>NC_058132.1:241872224-242180072 GCF_016433145.1 Gracilinanus agilis
CTTTCCTCCTTCCTTCCTTCTTTCCTTTCTTTCCTCCTTCCTTTCCTCTTTCCTTCCTTCCTTTCTTTCCTCCTTCCTTCCTTCCTTCCTTCCTTCCTTTCTTTTCTCCTTCCTTTCTTCCTTCCTTCCTTTCTTTCATCCTTCCTTCTTTTCCTCCTTCCTTCCTTCTGAAAGAATACTGTATTTGGAGTATGACAACTAGACTTGATATTCTGATCCTGCTATCTGCTAACCTATAGCAAGTTCTTTAATCTCTCAAGGCCTCAATTTCCTCCATGGCACACCATAGAAATTGGGCAAAATGATCTCAAAGGACCCTTCCAGTTCTACATCCCTAATCCTAACATAATCTATGATTTCTGATTTTTAGAATAGTAAAATGATATTCATATTAATACTTTATAATGTATAAGCCTCATGTAGTTCAATTCAATAAAAGTCTACTAAGCACTTATGTAAAAGATATTATGCTAAGAATATAAAAGTGGAAAAACTCCTTTTAGCCTCACAACCATCCTGGGAGATATGCAAGTATTATATCCTAAGTTTGCTACTTGTTATATTTATGGCCTTGACCAAGTCTTTTAATCTCTAGATGGCAATTTCCTTCCTTATAAAATGAGGAGCATGAACTAGATGGTCTCTGAAGTCTTTTCTAAATCTCATGTCCCCTATGATCCTCACCTATCTACATATCTAGATGTTCACACACAATATCTATTTTACTCTTCAGAATGAAGATACAAAAGGAGAAATATGTTCACCGCCTTCTCATTCCTTCCACACGCATGTCTGATGCTGGACAGTACACTGTTGTAGCTGGAGGTAACATGTCCTCTGCTAACCTCTTTGTAGAAGGACGAGATGTTCGCATCCGTAGCATTCGCAAGGAAGTTCAGGTACAGTGTGAATGTTCATTTCATGTGCATAAATATGAAATCTCTGGGTGCCTCATGTTTAAAGTGCTCAAGAAGCCTTTCCTTGTTAAGAAAAGATCTATGAAAATTAAACATGAGGCAAGTGAAGACCAGCAACTATTAATAGTTGCTTGATGAATGGGCAAAAGGAAAACCAATAGTTTTTCCTTTAACTGGAATCTTGTGAAGATGTAATTAGCTGAACTCTATTGTTTTCAACTAATACCAATTTAGACATAGTGTTCATTCATCTAAAGGGTTGGGGTGTCCACAGCAGCTGGTTAAATTCTGTAATGAAGCAGCTGGAGAACCTCGATTTCCTTATAAATGGCACTTGACACTCAGTGGGAGCAAGAATAGGATTGTCACTTGAATTCTGTTTAGACAGTAGGATCCTATGTAATCAGATTGCCGTAAAGGGCAAGGTGACTTTATCTTTAAGCTCTCCCTTTGCACAGAGGTAGTTGGGGAAAGGGAAGTCTTGACTTGCAAGAAATTTCTTATTAGGGTTGAGGTCCAGACTAGTTCTATTTCTTTCTTCTTTTATTATGTTATTCTCTCTAGTGCAATGTTGAGTCACAGAAGGCATACTGAACAAAAACTTTTGTTCTTTCCTAACTTTACAGAGTTGCTTTTTTGATTCCTTTTGTTTTTAAACAAATGTTAGTCATCATATGTGACACTTTAGGATATTTTAAGAGACCAAGGACATGGTCATAGTTGTCCTTTAGTTAGCACAATAGGGTTTATAGTTTTTCTTTCAGTCCTGATGACTAACTTCGGAATTTGTTACACTTATGTGATAGATGAATAACCTGAAATTTAGAGAAGGCATCTGCCCCAAATCATCCAACTAGTAAATGGCAGAGCCAGTAGTCAAGTCCAGACCTTCTACTGCCCAAAGCTAGAAATCTTTCCACTAAGCCACCTTTGAAGAACGCTTGGATTAAGAAAAGAAACGAGTCTAATAGGCCATAGCTTCTCTCTTCTTTCTTTAAGCCAGGAGAAAATTAGTGTACTGATAATGATGATATTACCTCTATGAAGCAAGTCTTAACTCTTATTTTCATTAAATATAGATGTCCAGTTATCCATCCAATAAAGCAAACATAAGAAGACTTATAACTTGACCAGGTGTAAATATATTCTTCAACACATACTCTCCAACAGTGTGAATCCTGAAAGAGGAACACCAAATGAAAATGGGCTCCTTCATTTTTCTATCATTTGTCCTGTTCACAGGTCATTGAGAAGCAGCGTGCTGTGGTTGAGTTCGAGGTCAATGAAGATGATGTTGATGCTCACTGGTATAAGGATGGCATTGAAATCAACTTTCAGATTCAAGAACGACATCAATACGTAGTGGAGAGAAGAATCCACCGGATGTTTATTAGTGAAACAAGACAAAGTGATGCTGGAGAATACACTTTTGTGGCAGGAAGAAACAGGAGCTCTGTTACTCTTTATGTCAATGGTAAGGATGGACTCTAAAGGCACACCTTTCTGATCTGGGCTTAAACACTGAAATTAAACTTTTGAAGTATTTTTAGGGATTTGGGGGTGACTCTAAGTCAATGTTTGCTTGTATTACAAATAATCTATTTTTCTTGTCCTTCCTTTTTCAGAACAGCTCAGTGTTTACATGTGTGTACCACCAAACCTTTCTTTAGCTATATTGGTGTTAAATTATAGGGCAAATGGAAAGTAAAGAATCAATGCCAGCCCTAGAAAGCACTTAATAGCTTTGTAGCACTCTGTAACAAGTCCCGTATATACCATGTTAACTTTAGAAATTAGCATTGAAAAGTAGATGCCCATTAGGCCACCATCCCAGGACTTTATACTAGCACTGTGGGCATACGAGTGACCCATCAACAGGAACGTGCTGGCAAACATTTAACAATCAGCTCACTAGCATCACCTGAATTAAGGTGGGTGGGGAAAGTATTCTGAGTACATTTTTTTAAACCCTTACCTTCTGCCTTAGAACCAGTACTAGTATGAGGTACACTCCTCCTACATTTGCTCCCACTCCAAGTTCAAATCCTCCTAAAGTCACAACTTCTTTCAGCCTCCATTTCCTCATCTGTAAAACTGTGATAAAAATAGCTTCTACCAAAAAGGATTATTGTAAAATCAAAGAAGCCAACATATCTTATAAGCTGTTTATAAATACTAGCACTGTAGCATCTAAGAGACCCAAAGCCATATAATTTTTAAACCTTCACATATATAAATGCTAGATGCACTTATTAAATGCCCAATGACAAAACTCATGTATTATGGGCTACCTAAAGGGTCTTTCTGGGTTTTCCTTGTCTTCAAAAACTTTGATCTATGTGTTATTGTAGGAGGGAAGAAGTAAATTTTAGTATCTGGAAGAGAACTGTAGAGAATTCAAATAGTTCTGGGCAAGTCACTTAACCCCTAGTCTTAATCTTATTCTTAGTCTTAGACAAGTGAGGAGCAAGCAGTGATTATTGCCTACAATGTGTCTACATGTTATCTCACTTTATCTTTACAACAATTCCAGGAGGTGGGTGCTATTATTAATCCCATTTTAAAGTTGGAGAAACTGAGGCAGACAGAGGTCTGAGACTATACTTGAATTCAAGCCCTCCTGACCCTGGGCCCAGAAGATTCTATTCACTGCACTACCTAAGTGCCTACACCATTTTATTCAGTGCCTTTTGGGCATGTTCATCTTGTTTCTAAGCATTCTTTAATAGGGTAATTTTTAATTGATTTCTCTATAGCTCCAGAGCCACCCCAAGTCTTGCAAGAACTCCAGCCTGCCACGGTGCAGTCTGGCAAGCCTGCCCGTTTCTGCACTGTGATATCAGGACGACCTCAGCCCAAAATTTCCTGGTACAAAGAGGACCAGCTGCTCTCCACTGGCTTTAAGTGCAAATTTCTGCATGATGGGCAAGAATACACTCTCTTATTGATTGAGGCCTTCCCAGAAGATGCTGCCGTCTACACCTGCGAAGCCAAGAATGATTATGGAATTGTTACTACTTCTGCTTCCCTGTCAGTGGAAGGTAGGATGCCCCTTGCTGTGTAGTTTCACCCCTGAAACAATATAAACGTGGGCTGAATTTGAATTTCTCTAATTCAGTAAATAAGTATGGTTCAATTTACCAAAATTCATTTGTGTAGTCAGCTCTTCTGAAGAACATCAAGAGTCAGGCAGAGTGTGCTTGTATTTCTGTGAGGGTCGAGAGGCCATCTAACCATTGGAACTTATTGGGTCTCTCTCTTTAGTTCCAGAAGTTGTATCTCCTGACCAAGAAATGCCTGTGTATCCCCCTGCCATCATCACCCCACTTCGGGACACTGTGACATCTGAAGGAAGACCAGCCCGATTTCAGTGCCGAGTGTCCGGAACAGGTGTGTTTGACAAAATAAACTCCTTTTTATTCTTTGTTCAAGTACTCATGCATAAGCCCAAATAAGCTGCGGTTTCTGCTTTTCTTTCTCAGTTTGGAATAGAAAGGTCTCGACCAAAAGTTCTTAAGTTTTTTGTATATTACAGACAGATTTGACAGTCTGGTAAAGCTTGATAAATCCTTCTCAGAATGCTTTTAAATGCATAAAATAAAACATATAAGATTACAAAGGAAGCCAATCATATTGCAATACTGTTAAAAAACTACCAAAACATTCTCCACAAATTCATGGATCCTTTAAAAAATTTATTACTGCGAAGAAATGTGTAAATCTTGAGTTAGGAACTACTGTTCTAGGGCCAATTAAGTGGCTTAATGGACAGAGACCCAGGCCTAGATATGGAAGGTACTGGGTTCAAACCTAGCCCCAGGTACTACTTAGCTGCGTGACCCTGGGCAGGTCATTTAACCCTGATCACCTAGCCCTTATCACTTTTCTGCCTTGGAACCAATCAATTCTAAGACTTAAGGTAAGGGCTTAAAAACAAAGAAAGAGAAAAAGAACTGCTCTAGGCCAACTCTTTTCCTTCCTTGACAATTATTTTGTCTGTATAGTCTGAATTTAAAGAGAATTCTGCACTATGAGTTAAAATATTTCATTTTTGTGGACCTAAGCATGTATCTGATATAGCCCGTATGGAGACAATAGCCTTGTTAAAAGTTACAGAAACATTTAAAAACCATTCAAAGAGGTTAGGTTAAGTAAGATCAACAAAATTTTGCCAGCAAGGTAATTAGTTATACCATCTTTCTCTACCTTCTCTTCTTACAAATATGCAGATGACCAAAAGTATGGGAAATTATCTTCGCCTCAACAGGTCAATCACCTACAACTTAGTGTGTAAACCCTAGGAAGGTGCTTAAGACAAACAAGCTAACTGATTAGAAATTGTCAACAGTTGACCTTCAACCCAAGTCTGTCTGCTAAGGCACACTATCTCCATCTTTCTGCACGTTGTAAATGGGGTAAAATAATCCATCTACACAGACTCACTAGAGGAAAAACATTAAAAGTCTTCCATTAAAGAGGAAAACAACTGAACTGGGAACAGACTGAACAAGCAGGCTATTAGCAAAAGCAAATGTCAGCTTGTCTCCGATTTGTGATAAATACCCAAATAAGACTTAAAAAGAGTATATTCAGACTCTGAAAAATTAATTTTGATGTGTCTGTTTCAGACTTCTCAAAACTTGGATGCATTCCTGTTGAGTTGATTTGATTTAACATAAATCAGAGGCAACTAGACATTTGTTTTCCTGTGTTTGTTTTTGAAGCCTCTTGTCAGCTTAGATGCTTCAAAATGATATTTAATTTTTACCCTAATTGGACAGTTATAATGACTGGTTATAAAATGTTACCTATGAGACTAGTTTTACATATGAAATCTCTTTCATATGGTTTATCCTTAGGATATGTAGTCAAATTGCAATTGAATCAGCAAAGCAAAGCTATGAAAAGATATGGGGACCTGCTATTAGTTATGTTTTTGCCCATAATTAATAATAATAATAATAGAGGCAGTTAAGTGGCACAGAGGATGGAGCACTAAGTATGGAGTCAGGAAGACCTGAGTTTGAATCCAGGTTCAAACACTTACTAGCTATGTGACACTGGGAAAGTCACTTGAACCTGTTGGCTTCAGTTCCCTCATCTGTAAAATGAGCTAGAAGAGGAAGTAGAAAACCACTCCACTATTTTAGCCAAGAAAAAACCTCATATGGGATCACAAAGAGTTAAATACAACTGAAATAATTGAACAACAAAATAATAATAATTTGCATTTGATAGTTCTTTATGTTTTGTAAAGCAAACACTTATTCTTTGACTCTCCCAACAGCTTTGTGATATAGGCACTATTATTCTCCTTATTTTATAGAAAAAGAAACTGAGGCTGTCATAAAGCTAGTAACACTGTTAGCACTTAAAACATATTGCTATCAATAATTAAATTGGTAATGTATTTCTTAATTATAGTAATAAAAACTATTTTAAAACTTAAATTTATAAAATTAACTGAAGGATTTTCTTTTCATTGAAATTTCTTTGGAAAAATAATTTTTATACAAATTAGACTTATGCACTATCCATATCACCTTGGGCAAGTTATTTCAAAGTTCTGGGGCTTACTGTCCTTTTCCTCAAAATGAGCAGCTTAGAGCACTACAAAATGAAGGGTCTAGGCATCCCACAGTTGATCTATTTCTATAGTCAAAATATCTAACCTTTGTTTTGATTTTGTCTTTGAGATGGTAAAAAAAAAAAGAAACAAAACCAAAGATCAATTTTTGGCAAAACACACAAATTCAAATTGGAGGAGCAAAGAAAATTTCTTAAAAGTATAAACCTTCTGTCATACAGACTTAAGAGTAAATTTAAATTTTGTGAGCATTTCAAATGTTTAGCAGGCAACCTTGTATATAGTTCAAACTGTTCAAATATCCGTGTCTACATGTGTACATAGTTTAGTAGATATAGACTTATTTTTTTATATGACAAAATTTTAAATTCACTCTAAAAGTTGATTTCAATAGAGAACAAAATCATATATGTTCATTCTTCCCCCCATCCTTGTGTTCACAGTGCAATCTCTTTTCAGAACTAATTGCTAGTCAAGTCAGTAAGCATTTATTAAGCCCCTACTATGTGCCCAGCACTCTGCTAAGATCTAGGATACCAAAAAAAGCAAAATAGCCCCTGGTTTTAAGGAGCTCCCAATCTAATGGGGGAGGGCACATGTCATGCAAACAATTATGTACAAACAAGATATTTACAGGAGAAATTGGAGATAATTACATAGGTAAGGCAATAACTTCTAAGCACTAATTGCTCACGACTAACTGTAATAGCAAAAGTGCTCTCAAGTCCTTTAGAAAAAGCAAAAGTCACTTGGAATTACCTAATGTGTGGATTTTCATTAAACTAAAAACACTTTCTGAATTCTTTGTGCAGTTTAGTCATATGACCCCATTTAGGGTTTTCTTGACAAAGATCCTGGAGTGGTTTGCCATTTCCTTCTCCCACTCATCTTTTAGATGAAGAAACTGAGGCAAACAAGGTAAAGTGACTTGCCCAGGGCCACACAGCTATTAGTGTCTGAGGCTGGATTTGAACTCGTGAAGATGACTCCAGACTGGGTACTCTATCTACAGCACCACCTAGACATCCTACTTTCTAAAATATAATGGAGTATTTATGCTTAAAAGCTTTGAAAGTAATAGCAGATTGGAGTGGGGGAAAAAAAGCTAGGCTTGAAATGATTCATGTATGGTCTTTGGTGCCACCTAGTGACAAAATCATAAAATTACAGGCTTTTCAAATTTGAAAAGTTTTAAAACTTTAAAAATTATGAAACTTATACAACTTTTTTTTAAATGTCTTTTAGTTTTGCCCTCACACCATATGTGTCCAATGGAACAATTTTCTTATACTTAAAAAAGTACAGCGTGTAAAAGAAAAGTAAAGCCATGTTGTACTTGAAAACAAATAGTTTCCTCGTTGAATTCATTATAATTATTTCTGTACAGACTAAAAAAATCCAATTTTCATTCCATAAGCTATTCATTATATTTTAGCCATTTGTCTGTCTCAGACTTTAGTTTCATAATTCCAAAAGAATACCAAAGAGTGATCCTATACACTATATCCTGGGACGTCTGTTGCCACTGGGGACTTGGTTTTCTCTTTCTCCTACTCCATCCTTTCCTTTATGAATGTATGCCTATCAATTACACAAAACATGAAGATAGGCAGAAGATTAGGGAACTATGTAATAAGTCCAAAGTTCAGCTCCATAATGTTATATTCCATAAATAGGCTGCTCAGAATTTGTCTTCTGAGCCTTCTTATTCAAGATTCCTGCATAGAAAGCCTGGAGAGAATAAGCTTTACACAGTTAGGACATTAAGCTGGGCAAACCATACATGTTCCTAAGCTGGGCTCATCCATTCAGCTTCATTCTTTGTGGCTTTCTTGTTCACCTAGTGGCTGTCAATTAAATCCAATAAATATAAATTAAACACCTACTCTATAGTCCCAGCTACAGGGTATGCAAAGATGATACCTGATGTAGCCTACATAACCAATTACAGCCAACCAACCTCCTTTATAGGCTTTCTTGCTATAACCACAAAAGAACAGAAAACTCTAGAGAGGCACAGATTAATTGTTAGTTTACTAAGAAAATAGCGTAGTCTGCCATTACCTTTGTGCCATATAAAACTACCTTTAGTTATAATATCCAGGTGTAGAGATTATTTTTTATTTTATTGGCATAGGAAACTCCCAGATGAGCTGGAAAGTGGAAATAGGCACCTTTTTCTGCAACATGCAGCCTTAGATAATTACCCAGCATCCTGGGAGGGCAAAGGATCTGCCCAGGACCACACAGTCAGTATGTAGCAGAGGATTTTCTGATCCTCTATCCATTATGCCACACATAATAAATATACCAATGTAACTGTTTGACAAATGGAAAGGATGATGATGCCATTAGACTGTGAGTTCCTTGGTAACAGAGAATATTGTTTTGACTTTGTATCCTCAGCACACTTCCTGGTACATAACAGAAACTTAATAAATGCTTGACAACTTCACTGTAAATTAAAAACAAAGATTACCAGGTCCAAGAAGATGAGCTACTTAACCTGATCACAGAGCTCAGAGAATAAGATATAGACAAATGTTGGACAGTTGTTGGATCTTTATAAATTATAGTCAGAAGAGCAAAAGAAAACATAAATTGGACTCGGAGTAGAAAACTGGATCACTCATTTTGTAAAGCATATTTGACTTGCATAATTATTTTTAATGGATTTAATATTTTAGAACAATATTTTTCCCAATGATTTACTATGTAATAGAATGAAACATTTTCATAATTCATTTTAAATTTAATAAATATGAGCCCCAAACGTATAAAATGGCCATTACATTAGTCCCTTTTTCGAATCCTCCTATTCTATGTAGGTAACCAAAGTTTCAGACAAAGTTGTTTGGGATGATTGCTTCTCAAAACTTCATTTCTCATAGTCACTACCATTTTTTAAAAATTCAAAATGCTTGTGTTCCAAATTTATTCCCTCCCTTCACCGCCTCCCCCTACATTGAGAAGGCAAGAAAGAAAATGCTCATCATACATATGAAGTTATGCAAAATATATTTTCACCTTAGCTATGTTACAAAAAAAGCAAGAAAATCAAATGCAAAAATGTTTTAGTCTGTATTCAGAGTTTATTAGTTCTCTTTCTGCAAGTGGATAGCATTTTTCATCATGAATCCCTTGCAATTATCATATGTCATTGTATTGATCAGAATAGCTAAGTCTTTCACAGAATAGCTAAGTCTTTCACAGAATAGCTAAGTCTTTCACAGAATAGCTAAGTCTTTCACAGAATAGCTAAGTCTTTCACAGACAATATTGCTGTTGCTTTGTCCAATATTCTCTTGGTTCTTCTCACTTCACTTTGCATCATTAGTTCATATGTCTTCCTAGGTTTTTTTTTTAAACTCTCTACTTTATCATTTTTTTACAGTGTTCCATTACTATCATAAACCACAACCTGTCTAACTGATGGGCATCCCCTTAATTTCCAATTTTTTGCTACCACAAAAAACGACTATAAATATTTTTGGACAAAAAGATCCTTTTCTTTTTCTTTGATCTCTTTGGGATATAGACTTAGAAGAAAGAGTATATGCAATTTTATAGCCTTTGGGCTCATTCTTTGTGATCCTATATGTTTTATTTTATGTCTTTAAAAATATTCTGAGAATAGGATTATAGGCTTTCCAAGACTGCCTAAGGGGTTTATGGCACACACAAAAAACTAAAGAATTTTAGGGGAAAATTTTCATTTTATAGAATTTTAGAGCAACCAAAAAATAATTAAAATCACATTTGTTTAATTTTAGATGTGAGCATAAAATCAGAGGACCAGGGCCATTAAATTTTTTTGAACAATAATTCAGAAGTCCAAGAGTGTCAAAAGCAAAGTATATTAACTTCTATAACATTCCATATTTGGGAAGGTGCTTAATAGGTGCTGGTTAGATGTATGAATGACCAAATGAATTGAATCCATGTAACATAAATACATAAACCATAATGTAACCACTAAAAAGAATATATTTTCAGATTCTCCATTGTTTTTTCCCTTCATTTCAAATATATATATATATATATTTTTTTTTTCATTTTGCAGATCTGAAAATTACTTGGTACAGCAAAGACAAGGCAATCAAACCTTCTCGCTTCTTTAGAATGACTCAATTTGAAGACACATACCAGCTGGAAATTGCAGAAGCTTATCCAGAAGATGAAGGAACTTACACATTTGTCGCTAGTAATGCTGTAGGCCAAGTGTCAAGTACAGCAAACTTGAGACTGGAAGGTACAGTATTATAACTCCCTCAAAAATATCTATTTCCATTTAGAATCTAATCCCATAAGAACAATAACCTATACTACAAACCATCATGGGTCATCTGTTGATTCCTAATTCTACTAATTTTATCATATGACAACATGCTCCACAATCATCTCGTTCTCACTTCCATCCCACCTCAGAGTGTCATACATAGCATTCTCTTGGCTGTGATGATCAGTACAGCATCATACTGCTGTGATGCTTTTTGACCACATGTATCGGGGGGCAGAGAAGTATTATAAAAGAAGCCAATTTTCATCATTATTGATGATGATAATGATAATAGAAATTGTGATGACATTGTATATTATTCTTTCATGAAAGTAATCATTGAATTTTTCATATTTAGACATTGTCACTGAAAAAATAACAACTGCTTTATCTACCTGTCTTTTGAAGGCATAAATTTAACTATCATGAAATTCTACTTTTTTTCTCATTTATAATATTGTCCTGCCTACTTACAACTAAATTGACATACCTTCTCAAATATGAAATAGTATAGCAATTAACATAATTTGCTTTTGATTCACTTGGGCTTCTGAATTGTTGTTCAAAATGTTTTAAATGGCTAGCCCTCTGATTTTATGCTCATAACTAAAGTTAAGTAAATGTGATTTTAATTGTATTTTTTCCTCTAACAAGAAGATTCTCCAAAAATTCTCCAAATTGAACATTTGCTCGAAAATTCTTTAGTGGTTTTTGTGTGTGTGTGCCATGGACCCTTTTGGCAGTCTTATGAAACTCATGACCCTATGCACAAAATACTTTTAAAGACATTAAAACATATATATATATATACACATACATATGTATGTACATACATATATATATGATCATAAACAAAATAATTTTGTTAAAATCTTTTAAATTTTAAAATTGATTAAACTATTAAAATAGTTTAATTAAAATTACCTTTTTAATTAAATTACTTTAAGCAACAAAAATCTGCCTTGTTTCCCTCCCAGTTACTTTACCCCTCAACCTCTACTGAAAAAGCAAGAAAAATAAAAGCCCATTGTTTTATGGATATCTGTTTTATATAGGAGAGGTAAACTACATAAACATATGTAGAGTCCCACATTGGCTACGTCCAAAAAAAAAAAAATTTCAACCTGTGCTTCGAATCCACTAGGATTCTCTGTTAGCAAATAGATTATCAGAACAACAATGACAAAAAAAAATTTCATAGATCTCTGGTTAAGAATCCTTGCTAAAAGGATTAAAATGCAAAACTTGAAATGGCTGTATATGGCATATATCAGTGGTTCAGTATAGAATTTAAACCAGTGTTCCAGCTATGTGGAACTATACTTGCCCCCTTAGAGGATACTGTTACTACATGTATGAAGTTAAGTTGTTAGTAGACCTGAGTTCAAATCCAGCCTCATACACTTTCCAACCTTTTTGCCATTACAGTTAGTCACTTTACTGTCTGTCTGTAAAGTGGAGATAATAAGAGTACTTACCTCCCAGGGTTGTTATGAGGATCAAATGAGTTGACCTTTGTAAAACTTGTAGCACAGTGCCTGGCACATAATAGGTGCTTTTAGTACTTTAAGGATTCCTAGTCCAGAGGAGCAGTATAAGACAGTAGTCAAATTTTCTGCTGCTCAAGGCTTATGATCTGAATAATAATAATAATAATCTTAAAATCTTATAAACAGAAGAATTCCAGAGTGCATAGCTTTAGCAGAAAGACAAGAATTTCTTTATGCTGATAATAATTACTGACCTTTATAGAACACAGTCGTGGAAGGTTCTTTACACCCATTATCTCATTTGACTCTCTTGACCATTCTCAAGGCAGTCACTACTCACCAAACGAATGTAGCAGTCTAGGGCTGAAATACCACCATGTCAGCAGATCAGAGTCTAAAGCAGTTCTCTGCATTGCTGTGTCAAGGTAGTGCTGGCTTCTCACTCTTCACCCCCAAATTGATCTACTTCTATTGGTAGCTTTGGTTAGCTGGGAGCTCCTGGTCTGTGTATAGCTCTCCACTATTAGGGAAGGGAGTGTGAAAATTCTATTATCTAACCCTCTCATCTTACAGTTAGCGAAAGTCTAGAGAGAATTTCGGTGTTTTTTCCACTAAATTACTCAGGCTCCCATGTGCCTTCAACAATCCAGTGGAAGAAAATAAATACCTGAGAAAGGGTACATAATGGGGTGTTCTTAAGGGGGAGGGGAATGTCCATTTCTGAGAACATTTACTTTTTTCTCACATTTTCAAAATAACAAATTTAAACTGATTTTTAAGATAAGGAACCCTGGAGCAATGAATTAATCACTGAGTTTTCTTTCCTGCTGTCTGTGCTCCATTACTGACTCCCTAGCTTTTGTGTTGAAGTCCCTTTGCCTGCTTATGTGTTAGTTTGTTTAATGGGAAACTGGGAATAACTGGTCTTCCCATCAATTAGCTCGGTTAAATTCAGGCAATATAGAACTCTTATACATTACATTTGGGCTGCATGATAGCTCATTATTTGATTCTCCAATAAATGTAAAGACTCTTCCAACTGAGAATAAAAGAAGGAACGTGCGATCTACTACTTAGTAGGTTGATCTAGTCAAACTGAGTATGCCATCAATAGGAAAGCAAATAGTTCAGGGCAATGCATTAAAAGTTGGCATGCTTCTTTTCAGGATTTAGAAAAGGTGAAGAAGTGACATCAACCACCCCATGGCATGTCCCTTCATCAGTCTCATTTAAGAAGGAGCCCCTTGGCCAAAGGCCCATCTTCATCCAGCCAATTTCAAGCTGCCGGGTGTGCAGCGGGGAGACAGTCAGATTTCATGCGAGGGTCTCTGGCATGCCCAAACCAGAAATCCAGTGGTTTCATAACCAGCAGCTAATTCTTCCAGCCAAAGACATAGTTTTCCATTTTGACGAATCAACAGGCATGGCTATAATGCTGATAGTTGATGCTTACTTAGAGCATGTGGGGCAATACTCATGTAAGGCAAGAAATAGTGCTGGCGAAGCAACTTGTACCGCTACGCTTACAGTGACGGAAGGTAAAGCTGATTTCTTTTTTTTTTCTCTCCAAGGAGTATACTTTGCTGCATAGCACACACTCCTACTCTTCACTAACCACATTTCATGTTATTTGTTATGTCCCATGTTGTGGCGAATTCACTAATAAAAATAACAGCTGTAACTGGCAAGCACCTTTGCTTACTCTTTGCAACTGGATAACATATGTATTTAAACCCCTTGCCAAATTGTCTGGTATGGGCATTTTCAACAGGGCAATTATTCTGCTAGGTTCAGGCTTGCTTGATTATTCATTGTATAGTTCCAAATGACTAAAGAAGACAAATGAGCCTGAGAGAGGGACATGCAGTAGGTGATCTTTATACCCTATGTTCAAACCAGCTGCAATTGTTTTCCCTTATAAAGTTAGGAAAGAGAGGTCAAATGGTGCTTTGAATCGTGTCATAAAAAATATTCTCTGTCACTACGGATAACCTCAGTGACAGCAAAAAGAAGAACCCAAGTACTTCTCGGCATCCGCATGAGCACTCCATCATCTATTCAATATTGTGAATGAATTTTCTTTCTGTGTGTGATTCTGACTTCCAAGATCATATTGCATCTGGCATGCTGTTTCCAAGTAACAGTGATATCATCCATCCTCATCTCCCATGCCATATCATTTATGTTAATAACTTGGCTCAATAACATACAGTAGATCTTAATATTCTCTTTTTTTCTGTCACTTGATTATACAGTGCAAGCCCTAGATAGGCAAAGTTCTGGGAAAGATGTAAGAGAGTCTGCCAACTCCCAGGCAGTAGCAGAAGTTCACACTGATTCCCCTTTCACAAAAGAGGAGACCAAAATATCAAAAAAAGAAATTAAGTCACTTCAAGAATCATCATATGAATATGAGGTACAGGTTTTTGAAAGCATATCAGAAAGTTCCAGCTTGAAATCTACATCAGTGCAAGATGTAGAATTGTACCAAGCCACGTCCATTTCCCAAATTGCGGAAGGTGACCAGGTATCTGGGAACATTTTTGAAGAAATGAGGGGTGTCACCCCACAAATCCTCGTGAAACTCAAGGACGTGACTGTGAAGTGTGGAGACACTGCTCAGTTTGTTTGTATAGTGGAAAATGGAACCTCTGCAGTTACAACTTGGACTCATGAAGGTGTAAAAATTGAAGGATCAGCGAGAGTAAAGCCATCACAAAATGGAAATGTCCAACTTCTCACTATTCAAAATGTTCAGCTGGTAGATCAAGGATTGTATAGCTGCACTATACAGAACGACCACGGAGAGAAGACAACCTCTGCAGTATTAACCATAGAAGGTGGTTATTTGATTTTAACTTTGACTTTACTTCATTTCACTCTCACTGCTTATTCAGTTTTGCTGCCACCAAAATTTAATCTATAAATATATACCTTGGAATGTCTTACAAATAGTACTCTATTCATAAATGACTTGTCCTTATTCAGCCATTGATAGTTATGAAAGGTCACCTTTCTAATCAAGGCTTGGAAAGTTCAAGTTGGCACATTCCATAAAAGTCACCAAATTCTCCCACCCAGATAACTGTAAAAAGGGTGTTGCAGAAAGGAAAAAACAGGAGTACTCTGTAGTTTAGTTTTACTTGTAAAAATTCAACTGATCTAACAACTGGCATACTATACTGAGGGGAAAAAACCTTGAAAGATTAGTGGAATGACAGGGTAGAGACGCCATAACTCTTTATTTCCAGGTCTGGAGATATTCCAGGCTTTTTCAAGGATGATATGAACATAGCTGAGACCTGTAGAGCAGTACCAGTGATTACAATTCTGGTAGAAGATAAGTGACTGGTCTCTAGGCAGTTCATGCTGCCCAATTATTACCTGTATGAAAAGGTGTTTCTGTACTACCTGAAGTTGCAGAACAAGACTAATTGTGCATTCTACCTGTTTCTGAGTCTTTGTTTCTGGAAAGATGCTGATAAATATTGGTCTGGGGAGAAAAACCTCTTTCTGTCCCTGAAATCTCCTATTAAGATTTAAATTTAAGGAGATAAATCACCCTCAAAGTGTCTAAAACCTGTGTCTGCAGGCAAAGACATTTTCATGAGCCATTTCCAAAGAGGAAAGATAAAATGACTATGGTAAGGAGAAGAAACTAATAATCTTCTAGACAAATTCTAGGATATTGGGGTCTTGGCTTTCTCTTTTATCCCACCTATAGTCTCTCTTTCGCTATCTCATATAGTGAACAACTGTAATTGGACCACAATTCTCTGTGTTCCTCTTGTCTCCTTGGCTTCATCATAGCTCATTTTTCCCCTCTCTGAAGAATGGAGAGAGTCAGGTCAATTAATGTACATATTCCTTTTAATTAGCCAGAAAGTATAAGATATCCACTCAATAAAAGTGCATTTTTTAACTTAATCCTACAGATCACACACTTATGGTTCAGCTACATATTTTAACCAAGAAATTTTAAGTGGAGAACTACTCTTTTAATTCCTTTTATTTTGGTCACCAGCCACATTTGTGAAGATTCATTGCTCATCTAAAGATGATGGCTATATGCTATTCATATGATTAGCATGATCACTATCATGACCCCTCTCCTTTTTTAATTGTGTAATTTCCAGTGGATGGTAATGCATAACATCAAAGCTTTTCATAACTACCACCTAGCCAGACTTGTTTTTATAGTGCTGTAATTATGATAGCTAGGTTTTGCATTTAGAACTCAGTTACACACAATCTTCATGCATTATTGGAGATGCCAACCAACAAAGTAGTATTCTGCTACTCATTTAAGGTCCTAGCTACTTCTTTGTGACTAGTAATACCATATTGTACAAGCTCCCCTTGGTGGACTGGTCATGAGAATTTTATCCTGGGAGGTCCATGGAGAAGAACCTTTCAGCTTCTGTTCATCACACTGTCCAAACTGTTCTCGAAAGAACATCTCCAGAAAATGCAGAATTCCTGGTTTCAGCAGCATAATCAACATTTAGGACTCGGTGAGATCACTTTTTCTAATTCTGTGAAATAATGTTGATCTTCATCTGGTCCTCATATGTCATAGAGACTCTTCTTTAGTAAATGCTTCATAGTCTCTTTGCTCAGCAATTTAATAGTCATCTTTTAAGTTCAAAAAGGAGTACATAAACTATATTTGTATAAGTCATTATATGAATAGAGTCCTTATATATTTAATGATCGAATAAGTCATACCCTTGGCTCTAGGACTAATGCACTTGGCATTTCTTTTTCATACTAATGACTTTATACTTTTCTAAATACAGTATATGTTCTGATTCCTACAAACATAGCGAATCTAATCCTTTTCCTAACTTTATTCCTACCTAGCTAAGGAATCGCAAGACAGAGCAGTTACAAAAATTACCCTTGGTTCAAATACTAAAAGCTTTAAAACCCTCAAAGAATCTCATATTAAAACAACCTGCGAAGTGAAAAAGGAATCTTCAATGAAAACATCAAGTTTGTCACTAACCTCATCCTAAAGACCACAAAGAACTGATAAAGGAGTAGGAACAACTGTCCAGATGTGAAGAGATATGAAGAGATGACTGAAAACTGGTATAATTGTACCAGTCTTTTTTGAGAAACTGTCCCCCAGATCCCATTATAAAGAAAGGAGGAAATTTGTCACCCTTTTGAATCATAAAGGGTGCACCTGCTTCTTAAGAAATGTGGCTCTGTAACCTGTTGGTAGTAAAAGAGCCTGAATTTTGTTCCTTGTAAAAAGGTTGGCCATTGCAGTTTAAAGTTATTGAAAGTTGGTACAAAACAGAGTGGTATGTACGAGTGCAGAATACTTAATTCACTTAAATGTGACAGGTTGGCAAATGCATGTTCCTTCCAAATGTGACTTCCTCGTGCATTCAAGTGTTTAGTCCTTGGAAAATAATAAAGAAAGAATATCCCTTTAGCTTGTGCATTGCTGTTCTGTATGTGTCCTTCTTGGTGTTTATGGCATGTTAAGGCATGAGTAATTATTGATTTAAAATGTGAAAATGGAAAACGCTATGGAGAACTTGAAATAAAGAAAACTTGTTTGAAAGTCATTTTCTCATGACATTTTCATAGACTTTATGTCATTAAATTGGTTTGGCATGTTCTTTTTGGTTAATTTTGAGGTGGGCTCCTGTGTCACTACAATGTTTGGGAAATTTTAGCCCTATAAAACACTAATCAATGCCAAGTGCAAGCAAACAATCACAACATCTCTCTCTCTCTCTCTCTCTCTCTCTCTCTCTCTCTCTCTCTCTCTCTCTCTCTCTCTCTCTCTAGCTGTAGAATCAGTTCTTCAAGAGAGGATAGAACAGCAGATTGAGATGGAAGTAAAAGGTACAGTGATCAATGAATGTTAAATTTAAGTAAAAATTCAAAGGATTGATAGAATCAATTTTTTACTATTTTTATTCATTTTACCATAGTATTTAATGAAAAATTATGTGAATGTTTTATATAGATATAGATATATTTCTCTTGGAGAACATATGAATTTACTGCATGCTTGTTGTTAGTATGATAGTTATTTGCATTTCCCCATCATTTAGGTTTATAATTATTTAAAGCTTTAATGTCCCATTCAACCATGTTCAACTTCTCATGCTTTGCAGTTGTTTTAAAAAACTTTTATTTAAATAAAAAATTGTCATCTGAATGCATGAAATCTTAAAATAGAATGTCTTTGTAAACAGCATAACGAATTGATTAGTCAATAAGATAGATGCCTAACAGTCATTCTCAGAATGCATTGTGATGAATGAACTAGGACTGAAATGATATTTGATTTAGGTTGTGTGGAAATTGTTCATTTTCCTGTTTATATTTTACACTTCATGCACATACATCAATTTAACATGTTATGTCTCTTACACTGGCTTGCAGATAGCTTATGTGATCCTTATTGCCTGCTTTTCATTGCATAACATTGTGAATTTAGTGGCTGTATTAGTTCGAATAAACGCCTTCTTCATTTTATTTTAGCTAATTATTTATGGTTGCAATTCTTGTATATCATTCAAAATTATCTAATTTTCCAAAAAAAAAATTAAGCCTCTAACCCACAATCCAAAGGATCAGAAAGGGCGTTTATTCTACTCTCTGCAAGTCAGGTAAGACTTTCTTCTTAGCTATTCAAGCACAAAACAGTTTTCTGCCAACAAAACACACATGCACAGGAAACATGATACTTTGAAATTTATTTTTGCTCATTCAAGAAGAAAGTTCAACAGTCTGAAGAAAAGAACAGACAACGAACGATTTTCGTGTCAGAATCTTTAAAACAGAGCATGGTGTTGCGTTTATTCGAACAAATATGGTGAGTGAATTTTTTTTATGGATTTGTGAGACCTCTGTAGCATGCACTTTATTTTATTTCTTATATGCCATTTCATTTCTTTTCAATTTAAAAAAAATTATGGGAAATGGAAGAGGGCTTTGTAATGTGATTTTACCTTTTTTTTTTTTGCAGAAATGTTCTTTGAGGAAGAAGTTGGACATCTGGAAGGGGATGGGAGAGAAGCCTTTTCAGATTCTGAAGATTGTTTAGGTCATGGTTTAGTGGCTGCTAAAAGATATGCAAAAAGAATAAGCTCTACAAGTTCCTGGCCTGAAAATTTTAAGCCTTCATTTACCCAAAAACTTACATTTAAATATGTATCAGAGGGAGAACCAGTTGTTTTCCAATGTAGATTAATAGCCTGTCCAACACCAAAGATAACCTGGTTTCATAACAATAGACCTATATCAACAGGTCCCCTTAGAATGATAAAAACTGAAAATGATTTACACAATCATAGTTCTAGCCTAGAGGTGAAAAGTGTACAAGACAGAGATTCAGGAAGCTATAGAGTATTTGCAATTAACAGTGAAGGATCATCTGAGTCAACTGCATCACTACTTGTTGTGCAAAGGGAACAAGAGGGCAAATACTTGGAATTTTTTAAAAAGGCTGAAAAAACATGTGAAAGTATAGAGGTTTTAGCTAAGGGAACAATAGAAGACAGAATGAAGGTCGATCTTAGATTCATTGGCTCTCCTTTTAACAAAAAGCAAGATGTTGAACAAAAGGGGATGAGGAGAACTATACATTTCAAGAAAACTGTCCCTGCTAGGAGAAAAGATTTAATGTACAATGAAGACTATTTTGAAAGTAAATCTGAGGAACGGGAATGGTTTAATGTAGGTGAGAGTTTTTTGGATGAGGAGACCAAAATGAAGTTGCAACGTTTACGGGAAGCTAAAAGAACTTTAATGGAAAAAAAGAAACTACCTTCTTTAGAAAAGGCTTCTGAAATGAGCACAAGAATTCAGAGAAAAGAAGCAAGTGATAAATATGCTATGTTCTCTAGAGAAAAAATGAGAACTACTCCCTTATCTTATCTAGATAGAAATAAGCATTATGTAGATGATTTGACTGAGGAAACTGGAGATTCTCAGAGTCAAGTGGATGAAAATTTAATGTCTAGAGAGCCTCCTAGAAGTCTCCAAGCCACTTTTGCTGAAACAATTGATGAAGAAATCTTCCAAACCAATGTTATGATACAAGATAAATTTCCAGGAGAAAGTTTTCAAGAAGATTCAAAATTTTCAATCCAAACTGATTCAGTTACAGGCAATTTTCACAGAAAGGAAACATTTACTGAAGACAACCAAGCAATAAAAGAGTTTGAAGGGTTTGTGACAGAAAATGTAATTCAAGATTCCTTGGGATACATCAGCAATCTACACACGAGTGAAGAAATATTCACAACAGCCCCAGATAATCAGATCTCATCTGATGTCATTCCGCCATACTACACTAGTAAATCTTTTGCTACTTCTGAAAACATTCAGAAAATTGCAGAGGTAGAAAAGGAAATAATAAAACAGGGAGATTTACCCAAAGTAAGGAACCCTGCTTCTATTAAAATTGATGAATCACAAATTGAGACAGAAGAAAAAACAACTTTATTTGAAAGCCCTTCCCAAAAACGTTTGCAACGTTGCCCTCCTTCATTCATTCATGAACTTGAATCTCAAGAAGTAAATGAAGGAGATTGTTGCATGTTTGCTTGTTACTTCCAAGGATATCCACAACCCATAGTGACTTGGTATAACAATGATATACCAATCCCCCGTAAACAAGACTACATCATCAAAACTACTGAAGGTCATTCAATGCTAACTTTCTCTTCTGTTCACCCTCAAAATGAGGGCTCAGTAACATGTGTGCTATTTAATCAATATGGAACAGTAAAAACGTCAGGCATGATTAAAGTGAAGGCCAAACAGAGGTTTGGTGGCAAATCACACAATACTTATCAGGGCCCATCCTTCCAAGAGTACACTGAAGAGGAAGAAGAACTTACATTAGCATTTGACCAAATGAAAGAAGGCTGTCCAACTTTCCAGCAGGAAGACAGATCAAATGTATCCTTTTCAGAAATCAATCCATCTAGTTCTACCACTGCAGACTTAGAATTACTTTCATTTCCTGTGGAAATTCAGATAACAGCAGCTACCCCTACTCTTGATCAAGAAGAATTGAGAGAAGTGTTTCAGCCAGTTGAATTTGTGCCAGAAGCAGCATCTAGACATCAAGCTACTCAGTCTCCCAAACACAAATTTACGTTTTCATTCAATGAGCCGCCCAAACTCCTAGCAGAAATGCCCAAACTTATCCAATGTAGAGAAGGGGATTCGGTAATACTTGAATGTTTAATATCTGGAGATCCTCAGCCCACTGTAACTTGGTATCAAAATAGCACACCCTTGAAACAGAGCCAGAAGTTTGGATTTGAAGAAGAAGATGGTAGGTACAGTTTGTATATCAATGAAGTAAATTCTCAGGATTCTGGAAAATATACCTGCATTGCTGAAAATAACTCAGGAGTAGTAGAAAGCGCTTCAGAACTCATAGTGGAGCCTGTTACTCTTAGTTCTTACAACCAGTTAGAAAATATTAGTGAAGTTGAGATGAAGCATTTCACAAGTGGACAAGAACAAATGCAGGGAGAAATTACAAAAGCACGTTTTTATAACTATTCAATTGACTCTTTTACATGCAAATCTAATATGAAAGAATATTCAGTAAAGGAATATTTTCAGAATCTTGAGACTGTTCAGCAGCTACAAGAGAAAGATGAGGCGCATTGTGTGTATTCTAAAGAAAAACCAGCTAGATTCATGAGAGGTGTGACAAAATCCATAATAATCAATGAGCCACCTCAAGTTGAAAACACATATTTACAATGCAAGAGTACAGAGAAAGACAGATCTGTAAGTGAACAAACAAAGTTGGAGAGAGATGAAGACAGAGCTTATTCTT
The DNA here is from genome assembly GCF_016433145.1 of Gracilinanus agilis. NCBI lineage: Eukaryota > Metazoa > Chordata > Mammalia > Didelphimorphia > Didelphidae > Gracilinanus > Gracilinanus agilis. The sequence goes on from NC_058132.1 coordinate 241,894,333, forward strand.
TTGAGATGGAAAACCAATTTGGTAAACAAAAGGGAATAGAAAAAGAAGGCATTTGTGAACATACAACAGCAGAATATTTGTCAAATATCCAGTCTGAAAGGACTATTATGATATCTGAAGAGCCTTACAATGCAGAAAGGAATCACAGAAGCAAAAACACGAAGGAAAAAAGACAGGGGCAACCTTTTGAAAAAGTAGTCCCAGAAGAGTATGGTTTTAGAAGTGCCACAAGTGAAATCTCTGATGCAAGTTACAAAGGACCAGGAAGGACTAATGATGACACAAGAATTTCATCAAACCCCTTAGAAGTAGAGACATACGGCCCCCTGGTTGGTGAAACAACAGATATGAGAACTTACACGAATGCTGAAGATGATTTACATAGCTTTACAATGAATCTGAAACTTCTCTCTTCTCAAGGGGGAAGGGATTCTGCAGAGAAAGAGAAGGAACAAAGGAAAGAGAATTTAGAAGATCAGGTCCCAGCTTCTGAAAGTGCTGACCTTGAAAGATCTATTAGGTCGAGTCTAAAGCCTGTAGAAATTGTGGAGGGCATCCAAGAATCAGATAAGGTACAGACAGAAGTAGGTGAAAACCAGAATCCTGACTCTGAAATAAATGAATTTGATTTGGGAAGCATTGTATTTGATCTGAAACAAATTTATTCTCATTTGGGAAACAGAGCTAAGGAATTAGAAGAGCATGTTTGTGAGCAACAGAAAGAAATATGTTACAAGGATGAAATTCTTAATACTGAAACATTAAAATTGGATATCTATGACATATCTGAAAATGTACAGAATACTACATCTTTGGCTGAACATGAAATTCCATCTTGCCAGGAAGTTTCCAATGGGCATGTGACTGAGTTAGAAAAGAGCAGTTCTAATGAAGATACATTATACCTAGGGAAGGAAAGCCCTCAACTTCAGGAGGATAATTTTAATATCTTGGAAACAGATTTTTCACTTGAATCTATGGCCAAAGAAACTCATCATGAAACACTGCCCTTGTTCCAGACCTTAGTACCTGAAATATCAGAAACTGAAGTTGGAAGTTTCATATCAGACTTGAAAAATGCAGTAAGTGAGAGAAGACATTTAATTGCACCTGAAATTGAAGAAAAAGAAGAGCACACCTTGCTGCTTGAAACACTTGAAACAACTTCATTTGAAGAATCAGATATGAGAGTGCAAAATAATAAAGGTGTCACTCCTGAGGGACATGATAGTGAACAAAATGAAACAGACAAATGCCACAGAAAACTCTCTGTAAGTCAGTATTTTCCTTTCCTGATAACTGAAGAACACCTAGATCAAAATGGACAAGAAGCAAAAAAGCCAGGTGGTTTTGAAGAAGAGAAGTGGTATGCAGAAAAACAAATTGAAAAAGAAATGCCTTTACCCCCTAAGGAAACTTTTAGCATTACACAAAAAGAAATATGTCAATCTGAAAATACCTCTGAACTAAATGAGGTGCATGCCACTGAAACAGGGGAATCAGAGACCTCCCTAGCAAAATATTTACTTTCTGCTGGAAAGCGGAAGGTTCCTGATATCAGACACAATAAGGCAGGACTTTTCCAAAATGACTCAATTACTTCAATGGAGGTTGAAGATGTGACTTTCAACACTGTCTATGAATTTTACAATCAGCAGCAGGAATCATTGGCTCGCCCATTTTCTCCTGAATCAGATATGTCCATTGAGTTTGGAAGCACAAGCAGTGAGGAAATCTCTGAATTAGACCAATTCTATACCCCTCCATCATCAGTTGAACATTTTGAATCTCCGGTTTCGCCTGAGTTGCATTTTACTTCTCTGAATACAATGGAAAAATATTCTACCCCTGTAGGAGGAGATATAGTTGACGAAGAAACAGCTGAGAGATACTCCACACCTTCAGGAGGAGAAACAGCTGAGAGATATTCCACACCATCAGGAGGAGAAACAGCTGAGAGATACTCTACACCTTCAGGAGGAGAAACAGCTGAGAGATACTCTACACCTTCAGGAGAAGCAGCTGAGAGATATTCCACACCTTCAGGAGAAGAAATTATTGAGAGATATTCTACCCCTTCAGGAGAAGAAACAAATGAAGGGTATTTCACACCTTTAGGAGGACCAAAGCCAGTCTTAAGTATAAAAAGAGTTCCATCAAGAATTGCAAGGGAAGATAGCACATCAAATGATCTCTACCACACACCTACTGGAGAAAGGAGTCCAGAGTATGATCTGTGGCGCTCAGAATCATTTGGTACACCTAACGAAGCAGCTGAACCAAAAGAAAATGAAATGCCACCATCATTCATCTCACCTCTGACCAAAAGACAGATCTTTGAAAAGACAACGTTAGGTTTCATTGTTGAAGTTGAGGGATTCCCAGTTCCTGGTGTGAAGTGGTATCGAAATAAGTCATTACTAGAACCAGATAAAAGAGTCAAAACAGAAAGAGTAGGTAATGTGTGGTCTCTAGAAATTTCCAACGTTCAAAAATCAGATGAAGGAGAATACATGTGTCATGCTGTGAATATCATAGGGGAAGCCAAAAGCTTTGCAAAAGTTGATGTTTTGCTTCCAGAAAGAAGAGCAGTAGCCCTCCCTCCTCCAGTAACACATCAGCATGTTATGGAATTTGATATGGAAAAAAATTCGTCACGGACACCTTCTCCTCAGGAAATCATCCTAGAAGTTGAATTAGGGGAGAATGATGTTAAAGAATTTGAGAAACAAGTGAAAATAGTTACAGTTCCAGAATTTACTTCTGATCATAAAAGCATGATTGTAAGTCTTGATGTCCTCCCTTTTAACTTAGTAGAACCAAATATGGCCTTTATGGAAAATGAAAACAGAGATTTAAAGATTGATCTAGAAGTATTTGAAATGCCTCCACGATTCACAAAGCCTATTTGTGATTATAAAATACCAGAGAACTCAGAAGCTATATTTGAATGTTCAGTAATAGGCATCCCAACTCCAGTGATTAAATGGTATAAAGAATACACACTAATTGAACCGGATAATGTTAAATTTGTTGTTAGTGATGAGAAGGGGAGTCATTCTCTTAAAATTCAGAGAGTTTGCCTTTTAGACAGTGCCACATATAGATGCAGAGCTGTGAATAATGTAGGTGAAGCTATTTGTAGGGGCTCTCTCACCATAGGAAATTCTGAAATTGTTGCAACAACATCAAGAAAAAGCAAAGTAACTCTAAGTAGTTTTAAGGAGAAAGCAGTTCTTAAAAGCAAGTACTCAGACAGATTTTTTGAGTTTCATGTAGTAGAAGGGCCTCCTAGATTTATGAAAGCTATTTCTGACTGTACTTCACCCATAGGTACAGCAGCTTACTTCCAGTGTCTGGTTCGTGGTTCTCCCAAGCCCACTGTCCACTGGTACAAGGATGGAAAATTGGTTCAAGGAGACAGATTCAGTTCTGAGGAAAGCGACACAGGTTTCCATAACCTATTTATTACAAGTTTAATCCCAACTGATCAAGGCGAGTACAGGTGTGTAGCCACAAACCAATTAGGAATGGCAGAGACCTGTGCCACTTTAACCTTAACTAAATTTTGCTGAGTATTCTGGAATCCCAAGCCACAAGGCCACCCTCTTTTAGAATCTGTGTAATTATTATAATTGTCTTAGATGCTCTGATATTTTTAACATCTCTGGGCCTAGATGAGGTTTCATGTATATAGTAAAGTGTGTTTGAAAGCAGTATTTTTAATGCCCCATTGATGTTAGTTCTGTATGTAGAAGTCCTATATTTTATTACATGTAAATATCTTGCTTTTTAAGATGTCAAGGCATTTTTTGTGTATGTTAGTCTCTGGACAAACTTATTAAATATCTCTTTAGCAACTTAGTTGTTTGTACTTCTAATTTACTTGTACTTTGGCAATCAGGTACAGTGAAATGTGGACCCCTGTCTAAATGTTGCATTCCTCCTTCATGATAATGTGTTATTGGAGCACATTCTTTTAGTAAGACCTGCAAATAACCTGTATATTCAAAAAAAGAGGTGAAATTGAGAGCTATATCAAATGAGCAAGCAGAAAATCAATAAAGCTAGTATCATCTCTAATCTCTTCTCTCTACATGTGTTATAACCCATTTCTGGAATTGTTCATTTGAGTTATGTCCATTCTTAACTCTGAGTTGAGGTCAACCACAAAAAAAGACCAAAAACAACTCTAGCTAATTGATAGCTAGTTCTGTCTCTCCATGTTTGAAGCCATCAAATTTTTCCAAAATTTGATTGTTGCACAAATGTCTTCTAAAGGATTCATTGTTCATCACAATTCAAAAGAGTGATCTTAAGTGATCTTCCATATTGAATGAGATTCATCCAACCATTTGCAGATAGGATTTCTACTTGTAATGGGTACCACTCCAAAATATGGGTAATAACATGTATTCCAGGCTGTTTACTAAAAGTGCAAGACAACAAGATGTCTTAACTTTTTCAATGAATTTCACTTTTCTAATAACAAGAAATTGTTGATGAAATATGTTGACTTTATTATAAATTGTACTTCTTTAAAGTGATTTTAACCAATTGTTTTAAAATGGCCATCTTTGAAATGATCCTAATTTGAGGAAGTCATTAGAACTTCTAACTAAACATAGTCTTATAATCTGTAATTATTGAGAATTTCTGTTTTCTCATCTATACAGTGAGAGGGTTGGACTAGATGATCTCTAAGGTACCTGCCAACTCTTAAGTTTCTATGCTATGCAATGATAGAGCAAGACAAATAGGAATTGAGAAATAATTTTAGTTTTGTAGCAGTCAATGAAGGAATGAGGTGGAATACAGTAATAGAAATATGGATCCTGATTAAGCATAACCATAATCTGTTGAATTATTGATATCTTGTTATGTAACAGTTAGGCTCTTTCAAAATTATATATTACCTGAATTATTTAAATATTAAACAAATGTATTTTAGCGTGATAATTTAAATTTTAATCTCAAATAATGCATATATTCAATATCTCTTTTGTCTGTAGGGGTCCTATGCTTCCTTTGATTCTTTTTTTTTTACAATGGACTTTTTCTATCATTAATACCTCTCAAGCTCTTAAAATTAAAATCCATCAAATAATAGAGGTCATAATGAAAAAATTAAACTGAACTAAGGGTTGTTTGACCCTGGCATCCTCATAGTATAGTATATTAAAATCAATTTCTTTAATTTAAAAAAAAAACAACCCCAGTGCCTTGTTAATAATACATGACATTTCACATAGTGTTTTAAAGTTTGCATGGCACTTTATGTATATTCAATGATTCATTATTTATCAAGCCCACAAAACATTAGACATGCTTTATGACTGTAAAAAGAGAGTTCATTGTATCAAACCATCATAAACTTCGCTGGTGAACTTAAAAAAAATCAACCTTTTATTTCATTATTATTGGCCATAAAAAGTTTGAACATGGAGCTCTATTAACAATTCTAGTGCATTTAATTTGATAACCTTGTCCATGGGTCATATGTCATTTTTTATTTCTTTAAAAGTTGAAAAATGAGAGAAAAAATAAGATTCTCTGATTCAACATTGTGGTAAGTAGGAATAGTATCATACTGTATATCCATGTTCATTCCCTATTGTGGCATTTGGTGAGTGTGATGAGGAAACCTTAGATAACTCATTTATTGTAGATCAAAGATAACACTAAAATGGTCACCATAAATATGTTAAATTAAAAGGCACTTTTAGGACTCCTTGATTAAAATAATCAACAAGTGGGTCTATTCCATATACTGCCTATGACTTTGGCCAGTGTTCTTATATTTAGTAAATACTAGAATCTTATCTTTTAAAGCAAATATACTTCCTGTACCTTGTTAAATCACTACCATAGTCCTGCAGAAGGAAACCAAGCATAAGTATAGTCTATCTTGTATATATGATCCAAGAACAACTGGTTAATGAAGTCACAATAGAATAATAATACAAGATTGCTTTGTCTTCCAGAATGGATGTTGAGGGCTACTTTCAAAAGAGGACGCAGAATAATTCAATACTAAATGTTCTGCCTCTCTCGTTCTCTAAATCAGGGTACAATTTTTTAAAAATTATACCATTTCACTATTTTGTATTATGTTTCAAGTATTGCTGTATAGGTTTTCCTCACCAAATAAAATACTTTCAAATATTATGTTCATATTTTTCTCTTTTCTGGCTCTTTCATTTTCCTAACAATATTATCTTCTCTCACCCAGTAAAAAACCTTGTTGGATAAATCTTGTGCCAATCATCATAGTTAAAATGAGACAAAGTTGTGTACACTGTCTTTCAGGATTGAACTGCAAGGGGACAAAGAGTGGATCAGACAATATATTTCTTCCTTTGTATAAGTCAACTTGCCATGGGAAAATATTTTCTCACATTGTCACCTAGAAATACTCTAATCCATTGTGAAGATATTTTTAAAAGCTATTGACTTCCTTAGCAACTCCAAAAGAATTTCTGTGAATACTCAATTTTTAACAAATTTGGTTTTAAGGTATTTTGTGGTGGCATGTTTCCTTTTGAAAATAGTGGTTTGGACTTCATAATAATATCAAATGAAATTTAGGCTATTAAAAAGGTTTTTTTAATGATCATAGGTCACAGTTATCCAAACTGTTAGCAGGATTTATTAGTAGGTATCCAAAGCAGTTTAGCTTTATGTATGAGAAAAGTACAAAAGATGGTGCCCAACATTTGGACTAAAAGTGAAACATTCAGTCAAAATCTGATTTATTTGGATGTTTTGCCAATGTACTTTTGAAATCTGAACCAAATATCTCAGCCTTTATATGTATGTTTGAAATTTTTTTAAACCCTTGTACTTCGGTATATTGTCTCATAGGTGGAAGATTGGTAAGGGTGGGCAATGGGGGTCAAGTGACTTGCCCAGGGTCATACAGCTGGGAAGTGGCTGAGGCCGGGTTTGAACCTAGGACCTCCTGTCTCTAGGCCTGTGTATGTTTGAAATTTTGCAGACATAGTTTCAGGTAAGCCAGAGAGATTTTTTTTAGCAAGAGGAATCTATTTTCAGCTTTATTAATATTGTTTTTCTAGCTATACTATTACATTACTCCAGTAACTTGCCCAAGTAATTCAAAATTAAAATGAAATTTGAACTTATTATTGGTGAATTAATAATAGAAGTAGGGCATCTGTCATTATGCTGACAATGAAACTAAATCATTTTCTTTTTAGGCAATGGTCAAATAAAATAGGTATGTTTAATCTGCTTGTAAAATTGAAAGGAAAAAATTGAAATTGGGACACAGAACCAAGTTCATTTTTTCCCATAGGAAGGAAGTGCAGATAAATGTAAAGAGATCCAGGTTTGGCAACAAAGGACTTGGGTTTAAAATGTAGCTCTGCCATTAACTAAGCATATGAACTTGGCCAAGGTCAATTAACCCTTCTGGGCCTCAGATTTCTCATCTAAGCTCTAAGGACCCTTCCATCTACTTGATTTTTCTATAACTTTCTTTTGTCCTGTCTTTCATAACAGAAAGTAAAATGCCCAATAATGGAGTCAATTTCTTCTCAATCCCTGGAAAATGACATTCTAGCTTTCCATCATAAATTGTCACAAATTTTACCACTTCTTTATGGGGTTTTAATCTATCTCTGCTAAAAAGCATAAAGAACAAACAGGTCTGTCCAAAATGGCAATTTTCTTTCAATCTCAGTTATCCCAAATGACACCTAGTAGTAGACCAGTACCCTCTCAATAGTATGTAAAATTAATCTCAATGTAAGAGGTTATTATTTGCAGAGACCTTTCCTTTATGCTTCAAAATTTCCTTTTTCCTTTACTGAATGAGGACGTCTGTGACTTCAAGTGGATTTAAATTTTTTTGTAAATGTAGACATGAGGAAAATATTATATTAATATGCCAAGTGAAAATAATACAGATAAAAGTTAATTTTAGGAGGCCTAGCCAATGCAGTTGAGTTTCATGGATTCCATGACACTCTTAGAACTCTTTTTATAATAAGTAATATACATTTTATAGAATGGTGGTTGATAAAAAATTCTGTCCTAGGATAGAGAATCTGGAGAATAAATCATATATACTTTAATTCTGGCTCTGTCATTTCGGTAATTTAAATTATATAGTTTAGGCTTCTATTTTAAGTACTTAAATATGTTAAATTGGTAAACTTTAGAAACTCTTTGGTTTGAAGGCATTTTGTGACAACATGTTTTGTTTTGGAAATAATGATATATATCACATATATACATATACATATATCATCTAACATATATGCCATCGACATACACAAACATATTTAAAATGTAAGAACCCTTAATTATTAGAAAAGAGGCTTGTCAAAAACTATATTTCTTTAGTACTTTCAGGATTTAATTTCATATTACTGAATTTAATGTGGAAAATGCAGTAAACATTTAAAAATCTCAAAAATTACCTTACAACAATTCTAGTAATACAAAAACCCACGTCTCTATCAGTTTCTGTAGTTTTTAATCCTTTATTTTGGTTTTTCTATATTCTTCTAAATTTAATTTTATTGTGAAGTATCTTTTTTTTAAACAATCATTTTTTCCCCATACAGAGAATTCTAGTTCTGTTCTTTCTGTTGAGGAAGAAAGCCTCCAAACTTACAACAGTGACCTTCAGTTGTCTGGTAAAGATAAGACACTTGAACTTGTACCTGAATCTTCCATTTATTCAAGTAAATTTGATTTGCAAAAGGAGGGGAATGCCCCAGAATTCACCAAAAAAGTGTCCGATGTTGAAATAAGCTTAGGGGATGTAACCAAACTTTCTGTGACAGCCATTGGCATGCCAAAACCTAAAATTCAGTGGTTCTTCAATGGAATGCAGTTAACAACTTCTACTGCCTACAAATTTGTATTTGATGGCAATGATTACAGTTTGATCATTCTAGATACCACATTTGAGAATGAAGGAGATTATACTTGCATTGCCAGCAATGACTATGGAAAGGCAGTATGCAATGCCTATTTAAAGGTAAAGTCAAAAGTGACAAGTTGCATAGATGGGAGAGCAGAATCCACAGCGGAAAAAACTTTGGAACCACTTAAAAATCCACGTCCTCCTTTCTTCATTAAGAAATTGAAACCAGTTCAGTGTATTCAAGGTCTCCCTGCTATCTTTGAATATACAGTGCTTGGAGAACCAGCCCCTACAATTCAGTGGTTCAAAGAAGATAAAGAGCTTTCTACCAACATATATTTTACTATCATTCATAATCTAGATGGTTCTGGGACATTTATTGTAAATGATCCTCAAAGCCAAGACAGTGGTATATATGTCTGTAAAGCCATAAATATATGGGGGGAATCCATTTCTACTGCAGAACTTCTTGTACTTTCAGAAGACCTTGATATAGCCAATTCCCCTATAATAGTAAAGTCCATACAAGCAATTCCTGAAGATCTGAGCCTCTCTGAAACAGATTTACCCCCTAAGTATGGCCTAGATATAACAACCTTAGAGCAGGAAACTGAGTTATTTGTAAGGGACACCATTTTGAAAGCTACTTTAATCGCTGAAGAAAAACAGCAATTTTCATATGAGAACATACATGCCATAAACACTGAAGTGACTTCAGAGACCCAGGAAGACAAAGAATTGTTTAATTTGCAGATCGTACAGGGGCAAAAAGCTCCATCCAAGATGGATTTACCATTAGAAGACCAAGCAGCCCTCCCTAAGAGCCCAGCTTTATTGCAATCCATTATCATAGAAGATCAATATAGCAGTGAACTCCCCTCTGCTGATCAGTCAGTATGCATTCCCCCTATCAAAAAACCCTCTCTCACACTGCACCAGCAAAGTGGACAACTTGATAAAACCCTCCCCAAAGAAAAGTCTCCATCAGAAGCTGTCTCATCATGCACTAGCCAAATGTTTCAAGGTGTTGTGACCACAGAAGATAAAGGCATATTCACAGAAGAACAACTCAGAACTATGCCAACCACCCCTGACATGAGTTATCTACAGTCTACAAATGAACCCCAGTCTTGCCTATATTCCAGCAATGTGACTGAAGAACTACCTCTCCCAAAGGAAAATATGATCCCTGTGGCAGACCAAGACAAGACACTGACTGTCCAAGATCAAGAGACACAAGCTATTCTGCAGTTACCCACTGTAACTGAGAGTCAGAGACTAGATGAAGGGCTTATAGATAGTTTTGAAGGCATTGATACTGTGGTCTCTGACATGAGCCATGAACCGCAGTTTCTTTCAGAAAATGTGTGCATTAAAGAACATGATATTGTTGCAGAAAGTACAGATCACTTAGAAACTGTGGTTCAAGATTTTGCAGTCAGAATTCAGGAAGGACAGTCCATAAGGCTTCCTCTGTTACTAGAGGAGAAGCAACTACTCAGAGAAGAGCATGCAGATGACTGGTCAAGGTCAGAAACCCAAATTACTGAGTACGGAAAGCAACCTAAAGAAATTCAGAGTGTGCATGAGGTTCAGGCAAGTGACATCCTTTCTAAAGAAGAGCAGTTTGCCCCTGTTGTTCCAGATCAGTATAGGCTTGACATAAAGTCTCAGATCCGAAGGGCTCTGCAAGCTGCCATCACAAGTGAACAGCCTAGTGTCTTCTCTGAATGGCTCAGAAATATTGATAAGGTTGAAGTCAAAACCATAACACCCACCAAAGAGCCTAAACAAGTAATGTGTACCTATCTGATAACCACAGTGAGTTCTGTTACAGAAGAAATTACTGTTGTCATTGAAGGGATTGACTGTCAAAGGACTAACTTGGAAACAGAACTTAAGGATGCTTTGTGGTCAGTCATCTGTGAAGAGAGAAACATACTAGTAGCAGAACAAACTGGAACTCTAACCATTAGTAGAACAAGCTTACAGGAAGAATTTGATTTTTTCTCAGATGCACAACAGGTTGAGGTAACTGCTGCACCACAAGCAGGGCCTGATAACCTTATTTCAATGGAAGAAGTCAGTTCTTTTCTTGTGGCAAGTCACGTTAAAGAAATGGAGACCACAGTGGTCACTAGAGAGGTGCCATTAGATTCTGTTCTCGCTGAAAAGCAAGATGATGTAAAAAAATTGGCAGAGGAAAAGGAGGACCTCTCTGTTGATCATACCATGGAAAATAGCATCACTGCAACACAAAAATTAGAGGAAAGGCTGGCTGGAAAGGATTGCCCAGTTATACAAAGACATTTAGTAGATGCCATTGCAGAAGAAGGTGATGTTGTACACTTCACAGTGCAAATTACCAATTCAAAAGTGGTAAACTGGTATTTTGAGAGGAAACTGTTATCTTCAGGTGAAAAGTTCAAGTGTTTACAAGATCATGACACATACACACTAGTGATCAACAAAGTAAACAAGGAGCTACACCAAGGAGAGTATAGCTGTGAGGCACTCAATGAAGGTGGAAAGATATCAACTTCTGCAAAACTCACAATAAGAAAAAGAGGTTGGATTATGAGTTTAAAATACCCACATCTAATATTCACTTGATTGAAATGATTTAGAGCCATCACTGAATATCATCTTTTCCTGCCACTAAAGATGATAGATTAATTAAGAGTATTCATGAAGTCACAGACCTAATCATGGTTTTAAACATTCTCCCTTTACCCTCACTCGGTGCCTTTTCAATAACTTGCTGCCATTTTTGTTTGGCCAGTTGGTTTTCAAAACAAAAAAAATACTTTTATTGCTTTCTCTATTTATTTTAAATATTCTAATGCTTCATTTATCCTTCTTCTATAAAGACAGTCTTATATAATGAGAAAGCATATCAATTAACATATTAACAATCTCAACCCTACGCCTGAAAAACCATGATTAGTTATCCATGTGTACTTTTTAATCACATTTTCTTTCCTTCCTTTCTTTTGATTTTTGCTATATCATCTTTTAAAATAGTGTTTTCCTTCACATTTTGTTTTTCAGCGTTGTGACACAGTGTGATGCAAGGAACTCATAGTAATAGTATGCTATGCATGTTAGCTAATGTTATCACATCCTAGTAATTACTGAGTTTTCCTAACTGACTGCTGAGTCACCACTGAGTATGTCAAACACATTTTTTTCATTGATTTTCAGTTAGAACATTTTTTTCCCTAGGCACCTTGTACTGCTTGTGATTAGTTTAAGGCCATCACTTCATTAACAGCCACAGTATTAAGAAACAAAACTCTCAAGGCAAAATTTCCTGACTAAACTATTTCCATTTTTAGCTGCCCCAGTCATCAAGAGAAGAATTGAACCTTTGGAGGTAGCTCTTGGCCACCTTGCAAAGTTCACTTGCGAGATCGAAAGTGCACCCAATGTTCGCTTCCAGTGGTTTAAAGCTGGCCGAGAAATCTACGAGAGTGACAAGTGTTCAATAAGATCTACAAACTACATGTCCAGCCTGGAAATCTTGAGAACTCAAGTTGTGGATTGTGGAGAATACAGCTGTAAAGCCTCTAATGAATATGGTAGTGTAAGCTGTACAGCGACCTTAACTGTAACAGGTAAATGCAGCACATAAGTAGGTGCATCATTGTATTTTTCACATCCTTGCCAATCTAATCAGTGACAGAGTACTACAATAGTATTCTTTCTAATGTGTTAATAAGTTCATTGACATAAAGCACTTTTTATAAACAGACCTATAAATAACCATGCCTTTTGTACAGTCCCAGAAACTGACTTTTATTAAAACTCAAGAAAAAAACCCAAAGTTTGAAGAAAACAATTAGTTGCAGAAACTAATTGAAAAATTACCATGCCAGTTTTTGGGGTTTTTTTGCAACTGAAAGAAGAAAAATAAAAAACACTTTTTCTATAGATCACAGTAAAGGATAGAAAGACAATCTAAATGAATTACAAAATAGACAGTATTGGTCTTAGGAAGAGAGACCCTAGAGCTATGTTTGCAAAGGTGTGGCTCACATGCCTGGGTGTGCTGGAGGGGACTGCTCCCCTTGTTATCTCCACCAAACCTGGGGACAATGTTCACATGCCCCACCCCTCTGCCCAGCAGCAGAATGTGAGTACTTCCTCCCTCCACTGTCTGGGGTAATGCATGGGGGTGGGGGTGGGGGCTCAGGAAGGTGCAGTTTGGGAAGGCAATCTCCAAAAGGTTCACCAAAGCCATCCTGCAGAGAAGTTAAAAAGCACAAAAATGGCTTCTGAATTTTTTATCCTTTTTTGCTTTTTTTAATGACCAACTCTATTTATTTGGTAAACTAGTGTCTAAATTACCTGCTTGGTACAATAATTTGAAGTAAGTTAGTCAACATTTGTCACTAATTCATAAAAATTATTAAGATCTTACTATTTAATTTGATAAAACTAAATTTCTATTAGTGTGAATAATGAATTTTCTTAAAGGATTGCATTATTCAAATTTGAGTTGTATATTCCTTTTGGACTAGAACCATATCTTACACCATTATTAATTCAAATGATGTAAACTTGTATATATGTGACCACTTCGTGGGATTCATTATTCACACCAGTTGGGTCATGGTTGAGCCATATTATATTTTGGTAGAGCTTTGTTCTACTAGAAAATAATGAAAATTCTACTTTACTTGATGTTTATTGTCATTTGGAACAGTTTTACATGGATCATGGAACTAGATCATCAATGGAAAATCCAAGAAATTCCATTATTGTTTCTTACCACATTTTTTAAACATTTTAATAATCAGTACTACCAAACAACTTCACACATTCTCTACCACCCTCCTTCCCTTGCTCCTGTCTTATTTATTTATGGGTTTTCAGCAGTAAAGTGTAGTGAGAAGTCATTTCCCTCCACGGTTTGTCCATTGTCCTAAAATGTGCCTAGAGAAGTCTGTTAAGCCATCATCCACTTGAATCCATTAGTTACTAAAATCAAATTAATAAATGTATCTTATATTCCTCCAGAGGATATTGTGGAAGCAAGTAAAGGATGTGAATTAGAAGATGAAATTGGAAAGTGAGGTTTATCTAGCTTCTAGATGGTGATCTTGCTTGTGAATCAAAACAAACTAACAAACAAAAAAAACCCAGAACTTGCCTGATTCTGTTCTTAGAGGACTAGGCCAATATTCAAGACAAATGCAAAAAATTTTTCTCTGAGAGATGGAGGTTTTAAGACTAAACAGTATTCCACTCAACTTATTCTTCATCCTAGCTCTTCTTTCCAGGAGATTTGCTTAGAGCTACTCAGAACACTCAAGAAACCAAGTCCTAGAAGCTTTCTTATGGGATTTGAATTCTTAGTATTATTGTTTATTATAACATAATCAGTTCTCTAATTAGAATTGGTTCAACACATGAAATAGAATAATGACATCTGAAACCTCCTATAAGGCCAACCTGACATGTTAGAATAAAGAAGGGTAGCATAGAGTAGTGGAGTTGTGAGTAGAAGGGGATATTCTGTACTGCCTGAAGACATTTCTATTGCAGGGAGTGAAATGGAAAAGTACTGTTACCAAATATTTCCATAGTCCTGAAATAGCTCAAAAGACCTTTTAGAAGCTCACTTACTTAGGATTTGGATGGAAGGGACCATGGTGGGGGGAGAAGGGGGGAAGAATGGGGGACAGAATAAAGAGTGCAGTGACTTCTGTCATGCATAATATCTTTGATCTACAAGATCCATAATATCCCTTTCTTTCTAGAAAAGCAAACTGTTAGTTAAATTCTGGTATTCTAATGCTATTCCTTTTCTTCTCTGCCTAGCTTTTCTTAATTACATGAAATAAAAAAGTTGACTAACTTACTTGTTAGCTACTTTAGATCCATCTGCCATTTCAAATGACGTCTTTAGGATTTGGGCTACTATTACTACATAAAGGTGCATTTGTAGGATATTATTACCCATGCATTTATTCTGACTTTCTGCTATAAAAAATGTAATCATTTATTTTCTTTGGTGGTCCTTTTGGTCCCCCATTGTTCTCTTTTTAAGTAATGACTAACTCAAGACATAAACCATCTTTTTTTTCCATCTTGGACTGTACAGGGTCAAAATCACAAGTGCAAACTGAATATAATGATTTTTAAAATTTCTTTTGCAGAGGCATTTCCTCCAACCTTTCTATCCAGACCTAAATCAGTTACCACTTTTGTGGGAAAGGCAACCAAATTTATTTGTACAGTGTCAGGGACTCCTGTGATTGACACCATTTGGCAGAAAGATGGCACAGCCTTATCACCATCACCTAACTGCAAGATTTCAGATGCAGATAACAAGCACATTTTAGAGCTTTCAAATCTTACTACACAAGACAGAGGAATCTACTCTTGCAAGGCCTCTAACAAGTTTGGGGCAGACATCTGCCAGGCAGAGCTGATCATAATCGATAAGCCACATTTTATTAAAGAATTAGAATCTGTACAATCTGCTGTCAATAAGAAGGTGCATCTTGAGTGCCAAGTCGATGAAGATCGAAAAGTGACAATCACGTGGAGCAAAGATGGGCAAAAAATCCCTGCTGGAAAAGATTTTAAGATCTATTTCGAGGATAAAATAGCATCCCTTGAGATTCCTCTGGCTAAACTAAAGGACTCAGGGAATTATGTCTGCACGGCCTCCAATGAGGCTGGAAGCAGCTCATCTTCTGCAACTGTATCTATCCGAGGTAAGGTTTGGCTCCCCACATCTAATTCTATGCTGTTCCATTGCTAGAAATGTAATTGAAAAAAATTAATGCATTCAAGGGGTAAAGATCTATAGTTAATAAACTTTGCTATTAAATAATTTCATTCTTGCCAACTGCTTTGGCTTGGGAAATCCTTTCCCTCCCATATCCCTCAAGGTACAATTGTTTTTATTCTTCTGAGTCTCCATTTATAGTTTTTTCTTCCAAAAAATGCAGCACTTTTTTTAGAATTTTTGATTGTTTGTTGTGTGTGTGTGTATGTGTATATGTATGTGTGTGTTAAATTTCTTCATTTTAAAAAATATTCTTTGATTAACACCAGTTTTATGTTAGGGAACTGGGAAAAGAGTCTATAATTGACTGAATATGGCTGGGTAGAAGCAACACATCTCTGATCATATTCATGTCTATTCTTTCCATTTGTTCCATTTCTGTCTGCTTTTCCTTTTAAGTTCATGTTTCAGGGTTATTTTTTCTTTTTTATAATCTTCATTTAGAGCCACCATCCTTTGTGAAGAAGGTGGATCCATCTTATTTAATGCTCCCAGGTGAATCAGCACGCCTCCACTGCAAACTCAAAGGTTCTCCAGTGATCCAGGTCACTTGGTTTAAAAATAACAAAGAACTTAGTGAAAGTAACACAGTCCGAATGTCTTTTGCCAACTCTGAGGCTGTGCTTGATATCACTGATGTGAAAGTGGAAGACAGTGGAAGCTACTCATGTGAAGCAATTAATGATGTTGGCAGTGATAGCTGCAGTACTGAAATAGTTATCAAAGGTTTGTCTTCACAGTTACTGCCTGTCATTATTCAGAATAATATCCATTTCTTTATCCATTGCTTGTTAACTAACTCTTTGTTGGTTATTTAATGCTTTCGTAGAACCCCCTTCTTTCATCAAAACTCTTGAGCCGGCAGAGATAGTGAGAGGAACCAATGCCCTTCTTCACTGTGAAATCTCAGGCACCGGACCGTTTGAAATTAGCTGGTTTAAAGACAAGAAGCAAATTCGAAGTAGTAAGAAATACAGGTTGTTATCTCAGAAGTCTCTTGTGTCTCTGGAGATCTTTTCATTTAATAGTGCAGACGTGGGCGAATATGAGTGTGTAGTAGCTAATGAGGTTGGAAAGTGCGGATGCAGTGCCACACACGTTCTAAAAGGTTAGTGATTGAAAACTAACATCTTTTAAAACCATCGACAAACTAGCTTTCTTATTTGGATCAAATGAGGGTGTTCTCTTCTTTTAATATTCTCTTAAGACTGCATTTTATCTTTGGTTTGGCCCCCAACTTGGGAACAAACTCAGCAACTCCATTATTCAATCTAGACAGTAACATAAATCCTTATTTCTGAAAACAAAGGGGTAACACACAATAAGTCATTTATCATCCATTCCTGCAAAGACCAACGCTCTTATATTAACTTTTCTCCTGTTCCTAGAGTAGAATTGTAATTCTTCTTAAAGCATTTATCAGTTCCTCTGGTTAACTGATGGTATAGCATAACACAGTGTTTGGGTCAGATAAACCCAACTTAGATAAGCCACTTAAAATATACACAGAATGTATATTGAAATGTACAATAGCAGAAGAGGTTTTTTTTTTCTTATGCTTTCTTTTTCTTCTTTAAACTAGAACCACCAACTTTTGTAAAGAAAGTAGATGATTTTACTGCCCTGGCAGGGCAAACAGTTACTTTGCAAGCAGCTGTAAGAGGTTCAGAACCTATTTCAGTCACCTGGATGAAAGGACAAGATATCATTAAAGAAGATGATAAAATCAAAATGAGCTTCTCCAATGGTGTTGCGCTTTTGCTAATCCCTGATGTCCAGATTAGTTTTGGTGGCAAGTATACTTGTCTAGCTGAGAATGAAGCTGGAAGTCAGACATCTGTTGGGGAATTAACTGTTAAAGGTCAGTGTCAGGAACATTTTTAACTTTGCATTTTTATTTACCTTTAAAATGAAGCATTAATGCTTTGTTCTAATAACTATTCTTCAATGCCACCATAGAACCTGCCAAGATTATTGAGAGAGCAGAATTGATTCAGGTGACTGCAGGAGATCCAGCAACCCTGGAGTACACTGTTTCCGGCACTCCAGAACTTAAGCCTAAATGGTACAAAGATGGAAAACCCATGGTTTCCAGTAAAAAATATAGATTCAGTTTTAAGAATAATGTTGCTCAGCTCAAGTTTTACTCTGCTGAACTACACGATAGTGGTCAATATACATTTGAGATTTCAAATGAAGTCGGGAGCAGCTCTTGCGAGACAACTTTTACTGTATTAGGTTGGTATTTTTAAGGACATTTTGTCTTATGTTTAAACACAGTGAATGAAAGAAATGATCTAGCCATTTCTCATATTGATTTTTCTCTTTCGTTGTGCCATGGACAGATCGCGATATTGCTCCATTCTTTACCAAACCCTTGCGTAACACAGACAGTGTTGTCAGCGGTGACTGCCGCCTGGACTGCAAAATTGCTGGGTCCCTTCCAATGAGGGTATCCTGGTTTAAAGATGGCAAAGAAATCGCTTCGTCAGACAGATACAGAATAGCTTTTGTGGAAGGCACAGCCTCCTTGGAGATCAGCAGAGTAGACATGAGTGACGCAGGGAACTTTACTTGTCGAGCTACAAACTCTGTGGGGAGCAAAGACAGCAGCGGCGCTTTAATTGTGCAAGGTTGGAGGAACCATTTCCCTTTTAGTTCTCTTACTACATAGTATTTAACAATTAAGCCTTCTTCACTTCTAGACCAAAGCTCATAACTCACTGGAATTATTTCTTATAACTTTTCTTCAGAACCTCCCAGCTTTGTCATTAAACCTGGGTCAAGGGACTTGCTTCCTGGATCTACAGTCTGCCTGAAGAGTACTTTTAAAGGATCAACTCCTCTCACCATCAGATGGTTTAAAGGCGACAAGGAATTGGTTTCTGGTGGCAGCTGCTATATTACCAAAGAATCTTTAGAGAGTTCCCTGGAACTATATACAGTAAAAACATCCGACTCAGGCAAATACACTTGTAAAGTCAGCAATGTGGCAGGAGCAGCGGAATGCAGTGCAAACTTGTTTGTGAAAGGTTTGCCTTGTTTTCTTGAACTCTTTGTACTGCTGTTTTGCAGTGTCTTTACTTCTTTCTCTTCTGTTCTTAATAATTTTCTCCATTTCACAGAACCTGCTACTTTTGTGGAAAAACTAGAGCCCTCCCAGCTGTTGAAAATGGGAGACTCAACTCAGTTAGCCTGCAAAGTCAAGGGCACGCCTCCTATTAAAATAACGTGGTTTGTCAATGACAGAGAAATTAAGGAGAGTAGCAAACACAAAATGTCTTTTGGGGACTCCGCTGCCGTGCTCAGACTTACAGATATTGCCACTGAAGACAGTGGAGAATACATGTGCGAGGCTCAAAACGAAGCCGGAAGTGATCACTGCAGTAGCATTATCATAGTGAAAGGTGTGTGTGTGTTTCTTTCATCTTGGGCATCACCAGCGTTTTGGCCTGAAGCACACGTGCCAGAGTCTTATTAACGGAAAGCAATCTTTTCTCTGTACTCTAGAGTCACCTTACTTTAGCAAGAAGTTCCAGCCAATTGAGGTTCTGAGAGAATATGATGTGATGCTCCTGGCTGAGGTAGCAGGAACTCCTCCTTTTGAGATAACTTGGTTCAAAGACAACACAACTCTTCGAAGTGGTAGAAAGTATAAAACGTTCCTTCAGGATCAGTTGGTTAGCCTTCAGGTTCTCAAGTTTGACGCCCCTGATGTTGGTGAATACCAGTGTAGGGTGACTAACGAGGTGGGCAGCAGCACCTGCAGTGCTAAGGTCACTTTAAAAGGTTAGTAGCACCTAGAAATATAGGCATGCTTGAACTGAGTGCAAATTCTACGTTTTTCCAGGATTGCTTCAGACCTGGTTCTCATTAAGAATTTTTTTTCCTAATAGAACCTCCAGTATTTGTCAAGAAGATTGAGAGCACAAGCTCCCTGCAGGGGGGCACTGCAGCATTCCAGGGTACTCTTAAAGGCTCTTTGCCAATCACTGTGACTTGGTTAAAAGATAATGATGAGATCACTGAAGATAACAATATAAGAATGACTTTTGAGAACAATGTAGCCAGTCTGTATATCAGTGGCATCGAAGTAAAGCATGATGGGAAATATTTCTGTGAAGCCAAAAATGATGCAGGCATACAAAGGTGCTCTGCTTTACTCTCAGTGAAAGGTTAGTTTAGCACAGTTCTCCTTGATGCTTGGAAAGATATTGGGCCTGAGCTTCTCTCCATTAATCATTCATAAATCAATGTTTATTCTTGTGTTTGTTCCAGAACCAGCAACAATCACAGATGAGGCTGTGTCAATAGATGTTACTCAAGGTGACCCAGCAACCTTACAGGTTAAATTTTCAGGAACTAAAGAGATAACAGCCAAATGGTTCAAAGACGGAAAAGAATTAGCTCCAGGCCCCAAATATAAAATCAGTGTCACTGACACAGTCTCCATACTGAAGATTATTTCTACAGAAAAGCAAGATAGTGGAGAATATACCTTTGATGTTCAAAATGATGTTGGGAGAAGTAGCTGCAAAGCTAGCATAAATGTCTTAGGTTTGTATTCCTCTTGGTGGTAGAAGAGGTTGATTGAAGCATTTACCTACCATCTTTATCTTTCACAACTCCAAAAGGTGTCTGTGCTAGACTGTCCTAACTC
Organism: Gracilinanus agilis; assembly: GCF_016433145.1. Classification (NCBI taxonomy): domain Eukaryota; kingdom Metazoa; phylum Chordata; class Mammalia; order Didelphimorphia; family Didelphidae; genus Gracilinanus; species Gracilinanus agilis. The sequence continues at coordinate 241,914,691 of NC_058132.1, forward strand.
TCCTCTTTTTTTTTTTTGTTGGACAGATCTAATCATACCTCCCTCGTTTACCAAAAAACTAAAGAAAATGGATAGCATTAAAGGTTCTTTCATTGACTTAGAATGTATAGTAGCTGGGTCCCACCCTATAAGCATCCAGTGGTTCAAAGATGACCAAGAGATACTTGCTAGTGAAAAATACAAGTTCTCCTTCCATGACAACACAGCATTTTTGGAAATCAGTCAGCTGGAAGGTGCCGACAGCGGCACATATACTTGTGCTGCCACAAATAAAGCAGGCCATAACCAGTGCACTGGATATCTGACTGTCAAAGGTTTGGAGCTTTTGTTTTTCATTTAGGGAGAAAAACATTTTGTCTCATTTCTTCATTCTCAAATTCACTTCTCAATTCTAAAACAAATCTTCCTAACCAAGTCTTTTCTTTTCTTACTCCTCTTTTATTTCTTTACACCTCCTTAGAGCCCCCTTACTTTGTGGAAAAGCCACAATCCCAAGATGTGGCCCCCAGCTCTCGCGTTCATTTGAAAGCTCTTGTGGGTGGAACAGCACCCTTGACTATAAAGTGGTTTAAAGATAATAAAGAATTGCATTCAGGAGCCACTCGGTCTGTCTGGAAAGATGATACTTCAACTATCCTAGAACTCTTTTCAGTCAAAAATGTGGATTCTGGAACTTACATTTGCCAGCTAAGCAATGATGTTGGCACAGTCACTTGTAAAACAACTCTTTTTGTAAAAGGTCTGGATCTTTATGTCTCTTTATTTTCTTTCTTTTTTTTCTGGGCCAGGAGATGGAGAGGGGTGGGTTAGAGTGGTACTAGTAAGGGGTGAAATTATTCCTGTCTTGGCATTGGGGGTTGGGAGGAGTATTTCAATAAATCAGCCTAGCTGGTACTTTTTTTTAATCTCCTGGAATGTAAAACTTAACATCTTTTGTTCATATGTAGAACCTCCTCAATTTATTAAGAAGCCCAGTCCTGTGTTGGTATTGCGAAAAGGACAGTCAACAACTTTTGAATGCCAAATAACAGGCACTCCTCAAATTAAAGTCTCTTGGTACTTGGATGGGAATGAAATAACTGCCATGGACAAGTATGGCATCTCCTTCGTTGATGGCTTAGCTACTTTTCAGATTTCGGGTGGTAGGATAGAAGACAGTGGAACCTATGTCTGTGAGGCCCGGAATGATGCTGGCACTTCAAGTTGCAGCATCGAGTTGAAAGTGAAAGGTTCGTGGTTAGAATCTACCGCCCAATTTGGCTTTGTCATTAGCTGGGTATTAGTCTTTCCTTTGAGTAAGCTGGATCTTGTCTTCCTTTAAAATTTTTAGAACCTCCCACATTTATAAGGGAGCTGAAACCCGTGGAAGTAGTCAAAGATAGAGATGTGGAACTTGAGTGTGAAGTAGCAGGAACCGCCCCATTTGAAGTGACCTGGCTAAAGAATAACAAGGAAATTCGAAGCAGCAAAAAATACATAATGACTGATCGAATGTCAGTATTTAGTCTCCATATAACCAAGTGTGACCCTTCAGATACTGGTGAATATCAATGTATTGTATCCAATGAAGGGGGAAGTTGCTCTTGCAGTACCAGAGTCAGTCTGAAAGGTTAGTGACAGAAATTAAGTGCAGCATCCCAAATTTTCCATTCTGTAATACACTTTAATGATTATTTATGCCTAGAAACTCAAATAATTTTTCTTCTTCTCATACTGTCTTCTTTAACAACAGAACCACCTTCATTCATTAAGAAGATAGAAAATGTGACAACAGTTTTGAAAAGCTCAGCCGTTTTTCAGGGCACAGTGGCAGGTTCTCCCCCTCTCTCTGTGGTGTGGCTGAAAGATGACCAGATCATTGATGAAGATGATAACATGCATATTTCATTTGTGAACAATGTGGCCACACTGCAGATAAGAATGGTGGATAATGGTCACAGTGGCAGATACAGCTGTCAAGCCAAGAACGAGTCAGGAGTTGAAAAGTGTTATGCTTTTCTTTTAGTGCAAGGTTTGTGATAAATTCCCTTTCAATATTATTCCATAGAGGTGCATCTTTTAAGATGCATACATTATATCTGTTGGAATAAATCATTTTAAATCACACTTTGATTCTTACCACAGAACCAGCTCAAATAATAGAGAAGGCCAAATCAGTTGATGCAACTGAAAAAGACCCAGTGACTCTTGAATGTGTTGTGGCTGGAACTCCAGAACTCCGAGTGAAATGGCTTAAAGATGGCAGACCCATCGTGCCCAGTAGATATTTTACAATGAGTTTTGAAAACAATATTGCCAGTTTCAGGATTCAGTCAGTAATGAAGCAGGACAGTGGTCAGTATACTTTCAAAGTTGAAAATGACTTTGGAAGCAGTAGCTGTGAAGCCTATTTAAGAGTTCTAGGTTTGTATTCTTTTTTCGACTTTCTCATCCAATTTCTATAAAGCCCCTCATAAAAGAAAGGCAATTCATTAATGGGTATGTTCATGACTTTTCTTTTGGACAGATGAAACAATTCCTCCATCATTCACCAAAAAACTTACCAAAATGGATAAAGTTCTGGGCTCCTCTATTCAAATGGAGTGTAAAATCTCTGGCTCACTCCCAATTAATGCTCAGTGGTATAAGGATGGAAAAGAAATAACTGCCAGTGCAAAATACAGACTTGTGTGCCATGAGAACACTGTCTCATTGGAGATTAATAATCTTGAATTAGAAGATACTGCAAATTACACATGCAAAGTTGCAAATGTAGCAGGAGATGCTGCATGTAGTGGAATCTTAACTGTGAAAGGTTTGCAAACTCTTTGCCTCTTCTTGATTCTTATTTATGAATGATTTTAAAATAGATCACTCTTTCTTTTGTCTTTGAAGCTAAAATCATTCTTAAAAGTTGTTTCTTTACATGTCTTTCACTTTAAGAAAGTTTAATATTTTAACATTCTTTAGAATATTATTTTCTTATTAAAATTGTGATAATACACTGCTAAGAGTTTAATTCAACGTATTTTTTCTTAAAAACTATAGAGCCACCAAGCTTCCTAGTGAAACCTGAAAGACAACAAGCTGTACCAGATTCAACAGTGGAATTTAAGGCAGTACTAAGAGGAACACCACCGTTTAAAATAAAGTGGTTTAAAGATGAGGTTGAACTTGTTTCTGGACCTAAATGCTTTATTGGTCTGGAAGGCTCAACAGCTTTCTTAAATCTCTACTCTGTGGATGCCTCAAAGACTGGACATTACACTTGCCAAGTTACCAACGATGTTGGTAGCGATTCTTGTACCACTATGTTGCTTATAACAGGTGTGCAGACTAGATTGTCTTCTGTTTGTCTCTCTTCGTGTGTCTCTTGTTCTTTCTATACCCAGCTATTAAGCATCTCTCTCATTACTATTTTCCATGAGCATCCAAATTTGGGGATAGTCCAAATATTAATTTTAAACTTAATATTGCTCCTTTCTAATCTGTTTCCAGTGTATTGTTTAATCAAACTCACATGATTCTCCCTCTTTAATCCTTTGCATCTTTTTCCCTTGGTCTTATAGAACCACCAAAGTTTGTTAAGAAATTAGAAGCAACCAGAATAGTGAAAGCAGGAGACTCAACACGACTTGAGTGCAAACTAAGCGGATCTCCTGAAATAAGAGTTGTTTGGTATAGAAACGACCATGAATTGTCAGCCAGTGAAAAATATGCAATGTCATTCATTGACTCAGTAGCTGTGATACAGATGAATAACCTTGGCACTGAGGACAGTGGTGATTTCATATGCGAAGCTCATAATCCTGCTGGTAGCACAAGCTGTAGTACAAAGGTCATAGTAAAAGGTTAGCATTCTCTTTTCGTACATTCTTTATTAACTGAACACATTATCTTCCTTTTGGGGGCAGCAGGGGGGGCGAGTGGTTTATTTCTTCTCTTGTCAAGTTCCATTTTTTTATTATTTTTTTTGAAGAATTGTAGTTTGATCTTTGGACTCATTGAACCCTTCATAAATGTTCTTTGCATATATCTCCTTATATTAGTTTTGCTCTTGATCTAACTTGGTTTCTAAAGATATGCAACACAACAAATTTGCCACTTTGACAAGTAGTATTTGTCCTCCAGAAGAGCTATGTCATGTCAGCACCATCACTGTTGTCATCATTACTGTCATTAATGACAAACATTTTTATTAAGTATCATGCATGATAATATTTCTTAAAATACAAGAATTGTTAAAAATTCATCTTTCTACAGTAACAGGCGGGACTCCTGAAATTCCAAGAAACAGTCCATCTACTTAACTATTTCTTTTTTTAATTTTATTTTTAAACCCTTACCTTCTGTCTTGGAGCCAATACAGAGTATTGGCTCCAAGGCAGAAGAGTAGTATAGGTAGGTAATGGGGGTCAAGTGACTTGCCCAGGGTCACACAGCTAGGAAGTGTCTGAGGTCAGATTTGAAACTAGGACCTCCCATCTCTAGGCTTGGCTCTCAATGCACCGAGCTACCCAGCTGCCCCCTACTTAACTATTTCTAGCAATATTCATTGTTCAAGTGAATAGAGTAGTGTATAAAGAGATGATTTTTAAAGCCAAGATCCAGCTTCATGTCCTGTCCATCTCTGACACATACTGGCCATGTAACCCAGGACCAGTCATGTAACCATAATTCCCTATCTCTTACTATTTTTTTGGCTTAAGATTGATGTTAAGACAGAAGGTAAGGTTTTTATTTTTATGTAACTGGAAAATATTTAACAAAATAAATAAAAATACAATAAAACAGATAATGTTAACATATGATTTTTTAAGTCAAGATGAGACTTGTAGGATTCCCCATATATGGCTTAGGGGGCCTCCATTTATATTTAGTTTGATACCACTGTTCTAAGCAGCTCTCAAAGACTAGAAATTGCCAAGAAAGCTCTGCTAGTAAAAGTACAAGTGTAGTTCCTATCCTCATTTATTATTAGTATTAGCAGTATCTGTTGTTGTTCAGTTGTGTCATATGGGGTTTTCTTGGCAAAGATACTGAAATGGTTTGTCATTTTCTTCTCCAGCTTATTTTACAGATGAGGAAACTGAGGCAGGCAAGGTTAAGTGACTTACCCAGCATCACACAAAAGTTTATGTGTCTGAGGGCAGATATGACCTGAGAAACGTGCCTTCCTCACTTCAGAGCTGATGCTCTCTCCACTGTGTCACCTAACGGCCCCTTCTAGGCCTGAGGCTGATCAACCAGTAGTCTTTAACAGTAATAATTTTGCTAACATCATTTTTAAAGTTTTTGTAACATGTTAAATTCTCCTTCTATAAAATTAGAAATTTGAGGTGAGACATAGTATATTCCAATTTACACCAAGCTCTGAGCTCAGTCCTTACTGTTTCTTCCATTACTGAGTATCAACACACATAATTTCCTTCTTTTTCCTCACCCTTTCTATATTCTTTTTTTAAAAAATATGACAGAAATGAGCACAGCGAAGCTCCTAGAGCAAGGAATCCTGGGCTCTGGTCTCAGATCTGTCAGGAACAGTTTCTTTGTGTGGCATCTTTGAGCCTAACCTCTTATCTTTAAAAATGAAAGTATTGAATTAGATGACTTCCAAAATATCACCTTTAACATTCAATGATTCTTTGAAATTCAATAAACTAAAGTCATGGGAAATTCTTTTTTTACAGAACCACCTGTTTTTAGCAGTGCACCCCCTCTTGTAGATACACTTAAGGGTGCTGAAGTTAGCCTTGAATGTGAACTTTCTGGAACACCACCATTTGAGGTGGTTTGGTATAAAGATAAGAGACAACTCCGAAGTAGCAAAAAATACAAGATTGCATCTAAAAATTTCCATGCCAGCATCCATATTTTAAATGTTGAAACTTCAGACATTGGTGAATATCACTGCAAAGCACAAAATGAGGTGGGAAGCGACACTTGCATTTGTACTGTAAAGTTAAAAGGTAAGCGTATTGGCTTTACTGATATCAGTAAATATATGAAGTTTCTATTTTTTTCTCTCCCTTCTCCTATGTCCCCCCAATCCTGGAAAAAAACTGCATTTCTATCTTTTCTCAACTCTTATTCATCTTTCCTTCTTCAGAACCTCCCAGATTTGTTACAAAACTTAACAGCCTCACTGTTGTGGTTGGTGAGCCTGCTGAGTTGCAAGCGACCATAGAAGGTGTCCAGCCAATTTCTGTTGAATGGCTTAAAGACAAAGAAGTGATTCGAGAAAGTGAAAACACCAGGCTCACATATGTGGAAAATGTTGCAACTCTACAGTTTGCAAAAACAGAACCAGCCCATGCTGGGAAGTACATCTGTCAGATCAGAAACGATGGTGGAATGAGAGAGACCATGGCCACACTGACTGTTTTAGGTTGGTAAAAGTAATTACCTGATAGGAAGAAGGTATTGAATCCTGGGATGAATTACTACAGGTTGTTGACAAAAATCATCTTCCCTAAAAATCTTCAAAAATTAGCTATCTATCCTTTTGGAAGGATTTAAGCCAATAGATAAAGAGCTTTTAAGGTGTTTTTTTCCAACTCTAGGCTCCCATCAACACTTGTGTTGTGTGTTTACACACATGTTATGTATTATATTATGAATGACATTTGCATATTATATACTATTTGTCTCTCACTTAACAAGAAAAGAGTATGAGAGATTTTTGCCATATTTGATTCTTTCATTAAGGTAGGAAATGACTTTAAGTTAGGTAAATATTGGAAGTAAAGTTAGTGTTGGAAATTCCAGGCATTAATATTGGACCTAAAACTAAAGAAACCAGGAATCTGGGGCCAAATAATGATAGGAAATTTTTTCTCTTTCACTTTATGAAATTATATTTTTTTCTTTCATGAATTACACAGATATAAGGTAGGAAGGAATCTTCAACTAAAATTTGACAACCTTTGGTAGGACAGAACAAAACATCTTAAGCATTTTGAGAATCTAATAGCTATAACTGTCTCTACTCAATAAAAAAACTTTTTCACATTGCACATTTCTTACAGTTCAGAATAATTCATAATAGCAAATGGCTCTTTCTCAGAAAACACTTAAGAGCAAATCAACATTGAGTTTGTGAGCATCAATCTAAATAGTTTTAGGACAAATATCAACAGATTTCATCTATAATTGCCATCTACTAATACATTTAGCTTAGTAACAATGTGTCTCCTAGTTTTATTAATAAGAATGGATTAATTTTAAAGAAGGGTCTCCAAGTAACTTTATGTTATTTTTAAAGAAGGCTAGACTATAATCTTTTAAAGCCATTGTTAAATTTTGTAGTAACATATAATAGCAAATGACATTTCATTTCAGAACCTGCAGTCATAGTAGAGAAGGCAGGATCAATGACAGTGACTGTAGGAGAAACCTGTACCTTGGAATGTAAAGTGGCTGGCACCCCTGAACTCTCAGTTGAATGGTACAAGGATGGAAAGTTGCTGACCAGCAGCCAAAAACACAAGTTTAGCTTCTACAATAAAGTATCAACTCTAAAGATCCTTTCTGTAGAAAAGCAAGATACTGGAACATACACTTTCCAGGTTCAAAATAATGTTGGAAAAAGCAGCTGCACAGCTATGGTTGATGTTTCAGGTCAGTTGAGCAATCATTCTTCTAATGCTTGAATTTTCTTTACACACAACTCTGGCTCAAATTGCTATAAATGTCTTGCATTTTCTTATACAGACCGGATTGTTGCTCCCTCTTTTATAAGAAGACTAAAAGACACTAAAGGGATATTGGGCTCTTCTTGTATCTTGGAGTGCAAAGTGTCTGGATCTCCACCTATTTCTGTTGCTTGGTTTCAAGAACAAAATAAGATTGTTAGTGGAGCAAAATACCAAACAACATTTTCAGATAATGTCTGCACCTTGCAGCTGAATTCATTGGATTCATCTGATATGGGCAATTACACATGTGTAGCTGCTAATGTAGCTGGATCTGATGAATGCAGGGCAGTATTGACTATCCAAGGTCAGTGTTAGATGGCAAAATTATTTTAAAATATGCTTCTTCTCCTCTGCTATCAGTGTTTTTCACAGAAAATCTCTTTCTTTTAATATTAAACATGCAAATGTATTTTGTAACAATCTTCTTTGGGGGTTCAGAATTATAATACTCTATTTGGAACTTATAACTTATCCCCTAATATTTTCCATGTCTCTTTAGAGTCACCCTCTTTTGTAAAGGAACCTGATCCCTTGGAGGTATTACCAGGCAAAAATGTAACTTTCACAAGTGTTATTAGAGGAACCCCTCCATTCAAGGTGGGCTGGTTCAGAGGTGCCAAAGAACTTGTAAAAGGAGACTCATGCAATATCTATTTTGAAGACACAGTAGCAGAAATGGAATTGTTCAATGTTGACATATCTCAGAGTGGGGAGTATACTTGTGTAGTTTCTAACGATGCTGGCAAAGCCTCCTGTACAACTCGCCTCTTTGTAAAAGGTTTGCTCAAACTTCTGTACTCTTCCTATTTAGCAAATGCAAGAAGCTTTAGTTTCTCTTTCTAGCTTAGAGTCCTGGACGACTTTTGACCATGATCATTTTGTTACTCACTAGAACCTGCTGTCTTTGTGAAGAAGTTAAGTGATCATTGGGTAGAACCAGGAAAATCCATCATCCTAGAGGGCGCATACAGTGGGACCCTACCTATTTCAGTGACCTGGAAAAAGAATGGCGTTCCTATTAGCCAGTCAGAAAAATGCAACATTATCACAACTGAAAAATCTTGCATCTTAGAAATTGTCAACAGTACCAAGGATGATGCCGGGCAGTACTCGTGTGAAGTGGTGAATGAGGCTGGACGGGATAGTTGTGAAGCTATGGTATCTACATTAGGTGCGTTGGCATGTCTGATCTTGGCCTCTTACATTCTTCTACCAAGAAATGTGGCTCTTGATCCTCACTGCTGATTGTTACTATTTCTTCTTTAGAACCTCCTTATTTTGTTACGGAACTGGAACCTCTGGAAGCAGCGGTTGGAGATTCAGTTTCTTTACAATGCCAGATTGCTGGGACACCAGAAATTACAGTGTCTTGGTACAAAGGAGACACCAAATTAAGGCCAACTCCTGAATATAGGACATACTTTACCAATAATGTTGCCACACTTGTTTTTAACAAAGTGAATATCAGTGACAGTGGAGAGTATGCCTGTGTAGCAGAAAATAACATAGGAACTGCTGTTTCTAAAACAGTCTTCAGAATTCAAGGTGATAATTTATTTTAAGCAGTTCCTCTTTTCTTTATCTTCTGTCTTTCTGGTGAAATATTCCATCAAATAATACCCCCAAATGCTTACTAATTAATATCTTAAGTTGTTAATTAATATGGTAATATGTTGCATTCCTACAGAGCGCCAGCTTCCACCTTCTTTTGCAAGACAACTGAAAGACATCGAGCAAACTGTTGGGTTACCAGTCACTCTAACTTGCCGCTTAAATGGCTCAGCACCTATCCAAGTTTCTTGGTATAGAGATGGGATACTTTTAAGAGATGATGAAAATTTGCAGACATCATTTGTAGATAATGTAGCAACTCTCAAAATTTTGCAAACTGACTTGAGTCACTCTGGACAATACTCTTGTTCAGCCTCTAATCCTCTTGGAACTGCTTCTTCTAGTGCTAGGATGACAGCAAGAGGTTAGTTTCCACATAACTTTTTTTCTTTACTAAGCATGAATTGTTTACCTCTTATGTCAAAGAAGAACCAGTCAGATGAGCAAAAATGTGCATTGTGCTTTTTCTTTTCATATTTTAGAACCAAAGAAATCTCCATTCTTTGACATTAAGCCTGTATCGATAGATGTCATTGCTGGAGAGAGTGCTGATTTTGAGTGCCATGTCACCGGCGCTCAACCAATGAGAATCACTTGGTCGAAGGATAACAAAGAGATTCGCCCTGGAGGAAACTATACAATTACATGTGTAGGAAATACACCACACTTGAGAATCCTTAAAGTAGGCAAAGGAGATTCTGGCCATTATACTTGTCAAGCAACTAATGATGTTGGGAAAGACATGTGCTCAGCTCAACTTAGTGTAAAAGGTAGTAGTTTTAAAGGGTATTGTGATATATATATTCGTTATCCTTGTGAGATAGTCTTGAAATTATTATTATTATTAAAGCATGCATCTCTCAGACTCTCAACCATTAAGTTGATGTTCTAAATCAAAATTTTCCTCCCTCTTGATTTGGTTTAAAAAAAAAAACCTCTATTTAGTTTTGGTAATCATACTAGAAAGATTATTGTTCTTTACTTCATGTTTGTTGAATGTTTCATTCTTTTCCTCTATTGTGTAACATTCTTTATCACTACTAAAATTTTGTCAGATTTAATGGTTACATGTGCATCTGTCCTTTTTGTCAGCCTCTCTACATATGGAATAGAAAGATATTAATTGACAGCTCATTCTGTAGTGAAAATAATGATGCTATCAGGAAAGATACTAGACATGACATTATTACTTTCCCTATTAGCATTTTGGCACTTTCTGTTTATTACTAACAAGAAAATAGTCTCTTCAAGAACTCTTTAAATTCTCTGTTTAAACTCACAAAATGTAAATGATATTTTTTTCCTTTGCTTTACTAGAACCTCCTAAATTTGTTAAGAAATTAGAAGCTTCCAAAATTGGGAAGCAAGGAGAGTCTATTCAGTTGGAATGCAAGATCAGTGGCTCCCCAGAAATCAAAGTTATGTGGTTCAGAAATGACAGTGAACTTCACGAAAGCTGGAAATACAACATGTCTTTTGCGGATTCTGTGGCACGCCTCACTATTAATGAAGCTAGCACTGAAGATAGTGGAGATTATATCTGTGAAGCTCATAATGGTGTTGGTGATGCAAGTTGCAGTACAGCTCTCACTGTTAAAGGTTAGGAGATACTAAAACTTCTCTTCATTTTTGTTCCCTCTCTAATTTGATCTCCTTGCAGTAATATCAATTCAGAAAAAATAAAATTACTAACAAAGACATGGCTGAAGTCTCGAAGTCAACAAAAAAAAAGGAGCAGGGTGGGGGGAGAGGAAGAACCCAAGTTGTTGGTATTTGTTCATCATGTCACACAATTCTTTCTTAATTATCTTCATTTTTAAAATATTCTTTTCAGTTTTTTGGAAACAAGATGATTAATTGCTCTCCTCTGTTCTTTGTCTTGATAGCACCCCCTGTGTTCAGCCAAAAACCTGCTCCAGTAGGAGCTCTTAAAGGTTCTGATGTAGTCTTACAATGTGAAATTTCGGGGACACCTCCGTTCGAAGTGGTATGGGTTAAAGACAGAAAACAAGTCCGAAGCAGCAAGAAATTCAAAATCACTTCGAAAAACTTTGATACTAGCCTTCATATCTTTAATCTGGAAGCTGCAGACACAGGGGAATATCACTGTAAAGCTACTAACGAGGTGGGAAGTGATTCCTGTGTGTGCACTATCAAGTTCAAAGGTTGGTATTCTTGGCCATATTGAGGTGCTATTCCCTGCGATTCATTTTTGTTGTGTTCTTTTTGCTGCTAATTAATCTCTATATTAACATTGTCATTTTATTTTTTTACTACAACCCCTGCATTTCTTTCATTAGAACCTCCACGATTTGTGAAGAAGCTAAGTGATACCTCAACCCTTGTAGGAGACCCTGTTCAGTTACAGGCCTTAGTTGAGGGTTTCCAGCCACTTTCTGTTGTTTGGCTGAAAGACAAAGATGAAGTCATCAGAGAAAGTGAAAATGTTAGCATTTCCTTTGTGGACAATGTGGCAACTCTCCAGCTTATGAGGCCTGAGGCCACCAATTCTGGAAAATACATATGCCAAGTCAAAAATGATGCTGGGATGCGGGAGTGTTCAGCAGCCTTATCTGTATTAGGTTAGTAATAATGACTACTTGAAAGAAAAAAAAAACTGAAGCTGGCCTCTCATGGCTGTTATGTGCAAAAAAAAAAAAAATCTTATTCTGCCACCTACAGTATCAATTGTACATTAACATGACTTTGAGCTGGATTTCCATTTCAATGGTGGTTTACCTCTTCTTTTAGAACCAGCCAGAATCTTAGAGAAGCCAGAACCCATGACTGTCACAACTGGAAATCCTTTTGCACTTGAGTGCCTGGTAACGGGAACTCCTGAACTTACTACTAAGTGGTACAAAGATGGAAAAGAATTATCTGCGGATCGCAAACATCAAATTACTTTCCTCAACAAGGTTGCTTCCCTTAAAATCCCCTCTGCAGAGATGAGTGACAAGGGGTTATACAGTTTTGAGGTGAAAAACAGTGTGGGTAAAAGCAACTGCACAGTTTCTGTTCATGTTTCAGGTTAGCCGAAATTATATTTAAATGATCTATTCCATTTCTCTTCTTGTGGCAACCATGACAAGAACAACAAAATCCAATTTTTTGTTTTTGTTTTTGCCTACACTTCTCTATGCAGATCGTGTTGTACCACCTTCTTTCATAAGAAAATTGAAAGACATTAATGGGGTTCTGGGTTCCTCCATTCATTTGGAGTGCAGAGTTGCTGGATCATCACCTATTTCAGTTGCCTGGTTTCTGAATGGAAATGAGATTGTTAGTGGAGCAAAATATCAGTCTGCATTTTCAGAAAATGTCTGTACTTTGAGTCTGAAATTGTTGGAATCTTCAGATACAGGGACTTACACTTGTATGGCTACTAACGTAGCTGGATCTGATGAATGCTCAGCAGTTCTTATTGTACAAGGTCAGTGGCAAAGGGAATACTTCTTCCATGTAACTCCGTTCCTCTTTTTATGGAGTGACTTTGTTTTCTGCATAGATTTTACATCATTTCTTTTTTCTTCCCATTTCAAAGGCAGTTATGTGATGGATTTTCTCTCTTTCTCCCTTTCTCTCTTTGTCTCTCTCTCTATCCATCAATTTTTAAAAACATTTAGAACCACCATCTTTTGAACAGACCCCTGAGCCTGTGGAAGTTTTACCTGGGATGAGTGTCACTTTCACTAGTGTAATAAGAGGTACCCCTCCATTCAATGTCAAGTGGTTTAAAGGTAGCAAGGAACTTGTGCAAGGAGATTCCTGCAATATTTCTATAGATGAGTCAATTACAGAACTGGAGTTGTTTGATGTCGAACCATTACAGAGTGGAGAATATTCTTGCCTTGCTATCAATGATGCAGGCAGTGCCTCATGTACCACACACCTCTTTGTGAAAGGTTTGTTTTTTGTTCTAATCTGTGTTGTTCCAATTTCTTTTTCTAAGTTGTTGTGGAGGGTTAGAATTTCACCCTCATGCTTTCTTTGCTACAGAACCAGCAGCATTTGTGAAAAGATTAACTGACTTCAGCGTCGAAGCAGGATTCCCAATAGTTCTTGAGTGTACCTATGCGGGGACCCCTCCAATTTCAGTAACATGGATAAAGGATGGCTATGCTCTTTCTCAATCTCCAAACTGCAGTATTACTATGACAGAAAAATCTTCCATCCTGGAGATTCTTGATAGCACAACAGATGATTATGGACAATACGGTTGTCTGATTGAGAATGAGGCTGGTCAGGATATTTGTGAAGCCTTGGTCTCTGTCTTAGGTGTGTTGACCACTTTCTGTTTTTATTGTACTCACTTTTCTTTAAAAAATATATATGTATGTATGTGTATATATATATAATTTTATGTTGGTTTTGTTGACTGATTATAATCCTTTGTACTATAGAACCCCCTTACTTTCTTGAACCTTTGGAACACATTGAAGTGGTCCTTGGAGAGTCTGCTACTTTGCAATGCCAAGTGGCTGGAACCCCAGAAATTAAAATATCTTGGTATAAAGAAGATACAAAACTAAGATCAGCTCCTGCATATAAAATGTCCTTCAAAAATAATGTTGCCTCCCTCGTAATCAACAAAGTAGACCATAGTGATGTTGGAGAATATACTTGCAAGGCAGAAAACAGTGTTGGAGCCGTCGTTTCATCAGCTGTACTTGTTATTCAAGGTGATGATAATAACTTTGTGCTTAAAAAAATTAAGTGCCTAGTAACATGTTAACATATTTAACTTCTTAATGGACATCAAAAATGAAATAAATAAAAATAATTGTGGATCTCTCTTCGTTGGCAAATGAGGATTATTCTAATTTCATTCCAGAGCGCAAACTTCCACCTTCCTTTGCAAGGAAACTGAAGGATATTCAGGAGACCCTCGGCTTCCCAGTTGCATTTGAATGCCGCATCAATGGCTCAGAACCCATTCAAGTGTCTTGGTACAAAGATGGAGCCCTCATAAAAGATGACCCAAATATGCAAACATCTTTTGTCCATAATGTTGCAACTCTCCAAATCTTGCAAACTGAGAAGAGTCACATGGGTCAGTACAATTGTTCAGCTTCTAATCCTCTTGGAACTGCATCATCCAGTGCCAAGCTCATTCTTTCAGGTAGGTAGCTCATGCAATGTTCCCCCTTAAAATGTATGTTTTCAAATCACGAAGGAATAAAGAAACATAAACCTCACCACTATGACCATATGTTCTTAATCTTTTCAGAGCATGAAGTACCTCCCTTCTTTGATCTAAAACCTGTGTCAGTAGATCTTGCTCTTGGAGGAAGTGGTTCCTTTAAGTGCCATGTAACTGGCACAGCACCAATTAAAATCACCTGGGCCAAAGATAACAGGGAGATTCGTCCTGGAGGCAACTATAAGATGACTTTGGTTGAAAACACAGCCACTTTGACAGTTCTCAAAGTAGCCAAAGGAGATGCTGGACAATACACTTGTTATGCAAGCAATAATGCTGGAAAAGACTCTTGCTCAGCCCAACTGGGTGTACAAGGTATATCCTAGAGTATACCATTACTTTCTATATTTTAAGAAAAAATAAGAATGCAGCTATATTTTGGATTATGCTTTTCTAAGCAACATGGTTTAATAGGTAGACAGGAAGGAAGGAAAGAAATAAGTATTTATCAAGTGCTTCCTATGTGTTGACTATTAAGTATCTACTATGTGCTAAGTGTTTTACAAATATTATCTTATTTGATACTCACAATAATTCTGGAAAGCCTATGTTAATATTATTCCCATTTTACAGTTAAGGAAGTTGAAACTGACAAAGATTAAGTGATTTCCCAGAGTGGCTCAGCTAATAATCATCTGAGGGAAAATTTGAACCCAGGTCTTTCTAACTTGAGAACCAGAACTCTATCAGTGCCACTGGCCCATTAAAAGGATTTCAGATAAAGATATAGATAGATAGATAGATAGATAGATAGATAGATAGATAGATAGATGGATGGATGGATGGATGTCTATCTAGTAGTCCAATATGGAAAGACGAAGGCAGAGAGAAAATATGAGCAGTCTTTAAAGAGGTATGGATAGGGCACATATAGGTTGTTACTGAATCCTATTAGCATATCAGAATGGTCACTTCTTAAAGCATGAGAGGCCCTTTTAGATCACCAAAAAGAAAGTATTTCTTTAATCAGTAAGTGTGATAAGGAAGTGGAATTCATTACAATAATTAATACAGCATGAAAGTTAAAATAGGATGAAAAAGATATAACATCGATTTCTATTTCTCTCTTAACCTCTTTTTCTGAGTGTACACACTGAATAATAACAAGGTTTTGAGGACAACTAAGGAACCACAGAATTTTTATAGAAATTTCATAAAGATCAACTTAGAGAACCCCCTCTTATTTAATAGGTATGGAAACCTTTCTGAGGTTCAGAGAGAGAGATAACTTACGCATGGTCAGGCATTGGCATGTTAGTGACTAAGGCAGAACTAAAACCCGGGACTGCATACTCCCAGTTCTTTCTACTATGCTATTTCCAAAGGTCTCCTGGCAGGTGTTTGGGGTTGGGGACACAAAGCTAATAGCTTCAAAATGTTCACTGGTGCTATTGTCAGAGACAAAATCTTGGTCTGAGTGAGGATGGCATGTCTTATGATCTTAGTAAATATGAAGATATTAAGGATCAGTCACATTCCAGACACCCTCTGAAAAATAGCTTATTACTCTAATCTTCCTTTGCTTCTGTTGTGACTTTTCAATTTTCATAATTTATATTTCCACATAACAATAGCATCTGGCTTCCAGGTTTTTTGTGGGAATCAAAAAGAACAATGGTTATAAAGTACTTTGAAAACCTTAAAGAGCTATAAAAATATTAGCTATTATTACTGTTATTACCTAAAAGAGAAGTCAGTATTTTGTCTTGTGAAGTGAATTTAGAAGTGTGAGGGTTTGTTAAAATGCTTCTTTTGGCAATAGAGCAATTAAATCTGTGAAGACATAGAGGACAGAAATATTTACTTCTTATATATAACGGGAGTCAAATTCTACTACCTCTTAGGAGATTCCAGACAGTTTCGGCCCACTGGTTTTACCTCTATGGTCTCTGGGTATTGGACCAGAGAATTGGGAAAATTGTTTGGGATCTTTTTTCATCAGTCAGCCAAGTTTTAAAATCTTTTTAAAAAGCCTATTATGTGTCAGGCAGAGGAAAACATATTATTTGTCTGTTACTGTTTTGACAAATTTCCTTTCATGTTAGTACTTGATGTGTGTTCTTAAAATTAATATCTTTTGCTCCATGTTTGTCTGTTTTGTTCTTGCTAAACACTCCTCAATAAATGCTAAACAATTGGTCGAAATTTCAAGGAAAAATGTTTGGTTTTTCTCCCCCCTAAAATGAAGTATTTTGCCTAAACTACAGAAGAAACTTTGTTACATCCTAACAATGTTTGTGTTCCATAATCCCTAATCCATGTTGTTTCCTCGCTTGCACAGAACCACCCCGATTCATTAAGAAGCTAGAACCTTCAAGAATTGTGAAAGAGAATGACTCTACCAGATATGAATGCAAAATAGGCGGGTCTCCAGAAATTAAAGTGTTGTGGTATAAAAATGAAACTGAAATCCTAGCCAGTGATAAATTCAGAATGTCTTTCGTGGACTCTGTGGCAGTGATTGAAATGCACAACCTCAGTGTGGAAGATAGCGGAGACTACACATGTGAGGCCCACAATGCAGCGGGCAGTGCAAGTAGCAGCACATCTTTGAAAGTTAAAGGTCAGAGTTCATGATGCTTTTGACTTCTTCCATCGAGGCTCTCCTTCCATTGGCTAACTTTGTCTTCTATTCAAGCTTTCTTCCCATTGGTTACTTTTGTCCTCTTCTATTTAAGCTCTCCTCCCATGGCTTGTCTTTGTCTTTTATCTATTTAAGCTCTCCTCCCATTGGCTACCTTTGTCTTCTTCCATCTAGGCTCTCCTTCCATTGGCTACATTTTCTCCATTTATTTAAGTTATCCTCCCCTTGGTTGCCTTTGTTTTCTTCCATTTAGATTCTCCTCCCATTGGCTGCCTTTCTACTTCCTATTCAACTCTTTCCTAAGAATTTGTTAAATCTTTTTTTTCTGTTATGTTTAGTATTAATTTCTTATTTTCCTTCATTTTTTTCCAATTCAAATATCTATTTTTAGAACCCCCAGTCTTCAGGAGAAAACCTCATGCCATTGAAACCCTGAAAGGTTCTGATGTTCATCTTGAATGTGAGCTCCAAGGAACTCCCCCATTTCAAGTTTCATGGTATAAGGACAAAAGAGAACTTAGAAGCGGCAAGAAGTATAAGATAATGTCTGAGAACTTTCTTACTAGCATTCACATTCTTAACGTTGATACTTCTGATATTGGGGAATATCAGTGTAAAGCTGTCAATGATGTGGGGAGTGACACCTGTGTTGGCTCTATTGTATTAAAAGGTTAGTTTATGTTCTCTCCTAACTTGTATTTTATTTCCCTATCCCTACCCTTATTCGTCTTTGTCTTCCCCTGGTCTTATCCCCCTCAACCCTAACATTCTCTGTCTTTTACTTTTTACTTTTTCTTGGGCCTTATTTATCTTTCTTTGCCAATTAAACTCTGACAGATATCTTGTTCATTTGGGCACTCAGATCCTCTGAGATCAGGGCAAGGGAAATGGGTTTGGCGTATTCCACTTCATCTTCATGACAGCACAGCCTCTCACCCTTGTTAATAGTGACAAACAACCTCGAAATTTTTAGCTCTTTTGTTTTGTGGTTCCATTTTAAGATGCTTTCCTTATGATCAGTTTTTTTTCCACTTATTATTTTTAACAATGCATTACCTCTTCTCCATCAGCACCACCAAGATTTGTAAAGAAGCTAAGTGACTTTTCTGCTATAGTTGGAGACCAAGTTCAGTTGCAGGCTGTCATTGAAGGCCCTGAGCCAATTTCGGTGGTATGGTTCAAAGACAAGGGGGAAATTGTTCGAGAGAGTGACAACATCTGGCTCTCCTATTCAGAGCATACTGCAATGCTACAGCTAACAAGCGCTGAACCAGCCAATGCTGGAAAGTATACTTGTCAGATCAAAAATGATGCAGGGATGCAGGAATGCTTTGCAACACTCTCAGTTTTAGGTTAGTATTGATTCATTTATATACCTATGTACATATTATGAAAACATCTCCCCAAACAGATATGGCATTATAGCATATATACATCCATTAGAGTATCTTGATTCATAATATAGCTATCTATCTTTAATAGACCTTAACTTAACTTTTAAATGTGGACGTGATTTGCATCTCATTTCAGAACCAGCAGTCATTTTAGAGAAGCCAGAATCAGTCAACGTTACATCAGGAGATACTTGTACCCTTGAATGTACAGTAGCTGGTACTCCAGAACTCAGTACTAAATGGTTTAAGAATGGAAAAGAACTGACTACTGACAACAAGTACAAATTAAGTTTCTTCAACAAAGTGTCCGGTCTTAAGATTATCAATGCAACACCAAATGACAGTGGTGTGTACACTTTTGAAGTACAAAACAGTGTTGGAAAAGATAGCTGTACAGCTTCAATTCAAGTTTCAGGTTAGTTGCTTTCATTTTCATTTCATTAATTATTATTTATAATAATTAAAAGGGCTTACTTTGCTTCTTTTGAAGAAAAGTTCAGTTCTGGACAATTTAGTATTTATGAAATTCCTATTATGCACAAGGCTAGTTACTGAAAATAAAAAGACAGAAATTAAATAGTCCCTGCTCTTAGGGAGCTAACATCTATGTAAGCAGACCCATTCCAGCAGGGTCACTTGCATCCAATATCCTAGGGATTACCAAAATTAGAGTTGTCCTATATGAGAAGTTGAGAAAAAAATCCATTTTAAATGGCTTTTATTCTATTTGGGGGGCAACTAGTGGCACAGTGGATAGAGCACTAGGCCTAGAGTTAGGAAGACTCATCTTCCTGAGTTCTGATCTAGTTTCAAAATTACTAGCTGTGTGACTCTGAGCAAGTCACTTAACCCTCTTTGCCTCAGTATTATCTATAAAATGAGTTGGAGAAGGAAATGACAAAGCACTCCAGTATCTTTGCAAAGAAAACCTCAAATGAGGGTACAAAGACTTGAACACAACTGAAACAATGGCAACAAAACAAAAATCTCTATTTTTTTTCTGAATGATCACAATTGGTGATGACCAGAACGAAATTTTATTCTTGGTTAAGGCAACATGGTCTCTTACCTTCTTGGTACAATATTAAAAAAAGAAGGAACTAGAATAGCAATGAAAGAAACACTATACATGAAATCTTAGGAAATATAACTAGCAGTTCCTGCTGATTAGTATTTGAGGCCTCTGATGATATGAATTTCTTATGAATTCTTCTATGCTAAGGCAAATAACATGGATCAAAGTAAAAAAAAAGATCTTTAGCAAAAAAGATGGAGATTCTTTTTTAAAATCTTTTCTAGAGCTGTTTGTCACTCTTTGATTTTCCCTTTTTCAGACCGAATTGTCCCTCCATCTTTCACAAGAAGATTGAAAGAGACAAATGGCTTATATGGTTCTTCTGTGGTAATGGAATGCAAGGTATATGGATCACCTCCAATTTCTGTCACCTGGTACCATGAGGGAAATGAGATCCCCAGTGGAAGAAAGTACCAGACTACCCTAACAGATAACACTTGTTCTCTGACTGTGAATGCTCTTGAGGAATCAGATGAAGGAGATTACACCTGTATAGCTACAAATGTTGCTGGATCTGATGAGTGCAGTGCAGCTTTGACTGTAAAAGGTCAGTAAAAAAAAAAAAAAAGGATGAGGTCATTGAAGAGAATCTGATTCAGTTTCAGCATCAGTTCTTTTCCCTTCTTTCAAACTGAATGTATTGAATACTTAGTATGAAGGCCCTATCCTGTGCTTCCTGGCTTATAAAGTGTTTTCATTACTCTGTACATACAAATATTAACCTTCTTGTGTATATGTTTGTGTATGTGTTTAGAACCACCCTCCTTTGTGCAGAAGCCTGGTGCTATGGATGTTCTAACTGGAACAAATGTAACTTTCACGAGCATCATAAAAGGAACTCCTCCTTTCAACGTTAACTGGTTTAAAGGTAGCACTGAACTGGTACCAGGAAACAGATGTAATGTTTCTTTGGATGATTCAGTTGCTGAACTGGAGCTGTTTGAGGTAGATACATCACAAAGTGGAGATTACACATGTATAGTTAGTAATGAGGCTGGCAAGGCTTCTTGTACAGCACATCTTTATGTGAAAGGTTGGTCCTTTATGCTCTTTCTTCTATTTAAAAATTTTCTGTGTGAGTGTATGTATGTGAATGTGAATGTGTATACTTGACTTTGTCATTTTATCTTGTTCTCTCTAGCCCCAGCCAAATTCGTGAAGAGACTAAATGATTACAGCATAGAAAAGGGGAAACCGTTGATTCTGGAGGGTATTTTCACTGGAACCCCACCCATTTCAGTCACATGGAAGAAGAATGGTTTAAATATAACTCAGTCCCAAAAGTGTAGCCTAACAGCTACAGACAAATCTGCTATCCTGGAAATTCCCAGCAGCACAGTGGAAGATGCAGGACAATACAATTGCTACATTGAGAATGCCTCTGGGAGAGATTCTTGCTCTGCACAAATATTGATATTAGGTGGGTTCCTACAACATATCCCATCTTGTTAGGACCTGTGCCCATTCCCTAGAGCTCTTTCACCACTGATCATCTTCTCTTATGTTCCAGAACCACCCTATTTTGTAAAACAAATGGAGCCTGTGAAAGTGACTGTGGGAGATTCTGCCTCCTTGCAATGCCAAGTGGCTGGGACTCCAGAAATCTCAGTGTCTTGGTACAAAGGAGACACAAAATTAAGAGCCACGTCTACCTTCAAGATGCATTTTAGGAATAATGTTGCTACACTGGTTTTCAACCAAGTGGACATTAATGACAGTGGAGAATATATCTGCAAAGCTGAAAACAGTGTGGGAGAAGTGTCATCATCAACTTTCCTTACTGTTCAAGGTGAATATTTTAAAAATTAATGAACTACCTCCTTTCTCTGAGCTGCATCTAAATTGTCTCATCAGTGCTTTTTAACTATGCATTTTTTGAAGTGCATGTCTAGTAATAAGCATTTAGTAAATGCTTTATCTAATCTAATTCCCCCACTGGTTAGCTCTCAAACTTTTTATAAGACTATGACAAATAATAATCCTCATAGAATTGAAGATTTAAAGTAACCTTAAAGTCTCATCTAGTTTAAGCTCCATTATAAAGATAACAAAACTGAGGCCCATAGAAATCAAAAGTTTAGAGCTAAAAGGGACCATTAAGAGGCAGCTAGTTAGCACCAAAGTGCATAGATCTAGGCCTCAAATTAGGAAGACTCATATTCCTACATTCAAATCAGGACCCGGGCACTTAGTAACTATGTGCCCTGAGCAAGTCACTACAACATGTTATCCTCAGTTTCCTCATCTGTAAAAGGAGTTGGAGAAGGAAATGGCAAACCATTCCAGTATCCTTGCCAATAAAACACCAAATGGGTCATGAAGAGTCATATACAACTGAAAAATGACTGTTGTACATGAGGAAACCGAATGTTTTTATAAAATGTTAATTAATTTTTAATTATTTTTAACAATTACAATTTTACAGTGTTACAGAATAACAATTTAGCATTCAATTAAATGTTAATTAATAATTTAATAATAAATAAATAAAAGTATCAAATGACTTGTTCAGTGTTGCATAGCTTCTGCTTTGATATGGAACTTGAATCCAGGTCTTCTTGATCCCAAGTCCAAAGCCCTCTACACTATATCCGAAGGTCATGCCCAAAATTAGCCCTTGTTCTCCTGCAACACATCATTTCACTTTAAATGCGGGGCTCCTAGTGGATCTCTTTTGCCATAAGATGACCTAAAGATGGCAGATTATCCCCTCCTTGAAGCCAGTTTCTTCCCTAATTAACCTACAGTTTTGTGCTCTTCTAAAGCTTTAAAAATGACTTCAAAATAAAACTTTGAAATAAGATAGCATGCTCTCCTTTAGTCTACCTCAGTGATTCCCAAATTGGATGCTACCGCCCCCTGGTGGGTGCTGCAGAGATCTAGGGATGCAGTGGTGGCCACAGGTGCATTTATCTTTCCTATTCATTGCTATTAAAATTTTTTAAAAATTAATTTCCAGGGGGTTAAGTAATATTTTTTTCTGGAAATGGGGCAGTAGGCCAAAAAAGTTTGGAAACTGCTGGTCTACCTTAAAAGAATGTAATAATGCTTTTGAGCATATAGAAAATTCATTATCCGTGCAAAGTTTGTGAGAGGGTGTTCTATAATTGGAAATATCCAGTCATTCACTACTTGATTCTGTTTCCTTGCAGAGCAAAAACTTCCACCTTCATTTTCTCGACAACTTCGAGACATTCAAGAAACTGTTGGTCTACCAGTTATATTTGAATGTGGAATAAATGGCTCAGAACCCATTCAGGTGGCTTGGTTTAAAGATGGTAAACCTTTGAGAGATGGCCAAAATGTGCAGACTTCATTTTTAGATAATGTAGCAACACTGAATATTTTCAAAACAGATAGGAGCCTTGGGGGTCAATACTCTTGTACAGCCACAAATCCTATTGGATCTGCCACTTCCAGTGCCAGACTCATCCTCACAGGTTGGTGTATTTTTTAAAACTGTTTCCTATTGAATAAATAATTTTAGAAAGATATATATATATATATGTATAGAGAGAGAGAGAGAGAGAGAGAGAGAGAGTGTGTGTGTGTGTGTGTTGTTCAGTCATTTTCAGTTGTAACCCCATTTAAAGTTTTCTTGGAAAAGATACTAGAGTGGCTTGCCATTTCCTTCTCCAGTGTCTATGTATGAGCATGTGTGTATGTACATATACATATACATGTATATACCTGTACATTGTGACTTTCCCCATCACAGTTTCCCTATATTGCAGGTCAGCATAAGAAATCAAATGGGAATTTGGGAGGAGTTTTGCAGAAGCCATAGATGATATCCAAAGGTAGCAGGCAACACAGAAAAAAATTTAGAAACTCAGAAATGCATAAAATATTGTATAATATTATATATAATATGACATTTCATATTTTAATACCATAAATATACAGAATTACTTTTTAAAAGTTAAAATAAGTAAAAATTAAAGTTTGCAAAAAGAACACAAAACCCAAAAGATGACACACAAAGGCTAGAAATGTAGAGATATCTTAACATTATTCCATATATAAACTATGACCAAAGTCTTAGCCCAAATTTTATAATAAGGTACTAAAAACACCCCATAAAAGAAAAATAAAACATTTAGATGACTTCTCTGGTACAAACAGAGGACCAAAAATTTTTACATGGATTTTCCAGATCATAATGGCACTGCACACCTAACTCTCATCATGTGGAAGGGATACAGGGATACCTGTGTGTGTATGTATATATGTATACACATGCATATGTATACATACATTCACATCTTGGTAATAAGGAGACATCCCTTTTTTAAAAACCAATATGTTTTATTAGTATAAAAACTGAGAATAAGTTTCTACTTACTCATTTTTAGAGGGAAAGAATAAACCCTTCTTCGACATACCAACTGCCCCAGTTGACGCTGTTGTAGGAGAAAGTGCTGACTTTGAATGCCACGTTACTGGAACTCAACCAATTAAGGTCACCTGGGCCAAAGATAACAAGGAAATACGGAGTGGAGGAAACTATCAGATTAGTTACCTGGAGAATACTGCCCATCTGACTATTGTAAAAGTTGACAAAGGAGACTCTGGACAGTATACTTGCTATGCTGTGAATGAAGTTGGAAAAGATTCATGTACAGCCCAGTTGAACATCAAAGGTAGGCAAGGCTCAGACTGGATGGTGTACCTAGATGTATAGCCCTTTTATATTTCATCCTGATTTGTGGGTTACTTAGGACCTAGACAAAGAAGCCAAGGATACCAGTTCTGAGAACTGAGCAGTAATAAGCATGGTGGCTCATGCTATGATCCCTACAACTGAGAGATGCTGAGATTGCTTGATCCTTTGAGTTCAGAAGCTCTGATCTGCAGTAGGGCTGAAGCTAAAAGAGTGTCAGAGCTGGGTCCATTGTCAAGATGGTGATGTCCTGGAAGCAGAGCTCTTCCTGGCTGCCTAAGGAAAGGGCAGAGTGGCTTACCTCAGAAAAATGGACAAGATTAAAGCTTCTATACCAGTCTGTAGTGGGATTGGGCCTGTGAGTGATCATTGCACTTACAGCCTGGGCAAGATAGAGAAAGGAAAAATAAAAAAGCATCGTTAAAACAATATATAGGGGGGCAACTGGGTGGCTCAGTGGATTGGGAGCCAGGCCTAGAGACAGGCGGTCCTAGGTTCAAATCTGGTCTCAGACACTTCCTAACTGTGTGACCCTGGGCAAGTCACTAGACCCCCCATTACCTAGCCCTTACCACTCTCCAAGACTCCAAGACTCCAAGAGGGAAGGTAAGGGTTTTAAAAAAAACAAACCAATATATAGGAAATTATTTGGAATGTCCCAAAAGTTTTAGAGCAGGTTTATACTATTGTATGATAATTTATTTATTATTTAAATGACAGTAGTTTTAAACTATTAAAGTTTAAAAGTGCAAATTTTATTTAAAAAACATTTTCTTTTTCTTGGCAAAGTTCTATTTCTGGAAATAACATATAGAGCTTCATTTATGCAGTTTAAAGTCAGGGTGCAAATTTATATAAGTTCTATATGCTATTTCCAGAAATAGAAATTTGCCAAGAAAAAGAAAATGTTTTTTAAATAAAATTTTCTTATAAAACTTATAACCACTATAAGCAAAACTTTAGAAAGCTTAAAGAGTATAGAATTCTTTTTGCCAAGCAGGCTTAGTTCATAAATGTTTTAGTGCACTTTTAAGCTTTAATAGTTTAAAATCCCATTCTAACTAGAGTAGGCCCAGTCTTGCTGGCATTTTCTTCCTTCCTGGAAGACCTTCTCCCTTACCCTGCCTGCCTTGATCTGGAGTATGTTTTTCCCCCTGGAAACATATATAAATTTCCTACAGAAGGATACTTCTTTCCTCAACTACCTCGATTTTCCTCTCAACAAACCTTTTCCCCTGCCTCTCATCTGGCCCCCAGCAGCCATACTTCCCTTAGTCATAGAACATTATCTTGTCCTTGGCTCATTTCCTCTCCTAGGCTGTGCCATAAGTTAATCTTGCCTCCCTTGCCCTCACCCCCACCAGCCCCAGATGTAAAAATAGTTAATTATAGCTCTGGTGGGAAGTCAGATTATGTAATGATTTCTGAGACAGTGATGAGTCTTTTATTAATGACCTACTTTTCCCATCCCTTATTGTTTGTGATATGATCTCTTACAGAACGTCTCATACCACCAAGTTTCACAAAAAAACTCTCTGAAACAGTGGAAGAAACAGAAGGGAACTCTTTTAAACTTGAAGGCCGAGTTGCTGGTTCCCAACCTATAACTGTTGCATGGTATAAAAATAACATGGAGGTCCATCCAAGTGCTAATTGTGAAATATCATTCAAGAACAATGCCATATTTCTACAAATTAAGAAAGCTGGGATGTCTGATGCTGGTTTATACACATGCAAAGTATCCAATGATGCTGGATCTGCTCTGTGCACTTCTTCAATTGTTGTCAAAGGTCAGTTCATTTCAGACTTATCTTCTTGGTGTCCTTGTGTTCTTATTACATATTAATAGACCTTTTCTCTGATTTTAACCAAATAAAGTTATGGAAAAACATGTGCATTCTTTAAAAATGTTATTGTGGGTCCACATGTACAATTTTGTAAAATATCCACTATTTCCAGTGGCCTAATGTTCTCTAAATATCATTTAACAAAAACAGGCCCAAGTTTTAGCTGCTATAATTTATGTCCCAAAATAAGTCTTGCTGGACTAGAGATTGAAGTCACAATAATGCATATACAAGTGATACATATTTTTCTAGGGAACATAGTCTTGCCATCATGAAAATTTTGTAAATAATTCAGCTGACTATTGTTATCTAAAGGTATTGAAGAACAACATTAAAAAAAGAGAAACCACAGATGTTATTTTACATGTAAACTGCCTGAATATCAGTATTCTAAGTACTGCAAGTAAGGCACTGGCCTTTACCACAAACTTCCTACAACTCATACCACATTACTAATGTTAGCAAATTTGAATAGTCTGAATTTCAGCTAACATCTCCAAACTAAGAGTTTATTAGCAAATTTTGTATGTTTATGTCATCATAACAATGATCGCTATTCTCCAGCGAAAAAAAAATAAAAATGAAACAAAACTTCAGTAATCTGAGAGCCTATGTCCCAGTGTTTCTGTCTCTCTTAAATTAATCTCTAGCTATTAAAAAAAGTTATATTTTAAATGTATATTTCATACCGGTGGGATTGGTTTTCACTTGGACACTGAATTTGAAGTTTTAAGTTTCATTGGTCTAAAATATATAAAAATGATTATAACTGAATTTAATAGCTAAGAGTGAATTTAAAAAAGAAAACACAAAACAAACATTGGGAAGTATCTGAGGGCTCAGATTATTTGAATCATGGATTTTTGTTTTTTACTTTGTATACAAGAACTACCCTGTAAACCCAATAGCGTATAGGATTCAGCATAAATATAGATGATCTGCAGCTTATAGTATGTGATGTATCATTATGCCAAGGAAGTTTGCATTCAGGGATAGTTCCGCAATTGTAATACTTAGTCAATGTGCAAATGCATGGATGATATTGTGTATATACCTAAATGTACAACCCTTTTGTATTTCATCTGTTCTTCAAACACCTTCATATTCAGCTGTTGTTTTGGGATATAAACGGACAGTGAAAGCTATTCTTTTTCAGGATGAATTCAACCAAATTCAACCAAATTCAACCATTACCTTTATCATTGTTTAGTGACAACATTATTGGATTGGTCCAGTCTTCTTTCCTGAAACTCAAAAGCCTCATGCCTTTCTTATCTCACTAAAATATTTTGTAATTCCAGAGCCTAAAAAACCACCAGTATTTGATCAGCCTCTTACTCCAGTGACAGTAAATGAAGGGGAATTTTTGCAACTCAGTTGCCATGTTCAAGGATCAGAACCCATCAGGATTCAGTGGCTGAAGGGAGGAAGAGAAGTAAAACCTTCTGATAAATGCAGTTTCAGCTTTGCTAATGGAACGGCTGTTCTGGAACTCAAGGAAGTTACTAAAACTGAATCAGGAGATTATGTATGCAAAGCTTCCAATGTGGCTGGAAGTGACTCTTGCAAATCAAAAGTGACCATTAAAGGTACATTTTCCTGTCAAATCAATAAATATCTATTTTTCAGTGCTTAGTGTCTCCACAGTAACTTAACTATTAATTAAACAAGATTTAAAACTATTTTGTGATCATTTTATCAAATACTGTTATTACTTTCTCTTAGGTATGTTGGTCAGCATGCAAACATTTATTAAACATCTACTATGTGTCAAGCACTGTGCTAAACCCTGGAGATACAAAGAAAAGAAAAAACCAAACAAAAATCCAAGCCACTGTTCTCAGGAAGTTCAGAGCTTCATGAAGGAGATAGTAGGCAAAGAACTAAGTACAAAGACACAATATAGAGAGCATAATTAGGAGATAGTCAACATAAGGAAGTGACTAGCATTAAATAGACTCTAGAAAGGCTTTTTGTAAAAAAAATGAGATTTTAACTAGGATTTGAAGAAAGTCAGGGAAGTCAGGAGGTGAAGATAAAGAGGAAGAGAGTATCAGGCACAAGAAACAATCATTGAAAAAGCCCAGAATTGAGAGGTAGTTGATAGGAAATAAGGTCTAATATAGTTAAAATCTCAAAATATGGAAGTCTTACTATAATATTATTTATTAAAAAGCCAAATTAACCCAAAAGTGAGTAAGAAGGAGTTTTAGCATCGGAAGGAACCTTCAAAGCCATGGAAACTGACTTTTTATAAATGAGGAAAGTGAGACAAGTTGCCCAGGGTCACATGGCTACTCAGTGTCTGAAATAAGTTTTGAACTTGTCTTAATGATTTCCAAGTCCCAATGACCTATCTATTGCATCATGGTTAGTTAGTGAAGCATTTAAAGGATCTAATAATTGAATGGCCTTACCTATGAAGTGATTCTGGGAGTACATTTCTAGAGAAACATAGTTATGTAAGATGTGATATGACTAGTTTAATTTCCTGGTTTGGTATGTGTGCCGACCTAGATCTATGAAACCAATGTAAATTTTCTATAAAATCTTCCATGATTCATTTCATTTATATGTGTTTAAATATGTATATTGATATGGAGAGAAATAATGTGTATTTATCAATCTTAAATACATAAATATATGATGCCAGGTAAACTTATCTTGCTATTAGAGCTTATTCAAATGAAGAAAAAAATACATATTGCTCCTAGGAAACTATAACATTAAAATTTGTCTTGCAGATAAGCCAGTTTCTGTACCAACAGCTAAGAAAGCAGCCGTAGAGGGAAAACTCTTCTTTGTGTCAGAACCCCAGAGTATCAGAGTCATAGAAAGTAAGTTTTGGATCAAAACTCTACATCTTTCCATCCATAAATGCTTGTTCTTATGAAGCAAATACCATACATAATTTTATTTTAAGAGGAACAGGTACATTTCGGGAAACCCAACAACTCACTCATTTTTTGTTATTTGTCAGAAACCACAGCAACATTCATTGCTAAAGTTGGAGGCGATCCAATACCTAATGTTAAATGGACAAAAGGAAAATGGAGACAGCTGAACCAAGGAGGCCGTGTCTTTATTCAACAGAAAGGCGATGAAGCAAAATTGGAAATTAGGGATACTACAAAAACTGATTCTGGATTATATAGATGTGTAGCATCCAATAAACATGGCGAAATTGAAAGTAATGTTAATCTACAGGTGGATGAAAGGAAAAAACAAGAGAAAATTGAAGGCGATCTTAGGGCGATGCTGAAAAGGTGAGTATAAGCATGTTCACTGTCAGGATAAAAAATAAAAGTTAATTTCTGTTCTGATTATAGTTATTAAAGAGATTTATGATCCTTACCCTTAAGGATTTAAGAGAGATAGGATAAATTGATAGCCAACATACTTCTTTGTCTGTTAAATAAGTAATTAATATAAATATATATATATATACTTAAGCATATATATTTAAATACTGACAAAAGAAGAGAGAGAGCATAGCAAAATTCCAATGGGACTATAACATTTATAAGGAAAATGATAGTTTATTCAGATCAAATTTATTAAAGACAAACAACTAACAATGACTATTTATGCTAAACTGATACGTCTTTGGCTGCTTGCTCAAAGTCCTACTCTAATGCCTCATTGTGTAGTAGAGAGAAGATCCTGGATTCTACAACACAAAATATAACATTGTAAATATAGCACAATTTATGCAATATGTTATACAATGTATACAATATAATATACAATTTATACAGGTCATATTGAAGACCTTTAGTCTAGCCACAAACCAGCAATGGACTATATGATTATGGCCTAAGGACTAGCTAGGTTAAGAAAAGCTCATCATCAAATCAGACAATTTTCCATGATTGTGATTTTTTTTTCTTATAGTATGAAAATCTGTATTGTTGGAGAGACAATACACATTGATGAAATCATGGATTAATTGAAATACTAGAAGGATTAAATTATCTTTGGAAGAATCTGTGAAAAGTCATCATTATTTGTTTTTATGACATAATGCTTTTCCCCCTAAGATATTAATTATCTTCTGCTTTCAGCCATTTCCCTTGATTTTATTTCTTAGACTTGGAAAATCTCATCCTAATTTTTCAATCTCAACTATCCCAAATATTTAGGTATTCAACATTTAATTGCCGTACATCTTTAAGATTTTTTCCAACATTTTTGAGAAATTCTCATTTAATATTTTTCAAGAATATTTTCCTTTTGGAGCCCAAAATTTATTATATACTTATCTAAGTTGGAGTGGTTTAATTATAATTCACATTGGAGCAATTTCTATAAATTTCTTTGGTTTTCCACGTATACCTACAAACAAATACATATTTAAATATACTCAACGAAGTCTGCCAAGTTTGAGTATGCTTGTATAAATGTATATACACACACACATAGTAATGCAAGTCTACATTTCAAAGAAGCTTCTATTTTCTTTTCCTACATTTAAATGATGTGGTCAATTTTTATTCTAGATTTTACCAGATTGAAGATTTTATCTTTTGTGATAAAAATACATCTTGGTATGACAGTTTTCAAATCCTATTTCCTCTTACTTTAAACATATTAGTATTTTCAGTAGAATAAATTTTTTTCTAAATGTTTATGATGTAAACTCTTTATTACATCATTCATTATTGAAGAAAAAGAGAACAAATGGAAGCTAGACATTTTACCTTTAACACCAACTTCCTTTTATCATTTAGGACTCCAATCCAAGAGAAAGGAGAAGAGGAGGCTATTGATATCATGGAACTTCTCAAAAATGTTGATCCTAAGGAATATGAAAAATATGCCCGTATGTATGGAATTACAGATTTCCGGGGCCTACTTCAAGCCTTTGAATTGTTAAAGCAAAGCCAACAAGAAGAAACACACAGACTGGTAAGTTCTCTTCTGTTGAGGGGGAAAAAAAACAACACATAGATAAAACCTAATCAAAATATGTATACCATGGGGTTCGAATGATCAGAGTTTTGCTGAATATTCCTCTACCAAAAGTACTCTGATACCTTATAACGTACAGAGAGAAAGCTCTGGATTCTCAAAGGCTATCCAGGCAAAGCCCAAAGTCTGGCAGGTCCTACCAAGGTGGTGAAGTTTTGAGTGCAACAGCAGACCAGACTGACTAACTAGAGAAAGAAGTTTAACTAGTGATGATTATTTTTGAGGGGTGAGGTGGGAGGAGTGCCACAATAGCACATGAAATGCACCTACTAAGGCATGGGAAAGGAGTGAGTTGCAATTGACCTGCCCACCACTCCTCCAGCCTGGTGAAATAGGGAATAGTTCTTCCTCATTCACAGGATCATAAATTCAGAGTTAGAAGGACCTTAAAGCTTTCTCATTTTATAAGTAAGGAAACTGAGAAAGAGTAAAGAGAGATTCCCCTCCACCACCACCATCACATACTCATGTAGTTAGTTTCTTAGGGGGCATTTGAACCAAGGGCTTCCTGAGTCCAAGACTAATGCCCTATCAATTGCACCTTGCTAATTCCATTAAACCTTTGTAAGATTTAATGATACTCCAATCTAACTCTTCAGAATTTCTTAGACTTGACTTTGGCTTTCAAGTCCTTTAGGGCTTTTTCTTCAAATGCCACCCCCAACCCCAGCGATCTCTTGACAGGATGCCAACAGCTCATTTCAGTTGTGTCTGATTCTTGTGATCCAGTTTGGTATTTTCTTGGCAAAGATACTAGAGCAGTTTGCCATTTCCTTTTCTAGCACATTTGGCAGATGAGAAAATCAAGGCAAACAGGGTTAAGTGACTTGCTCAGGGTTACACAACTAGTAAGTGTCTAAGGCCAAGTCAAGAAGACTTGACCTTCCTGATTCCAGGCCCAGCACTCTATCCTCTCTGCCACCCAATTTAGTATCACAGTCAATAACACAAAATAATGAACATGATAAAAAACATAAAATAGTCATAAATTTGGTAGTCTTATCCATTAGTTATAGTAAAATATCAAGCAAAATTCTATCAGAGATATTGGTTGAGTTTTGATGTGCCTGTCAAGGTCATTTAAAACCAAGAGAAAATTGTATTGAAATTTTTAGCCAAACAATTCAATTCATTCTATTGAATCTTTAATGGTAAAACGTTACTGTTACTACAGAGATTTCTACAGAGAAACAGGATAGCATATTGGAGAAGGCAGTGAACTTGGAGTCAAGAAGAGCTAGGTTCAAATCCTGCCTAGATACTTATTAACTATGTGTCCTGAGCCTCAAGTTTCCCCATTTATAATATAGGGCAAGTAATATCTGTGGCACCTACCTCATTTGGTTGTGGGAAGGATGGAGTGAGATAATATATATAAGAGGCAATAGAAATGTAGATTGGCATTGTAATTAAAACTATAGGACCTTAATAAAGGGCATAAAGTATAGAAGTTGAAGAAAATGAAGTCATCATTTGATTATTTTCTTTCATGTATAATACTTTGATTTTTTTAGGAAATTGAAGAAATAGAGAAGTCTGAAAAAGATGAAAAGGAATTTGAAGAATTAGTAGCATTTATCCAGCAAAGATTGTCACAGACTGAGGTAATAAATAAATTAAATAACTTAATGCAAACATGGTTGAATGCTGGAGACTCTGAAGGAAGACTAATGGTCTATTTAAATCTTCTTTGCCTTCAGCCTGTCACTCTCATCAAGGATATTGAAAATCAGACTGTTTTGAAAGACAGTGATGCTGTCTTTGAAATTGACATTAAAATAAATTATCCAGAAATCAAGCTCTCTTGGTACAAAGGCACCGAAAAATTGGAATCCAGTCCTAAGTATGAAATAAGCATTGAAGGTGATCGGCATATACTTACAGTCAAAGACTGTCAACTTAAAGATCAAGGCAATTATAGGTTGGTTTGTGGTCCACACATTGCAAGTGCAAAGCTAACTGTAATTGGTAAGTAGATACAGTTTAAAAAAATACAGAATCAATTTTTCATTGAATGCATCAATATG
This sequence comes from Gracilinanus agilis, assembly GCF_016433145.1. NCBI lineage: Eukaryota > Metazoa > Chordata > Mammalia > Didelphimorphia > Didelphidae > Gracilinanus > Gracilinanus agilis. Next base: position 241,947,742 of record NC_058132.1, read on the forward strand.
ACATCTAATAAAACTCTTTTTATATCTAACAGAACCCGCTTGGGAGAGGCATCTTCAAGATGTTACCTTAAAAGAAGGTCAGACCTGCACAATGACTTGTCAGTTCTCCGTGCCAAATGTTAAATCTGAGTGGTTCAGAAATGGAAAGATTCTCAAACCCCAACCTAGATATAAAACTGAAGTGGAGCACAAAGTCCATAAACTGTCCATTGCAGATGTTAGAGCAGAAGACCAGGGCCGGTATACTTGCAAATATGAAGGTCTTGAAACATCTGCAGATCTAAAAATCGAAGGTTGGTATTTGAAATTGTATATTTTGAAGAAATCTTATGTAGACCAGTGACCAATATAGGACACTTCTGCCTATGTAGAAAATAGGAAAAGTTGATTTTCGATTATTAATGATATGGATTTACATAGGTAGTTGCTTGTCCAGAGTTTCACATATCTTTTTAAATTTCAGATAGCTTATTCAAGGAAAAATATGATCAGGACTGTGCTAATAAATATTTAACAACTAGTTTTACAGGGAAAAAAGATCTGTTACACAATTTTAAGTTTAATATGAATTAACATTTTCTCCATCATTTTCTCAAGTCTAGACAATTAACAGAACAATAAATCAAGTCTTGAGTTATAGGGATCACCAATTTCCAAGGTATAAATGGTCATACTGAAAATATTAGCAATCAGTTTTCAAGATCAATTCCAGCATGCTCCTGAATATGAACAAAATATTTTGGAATTCACAGAATTTTGTGAATCATTGGAACATTGGAAGGATCTTCAGTGGCCATTCAGTTCAATCCATATATGAAAGTAATCCCTACTTTTTCTTCTGCCTTTCTTCTTCTTTTCTTAAAAACTATTTCCTTCTGTCTTAGAATCAATACTAAATATCTATTGCAAGACACAAGAGTGGTAAAGGCTAGACAATGGGGGTTAAGTGACTTGCCCAGGTTCACACAATTAGGAATTTTTTGAGGACACATTTGAACCCAGAACCTTCCATCTCTATGCCTGGTTCTCTCTATTCCCTGTGCCACTGAACTGCCCCTCCTTCTGCCTCTTCAAGGATTTTTATTTTTGATGAACTGCATACAACGAGGCAGATTTCAGTTCAATTTACATTGATTTTCTAACACAGAATTGACACCAGACAGAAAAGATTGCCTTCTAGATACTTTTTATCTAACAACTATAAAGAACTTAAATGTTTTCGAAATGCCTTACAAACATTGTTTTATTTAAGAGTGTGTGAGCTCCCTCTCAGCGGAGATATTTAAGTCAAAATTGGATAACCAACTCTCAGAGATGAGTTAGAAGGATTCCTGTATGGTGCAGTACATTGAATTAAACAGCAGGAAAGGTTCCTTTCAATCTAAAATCTTGCCTCCATTATGCTTGTAAAATAGATATGGGTGAGATAACAATCTTTAACCATTTGACTACAAGTTTGTAAATAGCCTGCACATTAACGCGAAGACTTTATTTCCAGTCAACATAAATTTTACAAGTCGAAGGAACAGTCATATCTAAGCATATATTGCCCAGAATTCTGTTAGGACAAGCAGTTACTTTCAAAAATTATTATTTCACTTAAAGTCTATGTTCTCATTTTTAACTTTTTGAGTTAATTTTGAGAAACAAATATGTCCTGTTAATTTTTGTTAGTGATTTTTTTGTATTATTCCTTTTTAAGGATATTATTTGAGATACATGGATTTTTCAAAGTTTGGGGTTATGGAGAGTTCACTATATAAATTGCTGTAATTTTAAAATATATAAAAATTAAATACACCATCTATGAATGCTATCAAATGTACTATTTCATTTGCAAGTAGGTGGCACAATGAATAGAGTGCTGGGACTGGGGTCAGAAAGAGTTCAAATCTGGCTTCAGATATTACTAGCTGGGTTACCCTGGGCAAGTCACTTAGTCTCTGCCTATTTCAGTTTCCTTATCTGTAAAATGGGGGAAATAATAGCACCTACCTCCTAGAGTTGCATAAATATTAAATAAGATAATAATTGTAAAATACTTAGCATAGTCAAAGTGCCTGGAACATAGTAAGTGCTATATAAATGTTCACAATTATTATTACAACGATTAAGTTCTTAGAACTATATGCTGATTTCTTTCTCCCTTCTTTCTCTCCCCCACCTGCCATCAGATACATGATTCACTCATTTGGACAATTAACCATATAATATTTAACAGTGCCTTGCTGAATATAAAATCCAAAGTATTCAAGCAATTTAGATTTTAAGTTCTAATTGTAGGCACTGTACTATCCACCATCTTTAATGGAAACTTTCTAGTAACTTTGAATAATACATCACAAAAAAAGCTACCCAGAGCATGTATAATTATTGAAGACTTGAAACCCTGCTCTGTGTTTAAACTCTCAATTCCCAAACACAAAATTGACAGAATACCCTTTTCTAGCCAACTCTCCTAAGACACAGCCTTGACTTCTATACTAATAGCCTTCTCCTCTTGCAGGTTCTCACTTAGAGCTGCCTATCCTCTAAACGTTTAGTCTTAAATACAAAATGAACACCATCTGATCTCTCTAATTATTTAAATAGTGTGAGAGGGAACTTTGTGCATTATACATGTTATTTCAGAACAATTTCTCAGTCCTAAATGGGGAAAAATGACAATTCTTCAACAATTCATGTGAAGGTGTAAATCAGATCACATACATTTTGGCATTTTCCTTTTTACTGAATTCTTTGTTTTGGAATATTTTTTGAAATTTTTTGACTCCCTCAAGTACCAGAATTCTCCATATTATTATCTTCATCTTCTCCTAAGGCCTATGGTGATATTTTCTAACATAGATATTATGGAAAGGATCATAAGTATTCTAATGTTATTTTAGTCAGATGGAAACAGGAAAATGGAGGAAGGAAAAAATTTTATCTTTGGTTTTAACCATTTTCTTGTTAAAATATTGGGAAAATGTATATATATATATATATGCTGAGGAAAAATGTAATTGTGACTAACCTTTGTTTTTTTTTTTCTTTTAAACAGCTGAGCCTATTCAATTCACAAGACGCATCCAGAATATTGTGGTCAGTGAACATCAGTCCGCAACCTTTGAATGTGAAGTGTCCTTTGATGATGCCATTGTAACCTGGTACAAAGGGCCAACAGAACTCATCGAAAGTCAAAAATACAACTTTAGGAATGATGGTCGTTGCCATTATATGACCATCCACAATGTCACTCCAGATGATGAAGGTGATTTGACAGTTTCCCAGTACATATATTGATTGCAAATTGTCACAACAGCAGAAAACAAGTAACAAGATGATTCTTTTCCTTAGGTGTCTATTCCGTAATTGCTCGCTTAGAGCCAAGAGGAGAAGCTAGAAGCACTGCAGAGCTTTACTTAACAACCAAAGGTCAGGAAATAGTCTCAACATCTCATCCAAATTGCAGTATTTGAAACAATATCATGTCATATAGCATCACACAATTCTAAATGCAATCTATATCTTTCTTGTAGAAATTAAACTGGAATTGAAGCCACCTGGTAAGTAAAAACTGTCAAAAAGTAAATTTTGAAAATTATATTTTCGTGTATTTTTTTAAAATGATGTAAATCTAACTCAAATGCCTAGATATTTTTATTTCTCAATTCTGAAGTATTAGAAAAATGTGCCTTTTTACAATGCTTCTGAGTGTTTTCCTATTATAAAAATACAAATATATAAACTTGAGAGTTTGAAAAACAAAGTACAGTAGCAGCTTCCCATGATCTAAGATTATCCTAGATTCTAGATGTTATATCAACAGATAAATATTTCGACAGTAAATAAAATGGTGCATGTTTTTGCAGGCAATAGTCATACTGTAAAAGTGTTTGTTTCAAACTTTAGGCTCTGCTATTTGAAAGCCACTGGTGATCAGATATAATCTCAATTATATCATTGCAGTATCTGTTTTATAATACATATAAATACAATTTCCTTTCTCAGATATCCCTGACTCTAGAGTTCCCATCCCGACTATGCCTATCAGAGCAGTCCCACCAGAAGGTGAGATGACTTATTCACCATCATATTTGTATGTAGCCTAGCTAGACCTTAAAGGTAGCTAGAGATTCTAAAAGGCAAAGATGAGTTAGGAAACTGAAAGAACTGTATTAATGATGGCTTGTATTTTCTTTAGAAATGCCTCCAATTGCAGCTCTTCCTCTTCTTGTTTCTGTACCATCACCAGAAGAAAAGAAACCACCAGGAAAACGTGTCGAAGGTATCATATATTTTTAACCTGAAGGTCACAGAATAGAATTGAACTTTAAGATGCTGTTTGCCCCTAGATATTTTCTTGCTATAATTCTCAAATAGTTCATATGCCTTCCAAAATGTAATTTATTTCTCAGTTATGACATGCAGTAGTATCAGCAGAATAAACTATCTTTGCAAGGAACCCATTCATGTCAATCCTTTCTCTCTAGAAGAGGAGGCAGGGCAGCATTTGGAGAGCCCAGGCCCTGGTCCCCTGCCACACTGCAGCCTCCTTCCTTGAAAGGATCCTGATTAAATATACATTTATGATGGATTTTGAGAGTAGTTTGGAAAGGTTGGGCAACCAGAAAATAGAGTCCCAGGTGACTCTGACCTATGTATAGAGATAACACCTGATGTAATTCTCAAATTAATTAATCAGGAAATTAGGGGTTTGTTTTTTTTTAACAAAAAAGCAAAAAAAAAACAAAAAACCCTTTACCTTCTGTCTTAGAATGAATGCTGTGTATTGGTTCCAAGGAAGAAGAGTGGTAAGGGCTAGTAAAAGGAATTTAAGTGACTTGCCCAGGGTCACACAGCTAGGAAGAATCTGAGGCCAGATTCAAACCTAGGACCTCCTATCTCTAGGCCTGGCTCTCAATCCACTGAGATGTCCAGCTGCTCCCAGGAAATTAGATTTTAATAAATATCCCCAGAGAAGTCCAAAAAGGGCAACTGACTTTGAAGGCCATGCCAGACATTCTTACATATACACATACACATAGATCATAGATATCTGTAATATGTTTATATATATGTTCATATAATGTGTGTGCCTATATCTAGAATGTTTTTCTTATATCTTTTTAAGTCTTAGGGTTATTATAAATTTCTTATATGTGTGTGTATATTTTTATATGCATATTATGTAATCTATATGCCCATATATACAAAAACTTTATGTACTTACATACAGCATGTGTGTGTGTATGTAGGTATGTATGTATGTATAAATGTATGTACAGGGTGTGTGTGTGTGTGTTGGTATATGGCCAGAAATGGGGACTGCTGGATCAAACTATATGAGCATTAAGACTCTTCTCAGTTCCAAATTGGAAAGTACAAATTATTGATGATAACTCATCCATTATAACCTGCTGAAAACAAATATAAGAAAGTATACTTGATCAGAATAAGGACATTGAATTTAGAGTCAGGATACTTGGATTTGAGCCCAGCTCTGCTGCTTTCTAGCGCTGTTACCTCAGGCAAATTCCTTCCCCTTTTGGAGCCTCCATTTTTATTTGTAAAATGAGAAGATTATGCCAGATGATCTCTAAGTTAGCTCTTTGCTCTTGAGCCTAAGAGAATTCAATAAGAATTGTCAGGATATATAAGAACTTGAGCCCTCTAGTGGCCATGTATTTTATTCATCAGATACTGATTTTGCAACTACTTTGCACAAGTCACTGGTACTACATATCGCTTTGATCCATTTCCTAAGACCATTCTTTTGATTAGTAATATACTGTCCTGTCTTCTTTCCAGTGACCAAAAAGGCTGTGAAGAAAGATGCCAAAAAAGTTGTACCAAAGCCTAAGGAAGAGGCACCACCACCACCTAAAGGTACACTGACAACCTGACATTCAGTTTTTACAAAACTGTATTTGTACTCAAAGTCTAAAATGGATCGTGAAGAGGGAAGAAGAGCACCCAAAGAAATTATTGGCAGGGAATTACTATTAGTCATCTTATGCAAAGAATGATTTTCATCCCTTTTATTCTGCCTTCTATCCCTTTCTTCTATCTTCTTTCTTCTTCCAGCTCCTTTTTTCCCCATCCCCCTGCTTTACACCAATTCTCTTCCTTCTACCCTGCCTATAGCTAAGATCTATAAGGAATCCAGAGGCAATCTAAAGTGTGCTTAGCTGCATTGACCTTGAAGGCTAACAAGGTGTTAACCAGATCTTAATTGCTGGGTAAAGCATTATGTTTGAAACATTTTGAATTTGAGCTAATTGTAGGACATCCAGCGGAGATGATCAGTGAGCAACTGATAGTTTCAGGACTGGAGTTCAGGAGAAAGAGTAAGATTCAATACGAAGATTTAGGAGTCATCTGCATAAACTCATAAGAACTAATGAAATAACCAGTGGCTAATAGAGAGAGAAGAGAGGGCCCAGACAAGAACACTAAAAGAGAACCATAGGGCAGCTAGATGGCTCATTGGAGAGAGCCACATCTAGAAACAAGAGGTCCTAGGTTCAAATCTGGCCTCAGAAACTTCCTAGCTGTGTGAGCCCAGGAAAGTCACTTAACCCCTATTGCCTAGCCCTTACTGCTCTTCTGCCTTGGAACCAATACAAAGTATTGATTCTAAAGTGGAAAGTAAGAGGTTAAAAAAATTTTTTAAGAGAGAACCATGGTTACAAAGTGAGACATGGATGTTGATCCATTAAAGGAAATTGAGAAGGAAAAGCAAGATAGAGAAGAAGAAAACCAAGACAGGAAGTCATGTAAAATAAGGCCAGAAAATAGAGACTTCAGGATGTAGTGGTCAACATTATTATATATTACAAAGAGGTCAAGAAGAGTGAGACCTGGGGGCAGCTGGGTGGCTCATTGGATGAGAGCCAGACATAGAGACAGGAGGTCCAGCCTTCAAACCTGGCCTCAGACATTTTCCAGCTTTACATAGTATTGATTCTAAGATAGAAAGTAAGGGTTTAAAAAAGAAGAATGAAAATGATAAAGGTCACAAAATTTGGAAATTTGGAGAACATTTGTAAATTTGAAGAGAGCAGTTTGGGTTGAGTGATGAAATTTGGAAACAAGATTATATGGAATTGTGAAAGAATGATAAGAAACAAAGTGGAGTTTTTAGTTTGGAAGAAAAAACTTTAGATTTAGAGAGAAAGAGGACTAACTTGAGAGAATAGGGCCAACTATAGATTTTTTTTTGGAATGAGAGAGGCCTAGACATGCCTGTAGGTGAGACAGATGAAGCATTAAGAGCAGGAAGAGTAGGAAGAGATTTAAGGTTATAAAGAAGGGTTCGGATTATTTGCCTCAAAAGACTGGAGGGAATAGCATCAAAGGTCCAAGTAGTCCAAGGAGTCTGGCAGTGAAGAAAAGGGCCACCTCATCTTCAAAGAGTGTAGCAAAGAAGAAGAGATAGGAAATGATGTCAAAATGTTTTGAGATATAGAATGGGGGAGACTTTTTTTCAGTGCTCTTTGAAGCAAGACAAAGTTGTCTGCTGAAATGATCTGAGAAGAACACAGAAAGTTTCTAAATGGAAAGTGTTTATAGAGAATCAAGTAGGGAAGAGTAAAAGGATTGCCTTGATGCAAAATGAACAATGCTAGTATGTTTAAACTACTGACAGGGACTTATTGCTCTAGTGAAACGAGAAGAAAAACAATGTAAAACAATCGCACATCTTTCCTATGGAATTCATACCAGATCAGTTTCCAAAGGGAAAAGAAAAGCAAGACCAAAAGCTATTCACACAGACTTTTCTCTTGGTGCCTTGGTCTTATAAATTCTGAACAGCTTGAAGGGGGAAGAGGCAGATCAAATAGCACAGAAAATACACCCCCAGAAAAGACAAACCTCTGAGTAATCTTGAACTGATTATATTAACATTACTGGAAAATAAATTTGAGTTATTCAGGCTTTTATTAGAGACAAATATCATTGAATCTCTTACTCTTCTCAAATGTGAAATATTTCTTCTAATGACTATAGTCTAGTTCTTGGTTATGACAGGATTCCAGTAAAGCAGCCCTGAGTATTGAAAATGCATACATATATTATGCTATCATATATACATGTATTGTAATATTATACGTATAGCTAACTTGAATGGAAAATGCATGCATAATTAGTCAGAATTTTACTTGTATAGTGAAGGAAGACTATGAAACTGAATATGTGTATTTTTTTGAAGTTCCAGAAGTTAAGAAGCCCTCACCCCCAACTGTACTGGTTCCAGCAAAAGGTAAATAAAATATATGTACATTATTGAATCATGCATTTCTAGTAGATTTGTTACTTGCTTTTTGCACACTTCAGATGTTTTCCTTATCTCTTTTTAAGATTTAGGATAGTTTTCATGTTATCAGTTTCTTATTACATAGGTACATACAAACGTATGAAAAATAAGCCTTCAGCAACATTCAATAAGCTATTGATGGCCATTCACTGGGCTAAATGTTGGGGATCCACATATAGAGCAGCAACAACCCTTGGTTCAGAACCTAAAAGTAACTAGAGAAGGCCAAGTGAAAAGAAAATAGCAAGCTCACCAAGTACTAGGTAGTGGACTTCATGGCAATATTAATGATTTTGCTCACTTCATTCTAAAGAATAGCTGAGGTGGTGTAATATAGTAGAAACTGACTTGGCTTTAACACCTAGGTTTGCTATTTGCAAACTATAGATTGGCTATTTCCTCTCTGAGTCTATTTCCTTGTCAGTAAAAGTAGATGATTAGGCTAGTTCTGAATCTGTGCTCTTCTATAAGGGTATTTTTGTTAAGGATAGCCCATATGAATTTTCTGACTCATAAGTTTATTCTGGAGGTTTAAAGATTTGGGAGAGAATATTCTAATTTCCTTAGAGACATCCCTGAGAAATAAGAGAACGGTCTGATACAATGGAAAGAGTATTGACTAATCTGGAGTCAGAGGACCCGGATACAAAACCCTCCTCTGATGCTTACTCCCTGTGTGAGTCAGTTCCCTAAACATATATTTTACATTTTGTCTAAAACAAATGATTTCTTCAAAATTTATTATGGAACTTACAAAGCAAAATTGCTAGGAGTTTGAGCTGAAATAGAAACCTCACTTAATTCAGAGCAACATAGCAGCGAAATTTAATTTTGATTCCTCAAATGTATGGTGGACCATGAACTTACTGTTATTGGGTTATAATTTTCTGTGGAGATATGAGTAATGCCCATACCAACATCAGCAATCTTTTGTTTAAGTTCCAGAAATGATTGATGTCACCTCAAAGGCTGAAGAAGTGAAAATAGCAACCATAACCAGAAAGAAAGAAATCCATAAAGAAAAAGAGGTTGTACATGAAACAAAGCAAGCAATCTATGAGGAAAAGAAAGAGGTTTACATTGAATCTTTTGAAGGACATTATGACGAATTAGATGTGGAACCTTATGAAGAGCCATCTGAGGGACCTTATGTAGAAGTTTATGAAGAGCCAGAAGACTGGTATGAAGAGACCAAGGAAGTTCATAAAGTTAAAGAGAAGCGATATGAAGATTGGGAAGAAGATTTTGATGAAGAGCATGAATACTATGAAGCAGAAGTGGACTATGACGAAGAAGAAGATTGGGAAGAAAGAAAACAAATTTATGAACAAAAAGAAGTTTATGAAGGTATATGAGCAATTGTGCATCTCTCCCCCATTTTCCTCATTTTTATTTAGTTCACTTTTTTATTCACTATTATCTACTCACTGTTATCTCACTATTTATTTGTTTATTATTTGTTTCTATATTTAGTTTATTATAATATTGATGTGAATTGAATAGGTACAAATTTAATTAGATCTTTTTGGGTTTTTTTAGGCAATTTGATATAAAGTAAATTTTTTTCTATCAGAGATTATCACTTTTAAATGAATACTTGTAGAGTGCCTACCATTTAGCAGTAGTAGGGGAAATAAAGGCAAGTAAGTCAGTACCCTTGAACTCACTGAGGTTATCATTAAAGAAGGAAGATAAGATACATACAAAGAAACATACAAAATAAAATTAGGAGTATAACAAAGGATTCAAAGAGTTCAGGAGAAGGATAGTAATTATAATAGCATTTATAAAGTTCTTCAGGGTTTACAAAGAACTTTACAAATATTATTTTATTTTGTACTCACAGCAATCCTGGGAGGTAGGTCTATTATTATCCGTATTGTACAGAAAAGAAACTGAGCCACACTGAAGCTAAGTGATTTGCCCAGAATAACACTGTTAGTGTCTGAGATAGGGTTTGAACTCAAGTCTTTCTCAATTCAAATTCAGTATTCTAGCTAGCACTTAGCTAAGAGACACATCCCATTGGAAGAATGAAGGAATGTTTCATTAAAGTGAAAGTTTGACTTGGATCTTGAAGGGTAGGTAGATAGAACTCAGTGGGTGATTGGTTGTAGGGAGAGATGTTTTAATTTTAGGCTGAAAATACTGATTTTCTATAAAACTCATACTGAAGCATTACATCTTTTAGCCACAATGCCGGCTGGCAAATATTTCAGTGCTTTTGGTCATATATCAAGTCAGGTTTCATTTTCACAAGTCATTCTGTACATTTGGTTTGATCTACCCCCAAAATAATAGATGACCTATTGAATAGGAACCACTACTAAGCCCCACAAAAAAGAAACTTGAGTAAATGAAGTATAAAATCAAATATTTTCATATAAAGTCATAAAATATAGGTATGTAATAGTTTATAGTACAACCCATTTGAAATTATATGTTTAAGCATTATCATTCTTTTTGCTTCTTATTTTTCAATTAAGAATCAATAGAAAAGGAAATTCCAGCAAAAGTACCAGAAAAGAAAGAAGTGGCACTTCCTAAAGGTATGACATTTAAGTTATTTATATAAAGAGCTCCATTCAGTCAGTCTTTATCATAGCTCGTTTGTCTCTTCACTGAAAAGGCACATGTACATCACTAGTGTGATCAAATGGATGCAACTTCTTCACTAAGATTTAATATTTGGACAAATGAATTCTTACTTCTATATTAGCTACTGAAAAATAAGATGTTAAAAATAGTCATTATTATAAATTTGAAAATGTAAAATAAAACAAAATTAAAATTATTTAAGTACCAAACATTGGCATTTAACTTATAAAACACCAAATTTCTCAATATACTTAATATATAAGTGATATTTTAAGAGAATCTAAATGTTCTGCAGTTTTTTAAATTAAAATATTTTTTAAAATACCTTCAGTTGTTAAGAAGCCTGTAGTTGAAAAAATTGAAAAGACTACTCGAAGAATGGAAGAGGAAAAAGTCAAAGTTACCAAAGGTATCACCACTTTAAAAATATTTTTATTGTCACAAGTACACAAAATACACTTTTCTTCTATTGATACTTAGTCCTTAAATATTGATCAAAGTTAAGATGTTCTTAAATGTAAAAGGCCTATTCATCTTCAAACAAATGTAACCATACATATTTTTAAAGTACCAGAAGTGTCCAAGAAGATTGTTCCACAGAAACCTTCCCGGGTGCCAGTCCAAGAAGAGGTTATTGAAGTGAAAGGTATAAATCTTTTTCTTTCAGCTCTAAGCTTCAAACACTACATATCTAATGCTATGTAATACATGATAGGTTTGGGACTCTTGTCTAAAAAATGTACATATGTTTTCATATATGTACATTTTAAAGTGCATGTATCCGTAATTTCATTAATGGCAATATTTTCTATTTTCTTTAGTCTTCTAACTTTAATATGTAACAATATTCCAAAGCACATTTTCCCCAATATCCTGGTTCATTTATCTAAAGATGACTTAATCAAATTGGAATAGTCTCATATTTTATGTGAAGAAGTTGTATCTATATGATCCCCATGTAATTAACATTTGCCAAAAACTGCATGTCATTCATTTGGTTGTTTGAGCTGCTTAAATGTTTGTACCTCATAGTTTAAAAAGATGATTTGAATATATGTCCATATTATCATGCAATAATGTATCTATATTGTTGCTTTAAGATATTTAACTCATTTCTGTGTTAAAATACTTAGAAATAATGTAGTTTGCTATGATGTCATATCGTGGACAAAAGAAGTCTGATATGATGTGTACTCTCTTTAAAGTACCAGCTGTGCACACAAAGAAGGTTATTTCAGAAGAAAAGATGTTCTTTGCTTCTCATACAGAGGAAGAGGTTTCAGTTACAGGTATAAGTCACATTTGAAACTGGGGATATAAAATAAAACCATCTAGATGGTCTTTCTTCTCTCTTCTTCTTAACATGTATTCTATGAATTTGTATGTATATATTTTGTGTACATTTCTGTCCTATTTTCATCTCAAATTTGTCTTTGTCTGATTTCAACATCCTTTAAAATTTCAATTTGAATATTCAGATGTTTTGATATTAAAATTTATATCTTTTTAAAGTCCCTGAGGTACACAAGAAAACTGTCATAGAAGAGAAAGTGCATGTGGCTGTTTCGAAAAAAGCTGAGCCCCCACCTAAAGGTATTATCAGTTTGGTATAAAATTCATCTCTTTTGAAAATGTCTGAATGTGTCAACATTATGTTTGGCTACCTAATCAGAATGTACTGAGCACCCACTTTGGGTAAAAAAAAAAAAAAATAGTTGCCAAGTGTTAAGGTTTAGGAGGGGAAAAGAAATAAAACATACTGTTTCTGCCTTAAGCACTTTTCAATCTAGTCAAGTATTACTAATATACAAATGTTTAAATTATCATATACATATTTTAATCATTGGTTCTAAATAATAAAGGCTATAAAAGATAAAATAACTAAAATTATCTTTCAAGTGACTGAAGTTTACAAGAAACCTCCTCCTGAGGAAGAGGTTCCTGTACCCATTCCTAAGAAAGTGGAAGCTCCTCCAGCTAAAGGTGAATCCCAATAATCAAATAACAATAATAATATAAAAAGATTAATAATTCCTCTCTCTACCATACCTATCCTCATATATACATATATATATGTGTGTGTATATGTATGTATATATATATATGTATATATATATGTCCCATTGACCTTAGCTAGTCATAAAATAATTGAGTGTCGAGATTCTGTTTATTTAAAGTTTGGCAATATGCATTAAATTCACTAGTTTCCCCTAAACCTTACTATCTATGGACAATTCTCTCAAAATACACCATCTCTTTAAAGTCCCTGAGGCACGTAAGAAACCTGTCCCAGAAGAAAAAGTACCAGTTCCTGTTCCTAAGAAAGTGGAGCCCCCACCAGCTAAAGGTAGCCTTCTAGCTAAGGAGAAAAACAAAACAAGATATTTGTTTTGTCTTTTATCTCCACTTCTCTTTGTCTGTATGTGTGACAACCAAATTAATTTCTGTCACCCGTCTGTGATTTCTGCAACACTGTAAGTCCTGATTTAAACACTTTATTATCGCTACAAAAAACTTCTTCATGTATAATTGTAATGTATGACATAAGTCTCAGTAATATTTTAGATGTCTAACTCTATGCTGGCTAAATCTTTGTCTGTTTAATGTAAATAACCAAATATCTGTATGGAATAACCTATGTGCAATGTCATAGAAATCAGAGTTCTTTATCATAAGTGGAGCATGTTAAATAACCAAAAGCCTGCTCTCCAAATCTTAAAACCTAATTTAAAAGTTTGTGCTCTAAAATATTCTCAGACTGTCCAGAATTAGGTTTCTCATCATCATTTTCACAATGGTATCTTTAAAGTGCCTGAGGTTCCCAAGAAACCTGTCCCAGAAGAGAAAAAGCCCACTCCTGCACCTAAGAAAGAAGTGACTCCACCACCTAAAGGTATATCAAAGCTTAAATGGAAATGACCAAATCATACTCTCTTCATTCTATTTGGTCTTCTTAAGTTGTCTTCTTGCCTTTATTTTTTCCCTTCTTCGTTTCATACCACTTATGCTCAGCTTATTGTTAGTTTTTTTGCCTGTTGTCCATACATCTTTCTGGAAAAGTCTCATATCTTATTGATATCTTTAACACTTCTAAAGAGCATCTAAATTTTCTTATTTAAAAGGGGGAACACAAAACATTTTGTCTTATGTTTAATACAATATCTTGGTCAGAGAAGAAATATTTTGAGAAAAATAGTGTCATGTGATTGGAAACATTGGCTGCTCCGCAGAATATCCTTTTAGAAAAATGTCTACTAAATTTCATGTGCACTGACACTCAAGTTTATTGCATATTACAACTTCATTAGCAGGTATTCTGAGAAGGATTCACAATGATTGATGTGGCCTCTAATAACTGAAATTTAACAAATTTTGACTTTAACTAAATGATGAACAAGTTTCAGCAAGCAACCATTAGTGATACTTATACATATTACTTCAGAAAGACAATGATCCTAATGTCTACTCATTTAAATACAAGGAATATTAGGGGATTAGGGCAAGAACCAGGAAACCAACAAGAAATGAAAATTTGAGAGAAGAGGATAGCTTGGAAAGAAGAAAGACCACTTCTTATTCAGAAAGCAAGGGGAAGAATATGACAAAAGGCTTAAAAACATGTTAGGATGTGAAGGAAAAGAGCTAAGAAAATTTGTGTTGATAGCTTTAGTCTTCTAAAAAAATCTAAATTACTATTGTCATCAGACGCCATTTTTTATGTCTTAAAATTTTTAAAAACAGTTCAGAAAGTCTTCTTTATGATAACTATAAAACAAAGTTGCTACTGATCTGTGTGTTTATAAACAAAAAGAACTATTATAAGATCATAGGTTTAGAACTTAAGGAGTTGTTGAAACCAGTTGTCTTATTTTATAGATAAAGAAACCACTTACAGGAATTAAGTGATTTACCCAGGGTTTCACAGCTCTTAAGTGCCTCTGGCAAGAAGCAAATTCAGGTCTTCTGACTCCAAGTTCGTCACTCCATCCATTATCCCACACAGCCTATCATCAATTCCTAATCTCTGATTACTTCTGTTTCTAACATTTTCCCATTTTGAATTACCTAAATATCTTTAAAATTCAGTAGATGAACGGGTTTTTAGTTTGGTTTTCCTTGTTGTTTTTGTCAGGGTGTGGAAAATAGAATCTAGAATTAACAAACCTCATTAAGATTTTGTTCCCATGTCAGTCAGTCAGTCAATGCTCATTTTATTAAACTCCTACATGTCAAGGCACTGGACATACACATACAAAATTGAGACCATTCCCACCCTATCTAAAGGGCCTATATTATATTAAGTACTTATGAGAACTGGTCTCAGTTTAACCAAGTACAATTTTTATTGAATCTTTTTGCAGTTCCAGAGGCACCTAAAAGACATGTCCCTGAAGAAGAAATTCCTGTTCCTGTTGTTAAAAGAGAGGAAACCCCTCCAGCTAAAGGTACACGGATCCATTTGATGGAATCTTTTGGCATCTCTTATATTTCTTGTTGGGGTTTTTCTGGCATAAATAAGTTATACTCCTCTGCCTTTTCTGACTACCTTTGTTACAAAATTCATATTTGATTGTTGCAAAATATCATATATAATATTCTAAAAACAAATATCTTCTTAAGTTCCTGAGGTGCATAAGAGAGTGGTCACAGAAGAAAAAATAACCATCATTACTCAAAGAGAAGAATCTCCACCAGCACCAGGTACTCTTTTTTCCCCCAAAAGTTCTGTTTTTTTGAAAAGTCTTCATCAGTCAATGAACACATCTATTTGTATCATCTCTTATCATTCTGAGAATTTCTAAATTAAATACTATCTTTTAAGAACCAGAAGTGCCAAGGAAAAAGAAGGCTCCTGAAGAAAGGAGACCTGTCCCTCCCAAAAAGGAGGAAGCACCACCAACAAAAGGTACATGATCTTTTCCCTCAACTTTAAAAAAATTTCCTCTCTTGAAATCTAAAGGGTGCTTTGTTCGTGTGTGTGTGTGTGTGTGTGTATGTATATATACATACACACACACACACACACAGAGGTTGGGTGTTGATTCTATTGTGAATTGATTTGTGATTTTTGTTGTCCATTGTTGAGATGAAGTTTTCATTCTTAAACTTGTATATCTTTAAAATACCCCTAGTCCTTAAGAAGGCTGTAACCGAAGAGAAGGTTCAAGTGATTGTCCCTGTTCCTAAAAAAGAAAAGGCAGTTCCCCCACCCAAAGGTATGATTAATCCTTACTTAGGATTTAGACAAAATCTTTTAGAATCTAAGTCTTCAAACTTTTTCTTTTCTAACACTAATCTCTTATGTGTATGGGACATCTATTTGTATGTATATCTATCTACATAGTGTAATATGTTATTTATTTGTTTTTACATTTTGTGAAATTTCTGTCCCTGAACAAATCTTACAAAAACACTAGAAAAACTTTAAGTTGTACAGTTGTAAGTTCTCAGAATTCATGTTTAATGTGCATGTGTGTGTGTGTTTTTAAGTGGCTGAGGTATCAAAGAAAATTGTTACCGAAGAGAAAAGATTTTTTGCCGAAGAAAAAGTATCAATGGCAATTCCCCACAGAGTGGAAGTCACCCATCATGAAGGTATATAGACAGCAATATTAATGAGGGTTTGGGGAAAACGATTTTGTTGTTTGTGTTGTCTAAAATGACCTCTCTTTTCTTCTTTTATGAATTAGTATTGTTTTTTACACTTGATGTATGTAGTCTGATTTTTTTGTAATAAGTTTAATTGATATCTTACAGTTTTTACACCAAAATAACTTTCCAGTAAAGGCATTCCCACAATGATGCCTACTCCATAATAAAGAAAAAAATCAGCAAAATCATTGGTGTGCTGGTAAATGTTTAATTGGCTTTCCAAAAGGAAAAAAATAGTATGTCCAACACACTTTTAGGTTAATCTGCATCAGTAATATTTCTTCCATCACTGTCTTAAGTCTAGGCAATGAACAAAAAAGTAAGTCAAGCTCTGATTTTTATGGTTTGCCAGTTCCCAAGATGTAAAATAGTCACATTGAAAATTTAACAATGGACTACCTGAGCTAGTCAGAGCTGACTCTAATACTTTTCTGAAAAAATTAAATGACAAAAATGCCGAATCTGGCTATCTATAAAACATCCCACACCTGTAAGTCCTCAACTCTCTACTTAGGGGAGAGAAGTATGTCTTCTCTGAAGCAATAACGGTTATTACAATTTATATTAATGTTGTTTCTGTTCTTGTGATTTGCATGTTCTATTTGTCCTACTTTGTTTGTCCTACATCACTTCATACAAGTCTTTTCTATGTTTATCTGAATTTTTTATATTCACCATTTCTTATGGCACAATAATTATTCAGTTATATTCTTGTACCATAGTTTATTCATCCTTTCCTCAGTTAATGGGCCACCACTTCGTTGCCATTTTTTTGCTACAACAAAGAGTACTGCCATGAATATTTTCTCATCTTTGAGGCATTTCCATCATTGACCTCCTTGGATTATATGATGTGGTATAATCAGAAAGAGATTATTGAATCAAAGGATATAAAAAGCTTGATGGCTTTCCTCACATAATTCAAAATTGCTGGGAGAGATTGAAATATTTGGAAATAAATTATATTAATAAAATAAATAAAGATTAAAAATAAAATAATTCCAACTTGCTTCCTAGAATTGTTTAAATAATTGATAGCTCTCTGGGCAGTCTGTTTCTGTATTTGTTTTCCCACAGCCCCTTCAACATTTCTTGTTTTTATCTTCTATCTGTTGATGTATGTAATGAGAAATATAATTGTTTTGTCTCACTCAGTATGATTCAGATTCTTTCACATAGTTGTTGGCAATTTGCAATTGTTCTTTTGTTTGTTCATATCCTTTGACCACTGATACATTAGGATATTTTATGAAAATATTTGCCCATTATGTGGCTTTCTTCTTGTTCTGATTGCATTGATTTCCTTCTTACAAAAACTTTTTAGATGTAAATATGGGCATACTTCTTCAGATCTTCCATTTGATCTTTGTTTTGATGTATATCTATCTATATGTTATAGAGCTCTTACAACAAGTCCTACCTGTTTCCATTAATCTTCCATCATTCCAAAAGCAAAATATAGGAGTTTGGAGTGGGTAAAGAATGTTGATGTAGGAAACAAGTATTTTGTCCATAGGGCATTTTTTTTAATACTCTCATTCTTCCTCCCTACTGAGGTATCTATATTGTCATTCCCTTCTATAAATAATTTGCTGCAGACAAATAGACATCAGCTTCAAATATATGTGTCTTCTCCTCAACTCAGATTAGCTGTACCTAGGTACAGTAGGACACACAAACTCTATAGTATATATTTCTGCTTGTCTGTGACAAATATGCACTTGATGCAGTTATGTATATATTTCCCATAACAGAAGAACCTCATCAGAGATGAATCTTCTGGATAAAAAAAAGTGTCCCAAAATAATGATTTTTGGCAGCACCTTTTTTCTCTCTCTTTTTAAAAAATTAGAACTCTGAATGGGAAATTTAATTTTTTTCTGAAAATGGATTTCCAATTTTCTGTGTAAAATAAAATAATTATTTAATCCCAGAAAAATATTTTCACAGAAGTCATACATTAGTTCTAAATATGTTCATTTGTACAAATTATTAAATTCCTCTGCTACTTATTTCTATATCCATCTATTCTATAGAATGGACTTAGAAGAAAGGATCACTTTAAATTGATACTAGGTCCTAATCCACAGAACATTTTTTTAACCCTTACCTTTTGTCTTAGAATCAGTACTGTGTATTGATTCTAAGGCAGAAGAGTGTTAAGGACTAGGCAATGGGGGCTAAGTGACTTGCCCAGGGTCATACAGCTAGAAAGTGTCTGAGGCCAGATTTGAACCTACGACCTCCCATCTTTAGGGCTGGCTCTCAATCCACTGAGCCACCCAGCTACTCCCATGACAGTTCTTTTAAAAATAATGACTTTTAGAATTTAGACCCCATGAATTAGACTCCAGAGAAGGTGCTTTGATCTTTCTGCTAAGAAATATAACAGACATTAGGCATGGTTCTGTAATAAACACATTTTACAGATATCATTAATATTGTTGGAGAAAGTCACATTCCAATTCAATCTTATCTTTAAGTATCAGAAGAGGAAGAATGGGGTTACTCAGGAGAAGAAGAAACGGTATCCATTTCTGTTTATAGAGAAGAGGAAAGAGAGGAGGAGGAGGAGGAACAAGTGGAGGTTACATCATATGAAGGTATGAATGCTTCTTCAACATTATAGGACATCTGGATTCTTTAAAAAAAATTATAGTTTGGATATTAAGATTAAAAAAAACAACAACCAAAAACCTTCAATTAACAAGTAGTTTATGGATGCCATTTGTGCGCAGTGTTTTTGTCAAATTACCATGATTTTTTCATGTTAAATTTCATGTTCTGTGTCATGACCAAGGCATGAGAAACTCTTTGTGAAAGACAAAGGAGTGTTCAAGCTATGCTCTTGCTGTGGGAAAGAACAAGAAGATACTAACTGCATCTTCTGCCATAATCAAAATTACTCTGTCCTTTTTCCTGAAAGCACTGAATCTCTTTCCTTTGACTTTCTTAGGAGAGGTCAAAATTCACTGACAGTCGATGCCTAAAACATGAAAAGTCTCAGTTATCTGTCTGAAATATTTACACAACTCCAAATGATAAGGAAACAGATCATGTCATTTTAAAGTGCTTTGTAAAAGGTAGAAATTTTTTTCATAAAGGTGAAATATTTTTAGTAAACCCAAAAGAACATTATTCTTTAGTTAAAGTTTTTCACTTCTACCAATATAAAAAAAGAAGAATAAGAAGAGAAGGCTTTTAAATTTGCCCCAGTATAAGAGGGCAGAAACTTTTAGAAAGTGAGTATTAATATTTTGTGATTAGCTTTTGACATTCACTTTTCAATTATGATCAGAATTTCACATGGAGACTCTCATTTGCATCACATTTGTCTTTAAAGAACAAAATAATTCCTTAATTGCTCCCAAGGACCATGGTCTAGACCTTAACATATAAATAGATGGAGTCTGGTATGATAAAAAGGCTGTTTTAGTTGGAAAGTCTTAATTTAATCCTTATAAGGCAGTGGGAAAATCATTTAATCATTACTTAACCTTAACCTTACTTAAGGAAAGAAATGCCCTTACTTGTAAAGAAGGATAATAATACCTATATTTCTCATCTTACAGAGCAGTTTGAAAGAAAACTCTTTGTAAACCACTGAGTCAGGAGTTCTATGAGCATTGAATATGATATATCATGAAGGCAGAGTACATAACCAACCTTGAAGGGCCATATAAATGCCTATTATTATCATTAGTCTTCAGGCACCAGACCTCCAGGCTGCTGATAACTTCAGCAAAACCAGTAGCATGTTGGAGGATGTTTAATAACTGGAATAATTTCTGGAAAAATATATAGATATGTGTGTATATGTGTGTGTGCTTGTGCACATATATATGTGATGTGTGTATATATGAATATGAATATATATGCACAGCACACTTTTAAGTTTAATCTGAAATATTAAGATTTTCTCCATCACTTAAATTTTAAATAATCAGCAAAACAAGTCAAACTCTGATTTCTAGCAGCTGACAAATTCTGAGGTATAAATGCTCACACTGAAAGTTTAACGCCTAAGTTATTAAAACTGTTTCTAGCATATCCATTGTGGGAAGCCAGTAAGAGAATAGATAAACACCTGAGACTCCTCTTTTGACCCCTTTTGTGGTCCTTGTGATTTCTTATTGAAAAGTATTGTGGCCTTATTGAAAAGCTTTAAGTTCCTAGCAAACCTGAATTTAAAAGGTTAATACTCTCCCCATTTTGCCAGGAATGCAGCTGCCTGGTATAGCCAAGGCCAAAACCTTAGCAGGGGCAATTCAGCCCTGAAATAATATTTCCCAACTTGGCTTTCTGATAAATACCCAGTCAAAATTCAGCCTTGGCCTTGTTCAATTCTGAAGCCAATGAGACCTTTTGTGTTTTGATATGACACAATATTTGTAACTTCTGCACATCTGCAAAGTTTCAGGGGGTTCTTTTGTGTGAAATGTCTTGAAATATATATAATAAATTCCATGTTCCTGGAGACAGAGCTGGAATCATTAGCTAAAAGATCTCAGTGTCCATTACTTCCTTATCAACTAAACTGTCCTTATCAGATTATCAAAGATGATAAAGAGATCTTGAGAATCCATGCTATAGTATTTGTAAATGGCAATTATGTTAGACTAACTCTTTCATATAAACAGACTTAGGGCTCTTAAGTTACCCTTCAGGTTCCCCACCCCCCACCCAATTGAGAGTGATGTATTTTTTTTTAATTATTTTTCAAGCATATTAGACTTGTATAGATTTAGCCACTACAATATTATTCTTCAGTCCTTTCGACATTTTTTGGTTGCTTGCTTATCCTGATCATCTTCCAGTTGTCTCTAAATGTTATCTCTGTTGTTTAGGCATAAATTAAGTTTATGAAAAAGACTTTACTTTTAACTTTATGTGTGAATTAATTTTAGGGAAAATACCTTACTACCTTATCAAACTATATTTTTTCATGAAGTCATTTTTCTTTGAACATTTTTTGGCATAAGCAATCAGGGACTTGGCTTGTGTTAATAGGATCCAATACCAGTCTTCTGATCTTTTACTATTTCTGTGATATGATAAAATAATACATGTTAACAACTAAGATTAAACCTATGGAGTGCTCTAATTTATTCTTCAAATCCTGTCTTTAAAGTGATTGAAGAGCCAGAAGAATATATTGTGGAAGAAAAACTACATATTATTTCTAAAAAGGTGGAAATGGAACCTGCCGAAGGTACATCTTCTCTTCCTTAATTCTGCCATTTGATATATTACCTCTCTTGGATCTGATAGAGCCCATATTTTCCATCTGTTATATGTGCTGTAAATTTTAATTCTTTATTAAGATAGTAAGTTTTTGTAAACAAAACACTTGGAAATTTTGACAAATACATATTACAATGTTTTAAAGTGCCTGAGATGCCTCGGAGAGTGGTCCAGAAACAAAAAGTACCTGCTGCTGTTCCTCCAAAAGAGGAGGCTCCTCCTGTAAAAGGTATAACCTCTTATGAAAGATATAGTAGAAGCATTCTTCTCTTAATATATATATAATGTTTATTCTTTAGATATATGTTTGATTAAAATTATGTCAATATATCAGTGTATGCATGTTCTTCCAAGTGTCATTTATGTTTATCTGTGTGATCTTTAGAGAGAATTTGTCCTGCTTTTTTTAATGAAAGAAAATCCTTTGTTTTCACTTCATGTAAAACAATATTCTTAAAACTAATCTTTCCAAAGTTCCTGAAGCACCAAAGAAAACTGTACCTGAGAAGAAAGTTCCTACACCTGTTCCTAAAAAGGAAAAACCTCCACCTGCTAAAGGTATTGTTCTGATCTTGAAAAATGTCTGTCACTTCTCGTCTATAATGAGATATCTTCCTAATTTCCTTAAAATTAAGAAGAAAAATTATGTGTCTGCTTAAAGTGTTTCCCATGCTTTAAATTTGACACAATTACCTAATATCTTTAAAGTGCCTGAAGTGCCGAAGAAACCAGTACCAGAAAAACGTGCCCCTCCAGTTCCTAAGATAGAAGAGCCTCCTCCCACTAAAGGTAAATGAAATCAGAATGTGTTCTAAATTGTATGTTGGGTCTTGTCTTTTCTTCCTCATGTTTTTGTCATTTGGGTCAGATCTCTTTCAACTGTAGATTCTGTGTATGTGTATGTGTGTATGTCTGTGTTAATGGCAATGATGTATAAATGTTTTGTCTTTGGAAAGACTGTTATTAATTTGTTGCATCGTTATAGTATATGCATTGTAATTTGGCATAATTTCTGGCTAATTGATATAAAATTACACTTCAAGTTATCTAGCTCCCTAATCCTAAAATTATCTTTTAAGTGACTGAGACGCGTATGCAAATTACCCAAGAAGAAAAAATTCATGTTGCCGTAACTAAAAAAGAAGAGCCTCCAAGAGCTAGAGGTACATCATCTATCTCTAAAATGCACCAACAATTTTTTTCTTTCATCATTCTATTACCAAATACCACTAATGGCCCTTAAAATGCTAATACTTACCAGTTATTTTATTTCCATGTTGGAGCAATGAAAACACCAAGTCTTTTATGCATCCATATTTTGTTATGTAAATGCATTTTGTTGTTGTTGTGGGTTGAGTGGAAAACAACTCTTAAAAAGTGACTGTTATCTTTAAAGTGCCTAAGGAGCCTCAGAGACCAGAACCTGAAGAAAAAGTACCCAAACTCAAACCTAAAAAAGTGGAGGCTCCACCAGTTAAAGGTACATTTGCTCCTTTAGAAATTAAAATAAGCTTCTATATATTGAAAATCAAGCAAATTCAGATGATTCCAGCTCATTTAAGGAAAGATTATGCAACTGCTGAGTACATATGTGTTATACTATGTATATTTAAAAGCATATGTTGTTAATTAAACCATATGAATTGCACATACTTTTCAGAAGTACATAAAACACTGCATTATATGTTAGTAACTTTTACATTGACCATCCTTTTGGGGAAATAAAGATATACAAATTCTTAATTATGAGTTCCTAAAGATTTCTGATATGTAGAAGTTCATGCTAGTATTTTCTCAAAAATGCAAACCCTCAAAATAGATGAAAACTATTTTTACTTTGGAATTTTTTTTGTTCTGAAGTGTTTCATGTCATTTGTCTGTATAATTTATTTATTGGTCTAAATGCTTGTTTTATATGGTGTGTTTTTATGTGACATTTAATTCCTAAGATATTTTAGTAACTCAAATTTTAACACAAAGTGGTTGAGCATAAGGTACTTTTTCTTGTTTGACGGGGAAGAAATCTTTCATCTGAGATGGACAGCTCTATTTCTAATGCTTTACTCTTCAGTCTTTCTGTCCTTAATTAGATTCCCGTGTTTAGATTCCTCTTGACACTCTTTTATAAATGCTACTTATTATATATAAACATATCTCTCTTCCTTAAAGAATCTGAAGATAGGAAATATACTCATTTGTAGTTATAAAGATTCTATTCACTGTAACAATCTGGATTTACTAACTTCTTTTCTTTTAACTTGAATTCTGTTGTGAGTGAGGCATGAAATAAAATACATGCCTATTTGCCATTCTTGAATTTTCTTGCCACTTAAATGAACATTTCAAATGTGCGTTTATTCTGAGATTCTTTACCCATGACTTTTTCATACAATGCACCTCTGTATGTATTTGATTTGAATCACAGAATTGAATATTCATTATTATTCTTTTTTAAAGTGGCAGAAGCCCAAAAGAAGATTGTCCATGAGGAAAAAGTCACTGTTGCTGTTCCAAAACGAGTAGTACCTCCTCCCACTAAAGGTATATTCACCTTTAGATTAAATATTGAAATGAATATGAAACTAAACTTTCCTTGGACTACTGGTTTCCTAATTTAATTGTTCTACTACATCAGCTGCTCGTTGATTTAATTTGGATGAGTTCTAAGAAATATTGTTCCAGTCTTGAATTCCAACATAGTCACAATTGGAAGGAAGGTGCTATGTCATCAGACATCAAAGGACAACTGAAGTCTGCAGTAACAAAATCATAAGACAATGAAATGGCAATAAAAACTCTGGGGATGATTTTGGTATTTTTAAATTAACTTTACACATGTATATAACAACATAATTATGTAGCTGAGAGGCATCCTGGTATATGCAGTGTTCTCAAACTCAAATGAAGTGCATGTTCAGTTTGTTTTTTTAAAACTCTTACCTTCTCTCTTAGAATCAATACTAGGTATCAGTTCCAAGGTAGAAGAGTACCAAGAGCTAGTCAATTGGGGTTAAGTGACTTGCCCAAGGTCACAGAGCTAGGACATGTCTGAGGCCAGATTTGAGCCCACACCCTCCTATCTCCAGGCCTGGCACTCTATCACTGAGTGACCTACCTACCCCTGCATGTTGAGTTTAAAAAATGCAAAATAACATCATCTATGTTACATTATATTTGTATTTAATCTTTTCCAATTATGGTTTACTTGGTTCCACAACACTCTGAAGTTTTGGGGGCTATTTGCTGGCTTTGACTTTGACACTTTGACTCTTTTGGATAAAGACCTAGCTTAAAGCCAGGAACACCACCTGGGTTCAAGTCCCACCTCTGACATATCTAGACTGTGTGACCAGGGGAAAGTCAGTTAACTTCTTATTTCTTTAGGCCACTAAGGCAGTATAAGTTACAGAGAAGATATTGACCAGAGGCTTTTCCCTACATTAATAAAATCAAAAATCTTGTCCCTGTCCCTATCCTCTGGGTATCTCTAACATTATGTAAAATGTTCATTGAGTAAAATGTCTACTGTTGTCCATCTTATTTCAGAAGTGACAATTACAGCTGAAGAAAAATGGACTTACACTGAAGAGGAAGAGAGAGTGTCTGTCTCAGTAGAACAGGAGGGATATGAGGAGTATGAAAAATATGAATATGGAGAATATGAAGAGTATGAGCCAACAGAAGAATATGAAGAATATGATGAATATGAGTATGAGCACCGTGAGGTTGTTCATGAAGAGCATGAAGAGTACATTTCAGTCACAGGTATGACTGACACAGTCAGTCAATGAGCATTTAATAATCACCTACTATCAGATGAGAATAATCTATGTAACCCTCAGAAGATTTCATGTTCCATTATTCCTGAGTGAAAATTTGGCCTGAAAAGGAAAATTTATGGAAAACCTTTCAACATTTCTCAAGTTCAAGTCCTTCTTCTTACACATACTTCTGCTCTAGCATTTTTATCTTCATCCTATCAGCATTTTAAGTAACAGATTTGACCTCTGCCTCCCCAAATACCCCCTTTTCCTCTCACCATTCTTCATAAAATAACTGTCAGTGTCAGTTTCAAAATGATAATGATGTTTCCCTGTCAGCTTCTGTGAACATGGAGGACTAGATGATCCATAGCTCTTTTCACAAGACAAACTGAGACAGAAAGAGAGTAAGAGAGAATGAGAGAGAGAGAGACAGAAGCAGAGTCAAAGACAGAGATGGAAATGGAGTCAGAGAGGTGGGGGGGTGGAGGAAAGAAATAAGAGTTTTACTACTTCCTTTTCTCCCTAAGTTTTATAGCAAATTTTTATTTTGAATAGAAAATATTTCAGATATTTACTGAAGTCAATGAAAGGGTAGTAAATATGTTTGGACTTTTCATGGGATCCTAGGCAGTTCCCTCATTTAGCATTCAATGAATATATAAGGAAATTTGTTATAAATGAGATATAGGATTTCATCAATTCACAACATGATTCTATTTAAGTAATTTTTTATGCTATTTCCCAAAATTCTTATGTGAATGAATGGTGTTTGTCTTTAAAGAACCAGAAAAACCTGTCCCTGAAGAGAAAGTTCCTGTTCCTAGGAAACCAAAGGCTCCACCAGCTAAAGGTACAGTGGGGGGAAAAAACCTATTATATAAAACATCAGTTAGATAATATATATGTTCCCTGTGTGTCTGTAAGGAAAATGTTATAAGATACTTGTGGGATTGGACATTATCTTTATTATATTTCTTAACATTTTGTATCTCTACTCTTGGGTTTTTGTGGTTCTTACAAGGTTTTAAAATTCTCTTAAAATTAATATTTTTAAGTGCCTAAGAAAACCATTCCTGAAGAAAAAGTAAAAGTACCTGTCCCAGTGAAACTCAAACCTCCACCACCCAAAGGTACATTGGCCTGACATGAGAATAAGCTCTTGAAGTGTCTTTATGTATTATGAATGTTGTCACACTGCTTCATATTGTGTTCTGTCTTTTTTATGGAGTATTTCGTTTTTTTTTAATCTTGCTTATGTTAGACAGTTTGGAGTGAACTTGTGTGTGAGTATTGTGTTGTTGGTTTTAATACTCTTTATTAATTACTATCTTTAAAGTGCCTGAGGCTCCAAAGAAAGTTATTGAAGAAAAAATACATATTGCAGTTACCAAAAGAGAAAAAGAAAAAGTGATTATACCAGCTGTCAAAGGTACAATCATCAACTTGGTCAAGTATGGTTCTGTTTAATGTCTTAACTATCTTCTCAAATTCAGTATGTCGTTCTTATGTTGTGTTTTATTTTGTAATCTCATGTTTTGTAAATCATTTCCTAGGTTCTTAGAATGTCTATTGTTTAGTGTTTTGTAGCTATTTGGTTGATGTTTTTAGTATTTGTAATTGTTGCTATAGTAAAAGAATAGATGTTAGTATATATTTTTAAGGACATAGCTGATAATATCCACTTCCTGATATGTAGTATGCTTCAACAATAAACCAAAGATTCCATTAAAAAACACCTTGAAATTAGCTTAAAATTTTGGGAAGGGTTGTACTAGTGAGAAAATAACAAATAGTTTCTGTCTATTACTGATCTCGAGAAAGATTATCGTTTAGTATTTTAAATTTATCTTTGGTGGTAAAAAAAAAAATCTCACAGCCATGCTCAATGACATTTTTCTTTTCTGGTGAGGCAATAGTTGTGTTTTGTTTTTGTAACTGCTTCATTTCTTCCTAAGAAAAAATCTCATTTTCTTGGAAGATGGTGTCTGTCATAAACAACAAAATTATACTCTACGTAGAATTTAAATTATTTTATTATTTGCTGTAATAAGCCTATAGCTCTTAAAAATTTACATTTTGGTTTCAGCTATCACAAACATCTCCATATTATTATCATGACCTTTTTTGTGCCTATAAGATTCAGAATCATTTTCCTGGAAAACAAAAAATCATCTCTAGATGTATGCTTGCAAAACTAATGTAAAACAGGAAGCTATAATAAAATTGCATCTGCTCCTCAAACCACGACCACTTAATGTCACCCATTTTAAACAATTCAGTGTCCTTGTGACTAATGTTTTAAGTGCTTGAAAAGAAGAACAAGAGGTAGTACCACCTGTTAGATATAGAGAATATCACTCCTTTATATTTGGGAGAGTATTTGGTGTCATGTTTTCTGTTCTTTTATTGTTAAATTCATGTTCAGTATGTTATACCTCGTGGTCTTCTTTGTGGGAACACAGGAGAAGCTATTATTTCTTCTAATGCAAATGGAACATTTATGTCAAATTCTTTGGGTTTGCTATGTAATTGAAAAAGAAAAATGTCCAACCCATAAATGGTATCTTTCAAGTCCCCAAAGTACCTAAGATACCGGAACCAGAACCAGAACCAGAACCAGAGGTAGAAATAGAGGAAGAAGTGCCTGAGGAAGAGGAATACATTCCTGAGGAAGAAGAATATGTCCCTGAGGAAGAAGAACTTATTCCTGAGGAAGAAGTTGTATCTGAGGAAGAAGTAATACCAGAAGTACCAGTCAAAGGTACATGGCCTCTTTTGTCAAAAGAGAGGAGCTAAGCTCCCTTTGGTGGGCTGTGAGTCAATCCTCAGTGTTAACATCTCATTAACACCCCGTTCTTAAAACTGCCCCTTTGACAAACAATCCAGCCATACCTCTTTGGTAGCTGTTGTTATTTAACATATTTGATATGCCATCACAAACATTTCTGAATGGAAATCATATCTTTAAAAGTGCCTGAAGTACCAAAGAAACCTGTGGTTGAGGAGAAGAAACCTGTCCCTGTCCCCAAAAAGAAGGAAGCTCCACCAGCCAAAGGTAGAGCCATTTAGGAGATGTAGTCATGTTATGCATGTAATAAACAGTCTTTAATCTGTATTTTTGTGTTACTTTTGCTTTATTGTTTTTGAGTATCTGTCAGTGGGTAGTTGTTTCTGAGCTCGGGTAAATGTGCTCTATAATTAACTTATTGGCAAAGGTTAGGTGATTAGTTTCTTAACACAAAAATAATCTCTTTAAAGTGCCTGAGGTTCCAAAGAAACTGGAGGAGAAAGTACCTGTGCCTGTTCCCAAAAAAGAGAAGGCTCCACCTGCTAAAGGTACATTCACCTGGGATACATTCATAGATTATTTTTAGGATTTACCCAGGCAGAGCAATAACGCTCACTTTGGCAGATTCTTCTTGGAATTAATAGTGAGTGGAAAAAATATAGATCTGGAATTCAAATACTAGTTTTTCTACTCCCCACTTCTGTGACCTTGGACTAGCCACTTCCTCTTTCTGTGCCTTGGTTTCCTCATCTGCAAAATCTCTTCTAGCTCTAAGCCCTAATGATGACTCCTATGGATTAAATACAATGTTAGTGCTAAGGCAAGAACTACTTGGCACTACCAAGGCAAGAACTGACCACAATAGATTATTTTTTCACTTGTGTAATTTGTCTTTGGATTTACTTGTGCTTGGTGTTTTGTGTCTCTTTTCAATGTTATGGTAAACTCTTACTATAACATATAAGCATATTTAACATATCCATATAAATTGATGTATTATTTAAATTATAATAATATATTAATGTATTTAATACATTCAATAAATATATTGTTATATATTATATTGTTACTTAATTATTTAATATATATTAATGCTATTGTCACATAGTGATATGTTTAATATGTCTATTAAACATATTATTTATATTAATATATTAAGAATGATAGTGTTGGTATATTACATTAATAATGCTATTGTATTATTTAATGTTCTATATTAATATATTTAAAATATCTATATTTGGATATTTGATTATTTGTCCATATATAGCTATGTTAAATAGACTAATACTGAATGTTAATCAAAATAGTCACTGTTTCTATATATTAAGTTTGTAAATATATGTCTGTGTTTAAAGAAAAACAGGTGAAAGATGGTACTCACCTGTTGTTATACACTGTATTCCTTACCAGTCATTCTATGTTGAATAGAGTATGTGTGAGTGTCTTTTCATCACTTATAGAGAGAACCATTATTGTTGTGGTCATTCTTGATTCTACTTAGAAGAAATCAAGGTTTTTGTTTCTATTGTCAAGTCTTTGGATTTTAAAAAATGAGATATTTAACCTAATGTGTTATTTTTAAAGTGCCTGAGGTACCCAAGAAGCCTGAACCAGAAGAGAAAGTCCCAGTACGTGTCCCTAAAAAGGTGGAACCTCCCCCAGCTAAAGGTACATACACTTGTGACATGTCCACAGTGTTTGTTTGTTTTATTTCAAAATAAAGTGAAGTGCAAATATGAAAGTCTTATTTCTTGCTCGTTAGAAAGGTATCTCCTCAATGTCATTTCCCAGAAGAAGAATAAAATTATCCTATTTCACTAGTTATCTCTATACTTACATTGTTATTTTATTCCTTTGTCTTACCTGTTATAAACCTGTAGTTTAATGTGTTATTTTAATATGGCATAAGAAGATAAAAATTTTTAAATAATCTCTTTAAAGTGACTGAAGAATCCTATATTTACTTGAATATAATATTTTTAAGTGCCTGAAGTACCTAAAAAGCCTGTCCCAGAGAAGAAGGCTGTACCAGAAAAGAAGGTACCTACCCCAGTTCCTAAGAAAGTGGAGCCTCCGCCAGCCAAAGGTACATTATTTCTACACTTAAAATGTACAGAAAGGAGGAGTCCCTCTTATATTTTATTTATGTACACAGATTTGCCCAGATTCTTTTATGTTCCAAAGGAATGGAATGCCATACATGATAAGTTTCACAGTTTAGACATCTGGACTCTTCTCCTTTCTTGATGTTTTTTTTTTCTTTTCTATAAGAAATATAAAAGAATGTATACTTAAAGTCAAATAATATCTTTCAAGTGCCAGAGATGCCAAAGAAAGTTGTCCCTGAAGAAAAACCAGTACCTGTTCCAAAAAAAGTAGAAGTTCCTCCAGTCAAAGGTACATTAATCTATAACAGAATTATTACACAGAGAAACTTTTCATTGTGTTAATAAGTCTCACTATTTGAAATTAATGTTTTGTAGAATTTATTTGGACTTATTTTTTTTGCTGTTGTATAGTTCTTGTTATTTCCTTTTTTGTGTTGTCCTTTTTTTCTGGGTGTTGTATCTATAAACTAAGTTTTTAAAAAAATCAAATAATGTCATTAAAGTGCCAAAGAAACCAGAACCAGTCCCTGCTCCGGTGGTCGTCCCTGAAGAAGAGGAAATCCCCCCTGAGGAGGAAGAAGAAGTTCCATTCGTGGAAGAAGAAATTCCCCCTGAGGAGGAGGAAGAACTTCCCCCTGAGGAAGAGGAAGAAGAGGAAGTTCCATTTGAAGAAGAAATTCCACCTAAGGAAGAAGTTAAGCCAGAGATACCTGTACATGTACCAGGTATAACAGTTCTCCATTGAAGTTCTCCAAAACATCATTGCCATCATCTTAATTCTTCTCTGTCATCTGTATTATGTCTCTTTTGTATTTTTGTGTTGCTTTATTCTTGAAATTTCTTTGACACAGTTGTAGTTCAGTGCTTATGTGTTTTTTTTGTAATGTGTCCTCTGAATGTGGTTTTAATTTATTTAAATATAATGTTTTTAAGTGCCTGAGGTGCCTAAGAAACCTGTGCCAGAGAAGAAAGTCCCTGTCCCTGCCCCTAAAAAAGTGGAGCCTCCACCAGCCAAAGGTATAACAAGCCCACGGGAATGTTCTTTATCT
This sequence comes from Gracilinanus agilis, assembly GCF_016433145.1. Classification (NCBI taxonomy): domain Eukaryota; kingdom Metazoa; phylum Chordata; class Mammalia; order Didelphimorphia; family Didelphidae; genus Gracilinanus; species Gracilinanus agilis. The sequence continues at coordinate 241,979,250 of NC_058132.1, forward strand.
CATATCCTCCATTCACAATTCTTTCCAGGACAATTATGATGGAACTAGGTTTGAGAAATGCAATTACTTATAAAATTCAGAACCCCCAATTTTGCTTTTAAATATGAATTTATGGGGCAGCTAATTAACACAGTAGATAGCATCCCAGGCCTGAGATTGGGAGGATCTGAATTCATATCTGGCCTCAGATACTTCTAGCTATGTGACCTTGTGAAAGTAACTTAGCCCTGATTGCCTAGACCTTGCCACTCTTCTATCTTAGAACTGATACTTAGAAAAAGAAAACTGTCCACCCTATAAATGGTATCTTTCAAGTCCCCAAAGTACCTAAGATAAACCGCTTCATTCAGATGAATTCAGACCATTTCTTCTCACTGGTTGTGCTATGTTGTTCTAAAGTGAAAGGTGAGTTGAAGTGGCAGCAAGAGCTTATTACTATCAATTTCATTATTATATAACAATAGCTAGTATTTATAGATACACCTGCTGTGTGCCAGGTACTCTGCTAAGTATTTCAGAATTATTATTTCATTTGATCTTTATAATAATCCTGGGAAGCAGCTGATATTATTATCCCTATCATACAGCTGGGGAAACTGAGGCTGAAAACAGTTAAATGACTTGTCCAAGATCACATGGCTAGTAGTAAATGGTCATGGCTAAGTTTGAATTCAAGTCTTCTTAATTCTTGTCCTAGCACTTGTGCCTTTTTAGGTCAAAATTCTTATAAGTGTGCAAAGATGATGCAGTGCCTAGGATAATTCACCCCCCAAAAAAATCTGTGAAAACTTCATAATTCACTCACTAAATCATGGTGTCTTTAATACACTAAATAAAGAAAAAGTCTCAGAGTAATCATAACACTGAAGAAAAGCAATAAATACATATAAACATCTCTTAATGGACTATATATAGCTTATATGTATGTATAAATATAATGTTTATAAATGCATATTTAGCACTACCATTAAGAGTTATATCCCCCCCAGCTATGTGACCCTGGGCAAGTCTTTTAACCCACTTGCCTAGCCCTTAATACTCTTTTGTCTTGGAACCAATACTTAGTATCAATTCTTTTTTACTTATTATCAATTCTAAGGCAGAAAGTAAGGATTTTTTAAAAAGTCATATTCCCTAAATTCAACAAACACTTAAGTACCCCTGATGTGCCAGGCAGTGTGTGAAATCCTAAAAATACAAAGTCAAAAACAAAACAAAACCTGCCCTCCAGAAGCACAGATGATCTTGACAGAAGAATGGAAGGAAATCAGTATTCCTTTGCATTTAAGTTCAATAATGTTTCTTCCTATGGTCTCAGTAGCACCGACTGCTTCTCCCTTTGGAGTTTATACATATCCACTCTAGAAGGTGGGTTAATTTAACTTAGTGAAATCAAGGGATAAAAAAAGATGTATTGAAGCTAATGATAGAAAGAAAAAGAGAGACAGAGAGAGGTAGAGGGATGGAGGGAAAGATGTAGGGAAGGAAGGAAGGAAAGACATTATAAATAAATCGATATATAGATTGATTTTAAGTGAGGTATGTTTTATAGATGTTTGCTGAACAAATAACTGAGCCCAATTAAAAGGAGTATTTACTATCCAAAAATCAAGTGAACTGCTACCAATATCAGACTCCAAAGCCTATTTCCACCATACTGTTCAGAGCTGATCATTTCCTTCATGTTCTTTACTGGAGTGTTGTCTTTCCATTTGTCTGTTTGTGTCTGGAGTTGGGTGAAAGGTGGGTTTTGATCAGGGGTCATTGTTCTAATACATTGTGTCCCATATACGTTCTTATTCTTTATGTGTCTTTTCAACACAAAATGAAATTTTTATCATGGAATGATGTCTTTAAAGTGCCTGAGATTCCTAAGAAGAAGGTGATTGAGAAAAAGGTGCCCGTTCCTAAGAAAGAAGAAGCTCCTCCACCCAAAGGTACCTCAACTTATAAACAGATTAAAGTTTGCTGTTCCATTCTTTCTTTCAAAAGTAAAAATCATGTCATTCATGTGTCTATATTCTTGTTCTAACCCAGTTTATTATTATGGAATTATTGTCTTATGGTGTCTGGAATGATCTCTTAAAATAAATAATCTCTTTAAAGTACCAGAGGTGCCTAAGAAACCGGTGCCTGAGAAGAAAGTCCCTACCCTGGTTCCTAAGAAAGTGGAGCCTCCTCCAGCCAAAGGTACCTCATCCCCTAGATTAGCTAGCAATATGTAACTAACATAACTTTGCTCATCTCTTTCATTTGTCCTAACTGTCGAAATGTTTCTTCAGTTGCATTTCTATTTACATACAGTTTGTATTCAGTGTCATCTTCTCTTGTGATCATCATGTTGATGACTTCCTTTTGTGTTTGTTGAATCCTCCCAGAAGTAAAAATATATTAAATCCAAATCTCTTAAAAGTCCCTGAAGTGACTAAGAAACCAGTCCCTGAAGCATATAATTCCACTTCCTAAAAAAGTGGAGGCCCTCAAGGCTAAAGATAAAATACCTTTTGAATGAATAGACTTAAAGTTTTATAACATACATTTCTTTCTTCTAAAAAATCCTACTAATTCATTCATTGAAATGTTAATGTCCCATATATATGTATCTGTTCTTATTCTCTTCCTTCTTGTGATGAAAAATTAGAAATGTGTCCCTTTTGCATTTCTTTTGTTCTTGCTATGTTGTATTTTAAAGTTCCTAAAAGCAACTAATATCTTTAAAGTTCCTGAGGTACCTAAGAAAGTGGAAGAAAGACTACTACCCACTCTCCCTCAAGAAGAGGAAGCCCCACCAGATGAAGGTAGATAAATTCCTAACCATAGATATAAAGAGAATTTTTTAATATTGATCACATTAATTTGTTTAATATTTAGGCAAACTGTATTAATATTTTGTTTTATAAACTATTTATGAATATCAACACTGGCCTATTTATCCAAGACCTTAAAAAACCACAATTCATCTAAAAGAAAGAGAATAGAAAGTTTTTAAAAAATTGAAATATAACTCTCTTTTTTGTTTAGTTTTGTCTGTGATCTGTTTGAAGTGGAATTCCATATTTGCTATATGTTTATCTTTTTTTTTGCCTACTGATATGAATGGGGATAATTATGCATATGTTGTTGTTGTTGTTGTTGTTGTTGTTGTTGTTGTTGTTGTTCAGTTGTTTTGGTTGTGTCCTACTTTTGGTGACCACATTTGGGGTTTTCTTGGCAAAGAGAGATGAGTAGTTTGCCTTTTCCTTCTCTAATTTTCATTTTACATATGAGGACCTGAGGCCAACAGGGTTAGGTTAAGTGACTTGCCCAGTGTCAAAGAACTAGTAAATGTCTGAGGCAGGATATGAACTCAGTTCTTCCTGACTTTAGGCCTGGTGCTCTATTTACTGTACCACCTAGCTGCCCTGAAGAGGCATAAGCCAGACCAGTGAGGCATAGGATCTACTATATAGAAAGCATCATGATGAGGTAGAAATAAAATTGGGGCTTAGAGAGGATTCTGATTGTATTTCAAATTCTTTGACTATATAATTTGCTTCAAAAATAAAAATATCAGTTCATATATTTATATTGCTTTCAGGTTTAAAAATCATTTTTCTTCACAACAAGCTTATGAGGAGGTAGTGAAACTATTATTTCACTTACTTTAATCAGTCAATTAAAAAACATTTTTAAGCACTTAATATGTGTTAAGAACTGCGCTTAGTGCTAAGATATATAAAGAAAAGGCAAAATTAGTTCTTGCACTCGAGGAGTTTACATTCTAATGTATAACCCACAAGATACACACAAAGTAGACACAAGGGGACTTAAGAAGAGGACCAGAAGCTGCAAATACCAGGAAAGACTTCCCAGGGAATTTGTCAATTAAACTAGGTCTCGAAGAAAGCGAGGGATTTTAAGAGGCAGAGGAAGGAAGAGGGAAAGTGTCCAGTACATATGAGGAACTTGAGGCTTTCAAAGAAATGAAGTGATTTGTCTGTGGTCATGTAGCTAGTAAGTCTTGGAGCTAGAATTTGAACCGTTGTCTGTGTTACTCCAAGCCCAGTGTTCCTTATCTCTCAAACTACTTGAACAATGTGGACTTCACTTTTCCCTATCTGTAAAATGAGGTAGTTGGCTAGATTAGATTGTCCATCAAGGCTCTTCAAGCCCTGACAGTCTGTGATTTAACCGGGTTTATACAATTTGTAAAAGGCCCAATATAATTTTAACAGTAGCTAATGATTAAAAAAATGATTTTCATATTTGGAAGATGCTAATTTGATGTGTGCCAGTCAATTGTATACTTAATAGTAAAATGAGTTTCATGTTTTCATTTTAGCCATATAGTCATTAAATTATTGAAATAATTCACAAAATGCTAATATTTTTAAGTGCCTGAAGAACCTGAGGAAATTCTTCCAGAGGAGGAGATACCTGAAGAAGTTCCTAGCATAGAGGAGGTTGAGGAAGTTTCACCACCTATAGGTATATCAGTGTTATATGAGAATTGGGTTCTTTAAATACTCTCAGACCTTTCTCAGTATTTATTGAAACACTGGGAAATTTCTGATGTGGTGTGTGTGTGTACACTGTGTGTGTGTGTGTGTGTGTGTGTGTGTGTGTGTGTGTGTGTGTGTGAATTATAGTTGGTAAAAGAGTATTGCTAAAAGTTGAGGCTATCCAACTGGATGGTTGGGTGCTCTTTATTTTTTATTCAAATACGCATTACCCTGAAAGATAGGATACTTCTCTCCTTTTTAATTGACTTTTTCTATTGCCAGGACTACACATTAGTTTTTAATCATAGTTCTTATTTCTTCCTTTCCTCTTAAAAATGTAATTGGAAAAAATCAACTTTTGAGCAAAATGGAATCTTTCATTTCAAGTCAAGTTCTTATTCTTGAAATGAACTCCTTAACTACATTTTGGACTCTGCTTATATTTTAGAGCACATAGTATTTTCCCTCTGAAAGACAAAGCTTAAGTGAAAGAATTGTCTAATATCTTTTAAACTTTAATGTTCTGTGTGGTTTATATTTATTGTTGTATGGTAAATGTTTTTGTTCTGTTTTTTGTGCATAAAAGTCTTTAATTACTCATCAAATATCTTTCAAGTGCCCGAGGTGGTTAAGAAAGCTGTCCCTGAAGCACCTGCTATTATTCCTAAAAAAGAGAAGGCTCCACCAGTTAAAGGTATAGTCAATATAATGAAAATAAAAACAAACTCAACATCCATACTAGTCACCACAGTGGCAGAGTTAAGACTAATATTATTAATAGCAGCTGCATATAAATATACATTGTCCACATATTTACTTTACTTTTTCAACTTTTCACTGACTCAGAGAGAGGAAACAAACTGTTCTATAGGCTAGGCCCTAGGGGAAAAGTATAGATTTTCATTGAGATCATTGTATTAGACACTTGTGTGCATTCTTCCCTCTACTAACGACTATAAAAAAAGTCTTTCTAATTTTTGATAACCAACATTAAAAAAGAATTATTTAGACTATGTGACCTTGGGCAAGTCATTTAACTATGCCTATCCCTTGTTGCTCTTTTGCCTTGGAACCAATACTTCATATTAGTTCTGAGACAGAATGTAAGGGTTTTAAAAAAAAAATAAAGATTGAGTAGCACAAATCATCAGATGATTTTAATATTCTACCATCATTTTCTGTCCAATGTTCCATTAATAAGCAACAAGACCCAATGTTCCATTTCTATTCCAGAAGAAAATTAATCAACAGAAAAAAAATCTTTCTCCTATAAGTCCTAATTATATAGTCTTTTTCTTGATTAAAAAAATTCATAGTGCAACAGCACCCTAAAGAACATTTTGCATATGAACACTGAATTAATATTTGACAATGATTACTTCAAATAGAATTTTCTTAGTTAAAGATTATAGAAGCAGACCCTACATGAATGAGTTCTATTATTACTAATTGGAGTAGCAAAAGGGCCTTAAAAAAAATTGAGCCTGAAATTTAATCAGCTCAAAGTAGAGGGAGAACATATAGGAGAAATATCTCTGTTTTACTTTAAAATAGTAGCTCAACTCTAATGGCTCACAACATTATTCCTATAATTTTCACTTATAAATACATTGTTTTGTTATATTTTTTCATATTTATTTTTAAATGTCAGCATTGTAAAATTACTAAAAAATCCTAATATCTTTAAAGTGGCAAAGAAACCTGTACCTGAAGAAAAAGTACCTGTTCAGAAAAAAGAACCTCCTCCAGCTAAAGGTATAGCTCCTTCTCTTTGTCTATTTAAATAATACACTTCATCTTCATCTTTTCTTCAAAAAGCATTTATGTTGTCTCTGAGTCTTCATGTGTTATTTCTCTTTAGTTCAGTGGTGTATATTACCATGCTTTATGTTACTTAGTTCATCTTACTGTTTTACATTCTTAAAAAATGAATACTCTGTCTTTAAAGTGCCTCCAGTATCCAAGAAAGTACCAGAAAAGAAGGTTCTTGTGCCTAAAAAGGAGGTGGTTGCCCCTACAAAAGGTACAATAAGAATTCTTACTAGAAGCTTTGGTTTGAAAGTATAGTATGTTTGTTCCCAAATACCTTTTTTCATGTTTCTTGTAACATTTGTCAACTTTCGCCTTCATTTTTTTATGTAACCTCAAAACTCTTAAAGTGGAGACAATTGCCAAGAAAACCATCCAAGAAGAAAAAGTATCAATTGTCTTCCACAAACAAGAAGTAGTACAAGAAGTGCTAGAAATAGAACAAGAAGTTGAAGAAGTAATAGAAGCCAAAGAAGTGGAAGAGATCTTTGAGGAGGACGAAGAGGAGGAGGAGTTCTTTGATGTTGAAGAAGAACATATAGAAGAAATCCTTGAAGTGGAAGAGGTCCATAGATTCAGAGAAGTCATCGAAGTGGAAGATGTGGAAGTGACTGTAAAGCCCACACCTGCTGTGAAAGGTACATGGCATTCCACAGTTGTTCACACTCTTCAAATCTTGCTTTCACTAACTTTCTTTGAAAACACAGTCTTTCCTTGAATTATATATGTATATCTTAATATCATTTTTGCAAGACAATCATGAAAATTTGAATTCTTGGCCCATTTGTAAGAATGAAGTAGATGTGAATTTCCCAAAAATACCAATCCAAGTTTGCTTTCTAAAGGCAGGATTAAAACACTTGATTCTATTCAATTTGTCAAGTCAGTTTTACCAAGTTAGTAGCTACTAAACATTTTTGAAGTCAAGTAAAGTTACTACCTATCCCAAAATAACTAGTAACCAAAGACTAATTAATTCAGCAGCAGAAAGGAAAAGTTAAATAATAAATTTCCTAACTAAGATTTCCACTGATCATTATAGTCTTGTGTAGACATTGCCTAAAGATAATATCAGTCTTCAATCTTTTTATTGTTTGGTTTAATTTTTTTAAAAAAACACTAAAAAAGACATTAAAGCACTAATAGTAACACAAATTTCATTAAGACAGACTAGTTCCTTGATGTGAAGAAATAAAAGCAAAAAATTGTGAAACATGTATCTATTTGGTCCTTCTGGAGAAAAAGTGGTATACAAAGTATGATAAAAAAATAAATATGTATCTGCCATTAAGTAGACTAGAGGACCCTGGATATCGAATTCAGTTTAACAATTATTTATTATTATGTGCCTATCAAGTGCAAGACACTATTCTGTATGCCATCATGGAAGTTATATCCTTTTGGCACAAGTGAAAGACTTATAAAACATTATGATTCAGGGCATTTACAAAAATGAATCACTATTAACATAATTGAAAGATGTTTTATTATGTTTCCCTAATATCACCTTCTGGATTAATGTTATCTAATATTATAAGATTTGTTTCGGGATTTAAATGTTCTAAACAAAAACAAAACAAATCCTAATATCTTTGAAGGACCTAAAATTGCTGAGAAAGTCATCCCTCCCAAAAAAGAACCTACTGTTGTACCTCAAAAAGAACCACCAGCAAAAGGTATATCTTTTTTTTCAAAGTTCTCTTCATTTAATCTTATTGTACAATATGCACGTAAAGTTAGGACTTTGCTTTATAATTTTATGTTCTGTTTTGTGCTTTCTTTCTATGTGCTGTATTCTTGAAATTTCTAAAACCAACTAATATCTTTAAAATGAAGTCTCTAAGGAAGTTTTTACAGTAAAGAAAATATCAGTTCTAACTAAAACTCCCCAAATAATACAAACTAAATGTGTAGATCTTGATCAACCTTCTTCTAATCCCCAATTCCCTTCTGTTGAAATTAATTCTTCACTCAGGTATGCTCATATTCCACAAATCCACATGAGTGTCTTTTATTTGTAATGCTGTTAATTATTATTTGATGTCCGTGTTGTGTTAATGTTTTGTATGTTTCTTAAAATTTTTTCCAACTTAAAATAAACTAATATCTTTAAAGTGCTTGAAGTGACCAAGAAAGTTATCACAGAAGAGAAAGTACAAATTACTCCACCGAAAAAGCCAGAAGTACCATCCCCTAAAGGTATATAGGGCATTTAATTTTTGTCAAATAAGTAGCTGGTTTACTTGTTCTAAAAATGAAAAAGTTCCTTGGGTTTTTATGGTTCTATATTTATGGTTAAAATTCAACCTATATCAAACATTGTGATAAGTCTGATGAAGTTAAGTCTATATTTTCCTACTTTCTAGCAATGTTTTGATCTGTCTTTATACTTCTTTTACCTTGTTTGCCTAAAAATATTTTTCAATTGGGAAAATAAAGAAAAATTATTGTCTTTAAAGTGCCTGAGGTGCCCAAGAAAGTCATTCCAGAAAAGAAAATACCTGTTCCAGAGGAACCTGAAGCCCCTCCTCCAGGTACACACCTTCATTATGATGCATGGCAGAGAAAACCTCCAATTCTTTTGTTGTTTGTCCTTCTTTTATCCAGAACATAAATGATATTTTTCAATTAATGGGCAAAAGGGAGGTAGATTGCATTTCTTTGTATAGGCCATATGATTTTTTAAATTAAGCTTAATTTTATATTAAATCACATGATTATGCTATAGAATCATAGAGAGTTGGAAGAGACCTCAGAAACCATCTAGTCCAACTTTATTTTTCCAGTTGAAGAAACATGGCTCAGAAAGGATAGTGGCTTGCCTGAGGTCATATAAATATTAAGTACTAAAGATAGGATTTGAACCCAGTACCCTTTTTGCTACACTGTCTTAGAAAGACAAGTTTAAAAGTTAGGCTGTGGTTGGGTGATAGGGTGATAGGGTGATAGGGGACTAGAGGTAGAGGCAGCTGGTAGGACAGTGTAATAAAAAAAAGACTGAAGCTGAAATCTGGATTTAGACACATATAAATTATATGACCCTGGGTAAGTCATTTAACTGCCACAGTTTCCTCAATTATAAAATGAAAATAACAATGGCACCTACTTCGAAAGGTTTTGTGCAGATTATATGAGATAATTTCTAAAAAAAGCACTTTGTACAGTGCCTGGCATATAATATAGTAGGCACTATATAAATGCTGATTCCTTTCCCCTGTCACTTCCTAAGAAGTGGAGACCTTGAAAACAATGCTTACCTCATCTAAATATGTTAAAGAGGGGGAAGCTGGGTGGTTCAGTAGATAGAGTCAGGCCTCTAGAGACAGGAAGTCTTGGGTTCAAATAAGACCTCAGTCACTTTCTAGCTGTGTGACCTTGGGCAAGTCATTTAACCCCCATTGCCTAGCCCATAACACTCTAATATTAAAAACATTAAATACTGATAAGAGATATTGTCTTCTCCTAACAAAAAAACTTCCTTTTAAAAAGTTTACTAAGTACTACAAATGAGTATCCTCCAAATGATAATAAAAAAATACAGCATAGCCAGAATGTTCATATGCATAAATCAAGGAATTGCTAGGCAAATCTGCCGGTGAATATTCTTTGTTAGATTTCTCTTCTATTTTCTTTTGATGTTTTAATTGCAATTTTGTAATTCTAAAAAATGAAATCTTAAAAAATCCTAATATCTTTAAAGTGCCTGAAGTACCAAAGAAAATCGTTCCAGAAAAGAAAGTTCCAGCTGCTGTTCCCAAAAAACCAGAAGCACCGCCTGCTAAAGGTATCTATGATTTCTTCCACAATGGCAAAATAATTGTCCTTTTGCTTATCTGTCTGAGATTGTAATGAATACATGGTTTAGAGAAAATAAGTGTGTATGTATGCAAATATGCCTTCCCTCATCCTTCAAATTCTTAATGCTTTATGTCTGAATGAATCCACAACAATAAAACTAACTACTAATAGTTTTGAAGTCTCTGAGGCCTAAAAAGTTATCTCAGAAAAAACCTATAATGGTTTCTAAAAAACAAAGATTTACTTTTCATATATCTTAAATGGTAAAAATCCAAATTATATGAAGTGTAAAAGATGAAAGAAGAAACCAGAGATTCATCTTTGTTTACATCTGACAAACCCAGAATTCCTAGACTCTCAATTGTTATTTATACCCTGAGACAGTGGCAATTAGGATTCAAAACCAGTTTCTTAGGGGCAGAGTAGAATGGAGAATTATCACATTCCTAGCCATTAGATTGATTAATTAGAGCACCAAAATATAGTGGGAATTGGGTAGTTTTTAGCGGAATGGAAAAAAGAGTTTCTTTACGACTCACAGATTACTTATTTTGATAAGCAAAGAACTTCAGATTATACTCTCACATTCTCAATCTATTCTTATCACTATTTTTATTACTTTTAAATGTTAGTGATTAATGTGTCTCATGTCATCATTATTTTTGCTATTCCCTATGTATCTTTGAAACTCCTCTAAGTGTATAAAAATTAATATCTTTTCAAATTTCAAATAAAGAATTCAAAGAATTGGTCTGAAAAGAAAAAGGACCTATATCTGCTATACTTCCTAAAAGTAAGGGATCCCAGCTCACCAAAAGTAGACATTAACCATGATCTAAATCTGAAGGAGGGTGGGTTTTTGAAACTGAAAACATTTTAAATCTTTCTCTTAATCATTTCTAAATATTAACATACTAATATCTTTCAAGTGCCTGAACTGTCCAAGAAAGCTATTGCAGAAGAAAAAATCCCTGTGATTGTTCCTAAAAAGAAAGAAGCTCTATCTGCTAAAGGTATATTTAACCAACACCAAGTCAAGATGTTTGACTTCCAGACTCAAAAATCATATGCTATATCTACTTGCATATTTTCTATCTTCTCAACTACTAAAAGTTAACATACTAATATCTTTAAAGAGCCCAGTATACCCCGAAAATCCATCCAAGAAGAGGAGATATTGGAGCCTATCCCTAAAATAACAGAGCAACTTCCAACAGAAGGTATCTTTAAATTATCAGATTCTGAAGAAACAATTTTTTTTCCAAGCTAGATAAACACATTTGTTATTTCTTCTATATTTTCATACCCACTAAATGCTAAACTACTAATATCTTTAAAGTGCCTGGTATACCTAAGAAAGCTGTCCCAGAAGAGAAACTGCCTGCACCTTTGCCTTCAAAGCCAGAAGTTCTTTTGGCACAAGGTACAAATCTGAAGGAAAAAAAATCTATCTTATATCTTGTAAAAAAAAATATGTATGAAGTAGATGTAGCTTGTGTCTTTAGTTCAGTATGTCTCTGAAGTTTCTAAATGTAAAAATACTAATATCTTTAAGTGCCTGAGATCTCCAAGAAAAGTGCCCCCAAAGAAGCACCTCCTGCTAGCCCTAAAAGAAGGGAGAGACCTCCAGCACCAGGTACCATTTCCTATTCATCCCAGACAGGAGAAAAAGAATGTTCTTGTCTGGTGCTTTGGAAAGTTTTTTGTCTCAGTGTGCTTAACAGATGCATTTCATTTATCTATGATGCCTAATATAAAAATACTAATGTCTTTTTTTTAAAAAAAAAAAAACCCTTACCTGCAGAAGAGTGGTAAGGGTAGGCAATGGGGGTAAAGTGACTTGCCCAGGGTCACACAGCTGGGAAGTATCTGAGGCTAGACTTGAACCTAGGACCTCCCATCTCTAGGCCTGGCTCTCAATCCACTGAGCCACCCAGCTGCCCCCTACTAATGTTTTTTAAAGCCATCAGAATGACAAAATAATTCATTTCAAAGGAGTAAATTTCCTCCAAAACCAAAGTTCCACAGGATAAAAGTACAGGTCCCCAGTGATCAGAATTTATACTACAGGTTAGAGAAGAATATTGATCTTGTACAAAGGAAAATCACTTGGGGTATAAGATTTTCCTTCTCTACTAAAATGTGAGGGGGAGAAGGGAAGGTAGGTAGAAGGAAGGTTGAATGGGAGAAAGGAGAGAGGAAGGTAGCGGTCACCAGCCCTGGCAGGGGGAAAATGACCAGAGCCCTTCGGGGCTCAAATAAAAGATCAGAGAGCAACTTTAGGGTTTATAATAGCTAGGTTTTATTTAAATTAGAAAGGGGAAGGTCCAGGAAAAACTAGGAGGTAGATGAGGGGAAAAGGCAGAGACAGACAGACAGACAGACAGAGACAGAGACAGACAGACAGACAGACAGACAGAGACAGACAGACAGAGACAGGCAGACAGAGATCAGGGTAGATAGCATCAGCCAGCTTCCAGGCTCAAGAGAGCAGAGAGGGAAAAGCTGCCAAACTTTCTCTTTTATACTTTCTCCAATACCTCCCACAAAAGAAGTGAGAGGTGTTGGGGGAAGTTGTAGCAGAGAATCCTGGGAGCTGTAGTCTCCCAAGGCTTATAATAATTTTAAATGACACATTACTAATGACTATTAAGTAAAGTAATTAGTAAGGCTATTTATTATCATTAGCTTACCACAAGTGTTCAAAAATAGGATACTTAATAGAAAAATATCTAATGCATTTACTAATACAATAATACAATGTTTTTAACTGTGCTTCATAGTTCCTAAGAATCAAAATACTAATGTCTTTTAAGTACTTGAGTGTCCCAAACATGTCCCTGAATAGAAAATAACTATGACTATCCCCAAAAAGTAAGAACAGATACCACCTAAAGATTTATATTACTACCTATCAGATTATGGGTGGTTCAAATTCTTTCTAGACTTCAAAATAACTTTGAGTATATATACATATAGTTATTGTATCTACTAGTTTTCATACCTCCTAAAAATAAAAATACTAATTTTTTTAAGTGCCTGAAGCTACCCCAGAAGTTTTTCCTGAAAGAAAAGAGCTTCCAAAGCCAGAAGTAAAACCAGTTCAAGGTATATGCTCCAACCCAGTGGATTCTAAGGGGAAAACCCTACTAGCTTTAAACTTTAATGTCACTATGTCTGTATGTTATATGTTTAACTCCTAATTGTAAAATTACTAATATCTTCAAAGTGCCTGAAGCTCCCAAAGAACTGGTCCTTGAAAAGAAAATGCCTGTTTCCCACAAACCAGAAGTCCCATCTGCTAATGGTATATATCACAAATCAAGTAAATTGGAAAGAAGAACATTTTGTTTTCTGTTACTGAAAATATTTTGAAGTCTCGATCAAACCGTATAACTCCCAAGTATAAAAAATACTAATATCTTTAAATTGCTTGATGTTCCCCAAAAAGTTGTCTATGAAAGGAAAACACCTGTTGATGTTTCCTCAAAAACAGAAACCTTGCCTGTTAAAGGAATATATCACCAGTCAAGTAAATCTAAAAGAAAAATATCTTGTCTTCTGTTATTGAAAATGGTTTTATGTTTTGACTAAGCTTCATAACTTCTAAGTTTTAAAACTACTAATATCTTTCAAGTGCCTGAAGTTCCTCAAGAAGTTATCCCAGAAAAGAAAATACTTGTGACTGTCCCCCAAAAGCCGGAAGCCCCACCTGTTAAAGGTATCTGTCACCAGTCCAGTAATTATAAAAGAAAACTATCTTGTCCTCCAGTCTTAAATATCAGATTAATGTTTTTACTGATCTTCATAACTCCTAATTTTAAAATTACTAATATCTTTCAAGAGCCTGAACCTCCCAAAGAAGTTGTCTCCAAAAAGAAAGTGCCAATGGCTGCCCCCAAAAAGACAGAAGCCCCACCTGCTAAAGGTATAGGTTGCTGCTGAATCAATTCTGAAAGAATATCCTGTCTTCTGCTATTGATACTATTTTGATGTTTCTATTAAGTTTCCTAACCCCTAAGTGTTAAAATACTAATATCTTTTAAGTGCCGGAAGTACCCCAAGAAGTTATTCCTGAAAAGAAAGTGATCAAGACTATCCCCAAAGAGCCAGAAGCTCCACCTGCTAAAGGTATATGTCACCAGTCAAGTAATTTAGAAAGATGAATACATTGAATTATCTTCTATTATTGAAGATATTTTGAAGTCTCTGTTGAACAATATAACCTCTAAGTATAAAAATACTAATATCTTTCAAGTGCCTGAGGCTCCTAGAGAGGTTGTCCCTGAAAAGAAAGTGACTGTGGCTGTTCCCAAAAAACCAGAGACTCCATCATTTAAAGGTATATGTCACCAGTCAAATCATTATGAAAGAAAAATGTCCTGTCCCTCTGCTCTTAAAAATCAGATCGATGTTTTTACTTGTCTTCATAGATCCTAATTTTAAAATTACTAATATCTTTCAAGCTCCTGAACCTCCCAAAGAAGTTGTCCCTGAAAAGAAAGTACCTGTGGCTATTCCCAAAAAGCCAGAAGCCCCACCTGCTACAGGTATAAATTGCTGCTGAATCAATTCTGAAAGAAAAAATGACCTAGCTTCTATCATTGGTATTGTTTTAATGTTTCTATTAAGTTTCCTAACCCCTAAGTGTTAAAATACTAATATCTTTAAAGTGCCTGAAGTACCCCAAGAAGTTATTCCTGAAAAGAAAGTGATCAAGACTATCCCCAAAGAGCCAGAAGCTCCACCTGCTAAAGGTATATGTCACCTGCAAAGTATTTGGAAAGATGAATATATTATCTTGTTATTGACAATATTTTGAAGTCTCTGTTGAACAACATAACTTCTAAGTATTAAAATACTAATATCTTTCAAGTGCCTGAGGCTCCTAGAGAGGTTGTCCCTGAAAAGAAAGTGACTGTGGCTGTTCCCAAAAAACCAGAGACTCCACCATTTAAAGGTATATGTCACCAGTCAAATCATTATGAAAGAAAAATGTACTGTTCTTTACTCCTAAAAATCAGATTGATGTTTCTACTGACCCTCATAGCTCCTAATTTTAAAATTACTAATATCTTCTAAGCACCTGCTCCTCCTAAAGAAGTCGTCCCTGAAAAGAAAGTGCCTGTGACTGTCCCTGAAAAGCCAGAAGCTCTACCAGATAAGGGTATATGTCACTGATAAAATAGTTCTGAAAAAGAAGTGCCTTATCTTCTGTTATTGAAACTATTTTGATGTTTGTGATATGCTTCATAACCTCTAAATATAAAATACTAATGTCTTTAAAGAACTTGAAGTGCCCCAAGAAGTCATCCCTGAAAAGAAAATATCTGTAGCTGTCCCCAGAAAGTCAGAAATGCCACCTGCTAAAGGTATATGTCATTAGCCAAGTAACTTGGAAAGATAAATGTCTTATCTTCTTATTGACATTATTTTGACATCTCTGTTGAGCAGTGTAACCCCTAAAATAAAAATACTAATATCTTTAAAGTGCCTGAGGCTCCTCAAGAGATTGTTCCTGAAAAGAAAGTGCCTATGGCTGTCCCTCCAAAAACAGAAGTGCTACTACCAGCTAAAGGTATATGTCCCCAATGAAATAACAATGAAGAAATATCTGTTTTCTGCTCTTTAAATCAGATTGATGTTTCTACTGACCTTTACAGTTCCTAATTTTAAAATTACTAATATCTTTCAAGTGCCTGAACCTCCCAAAGAAGTTGTCCCTGAAAAGAAAGTGCCTGTGGCTGTCCCCAAAAAGCCAGAAGCCCCACCTGCTAAAGGTATATGTCACACTGAAATAATTCTGAAAGAGGAATGTCTTGTCTTTTTTATTGAAGATATTTTAATATTTTTATTGAGTTTTGTGACTCCTAAGTGTAAAAATACTAATATCTTTAAAGTAACAGAAGAACCCCAAGAGGTTATCCCTGAAAAGAAAATATCTGTGGCTGTCCCCAAAAAGTCAGAACCTCCACCTGCTAAAGGTATAGATCACTGCTGAACTAATTTTGAAAAAGAAATGTTCTGTCTTCTGTTGATGATACTGTTGTGGTATTTTTTTTAAGTTTCCTAACCCCTAAGTATAAAAATACTAATATCTTTAAAGTGCCTCAAGGGCCCCAAGAAATTATCTCTGGAAAGAAAATGGCTGCAACTATTCCCCAAAAGCCAGAATTCCCACCACCTAAAGGTATATAGTGTCATCCTTTAAATTATGGGAGGAGATAAGGGGAAAACTTTTTCTGGCCTACCCAAATTACTTTTTGCTGTACATATGTAATTCACGTTTCTACTGATCCTGGTAACTCCAGAATAAAAACAGAAATCCTATTACCTTCAAAGTTCCAGAAATTCCCAAAAAGATTGTCCCTGAAAAGGAAATACCTGTGG
Source organism: Gracilinanus agilis (assembly GCF_016433145.1). Classification (NCBI taxonomy): domain Eukaryota; kingdom Metazoa; phylum Chordata; class Mammalia; order Didelphimorphia; family Didelphidae; genus Gracilinanus; species Gracilinanus agilis. The sequence goes on from NC_058132.1 coordinate 241,995,728, forward strand.
CTGTTCCCCCAAAACCAGAAGCCCCACCTGCTAAAGGTATATGTCACTACTGAAAGGAAAATATTTGTCTTTTGTTACTGAAAATGTTTTGATGTTTCTGTTGAACTATAAAATCCCTAAGTGTAAAAATACTAATATCTTCAAAGTGCCTGAAGCTCCCAAAGAAGTTATTCCAGAAAAGAAGGTGCCTGTGGCTGTCCCCAAAAAACCAGAAGCACCACCAACTAAAGGTATATGTCACCAGTGATCTCATTCTGAAGATGCAATCTTTTGTACTCCTGATAATGATCTCTGAAACCCCTAAGTATAAAAATACTAATATCTTTAAAGTGCTTGAAACTCCCCTAAAGAGTTGTCCCTAAAAAGAAAGTACATGTGTCTATTTCCCCAGTAGTTTAATAGTTCTTCCAGCTAAAGTTATTTATTCCCAGTGTTCTGATTATGGGGGGGGGAAAGGTGAAAGGATTTAGATCTAGAAGATCATTAAGTCCAACCCTTTACAATTGAGAAAACTAGCCTAGAGAGGAAAGGCCATTTTCCTACAATCACAAATATAGTAAATAGCAGAATCCGGATTTGAATTATCTCTAAACCCACTGAACTTTCTGCTATATGATGCAATCTCTACGTCTTTTCTCTTTTTGATGTCTTAATGTACACTAATATTTTTCCAATTGTCTTTACAATTCCTAAATATAAAAAACTAATATCTTTAAAGTGCCTGAACCACCTAAAGAGCTTGGCCTAGAAGAGAGAGTGCCTGTAACTGTTCCCCCAATGCCAGAGGCCCCACCAGCTAAAGGTATATGTTACCACCTATCTTATTTCTTGGGGAAGTTGGGGAATAGAAGAACCCATCTACCCTTGAAATTTACCTCTACTGTGAAAACACTCAATGTTTCTCTTTCTTAGTTTCTAAATGTAAAAATACTAATATCTTTAAAGTGCCTGAAGCACCCAAAGAGGTTGTCCTTAAAAAGAAGGTGCCTGTGGCTATCCCCCAAAAACCACATGTGCCTCCAGTTAAAGGTATATGTCACCATAATTCTGAAGATATGTCATCTCTTTAAGTAGTTAAGTAGTTCCTACTGATTTTCATAACTACTAATTATAAAATCACTAATATCTTTCAAGTGCCTGAACCTCCTAAAGAAGTTGTCCCTGAAAAGAAAGTGACTGTTCCCAAAAAGCCAGAAGCCCCACCTGCTAAAGGTATTTATATGCACTCACCTGATTCAGAACGATCTCTTAAAAATATTCTCTTGCTTCACTGTTTGATGCTTTACATTGGTCTTCACCATTTCTAAATGTAAAAACACTAATATCTTCCAAGTGCCTGAACCTCCCAAAGAAGTCATCCCTGAAAAGAAAGTGCCTGTGACTGTCCCCAAAAAGCCAGAAGTCCCTGCAGTTAAAGGTATCAGTCACCAGTGATTCTGGATGAGAAATGTCTTACCTTCTGTTATGGGAAAAAGGGGGTAGGGAACTGTGTGTTTCTAGTAAATGTTATAACCTATAAGTATAAAAACAAAACAAAACTAATATCTTTAAAGTGCCTGAACCTCCCAAAGAAGTCACCCCTGAAAAGAAAGTGCCTGTAGCTGTCCCTAAAAAGCCAGAAGCCCCTGCAGTTAAAGGTATTAGTCATTAATAATTCTGGTTGAGGAATGTCTTACCTTCTGTTATTGTGGGGGGAATCGTGTGTTTCTGGTGAATGTTGTAACCTTTAGTTATAAAAACAAACTAATATCTTTAAAGTGCCTGAACCTCCCAAAGAAGTCACCACTGAAAAGAAAGTGCCTCTAGCTGCCCCCAAAAAACCAGAAGCCCCTGCAGTTAAAGGTATTAGTCACTTAGAATTCTGGTTGAGGAATGTCTTATCTTCTGTTATTGGAGGGATAAAATGTGTGTCTCTAATGAAAGTTGTAACCTATAAGCATAAAAACTACTAATATCTTTAAAGTGCCTGAAGCCCCCAAAGAAGTCATTCCTGAACAGAAAGTGCCTGTAGCTGTCCCCAAAAAGCCAGAAGTGCCACCCGCTAAAGGTATTCATTGCATATAACTGTGCTTGATTTGATCCATTTGTCTTCAGTCTTCCTAAAGCTAAATATACTAATATCTTTAAAGTACCTGAGGTTCCAAAGGAAACTGTCCCAGCCAAGAAGGTACCTGTTGCTGTTCCTCCCAAGCCAGAGACTCCACCACCTGAAGGTACATGGCAAAAACACACTGAATTAGGAAGGAAATTCCGTCTGCCTGTCTTTTTTCGGGTGGGGGGGGGGGTTGAGGGTATGGTCTGGTAAATGGCTTCTGTCCAAAATATCTTTGTGGTTTTCTGTGTAAATTCTAACAGTAAAATTAGCTAATATCTTTAAAGTATATGAAGAACCGGAGGAAATTACACCAGAGGAAGTGTATGAGGAGCCAGAACCAGAGCCAGAGCCTCCCCCTCCACCACCCAAAGGTACCTGTGAGCCCTATTCAAATATTTCAAATTCACTTGAGATTATTAACCCTTTTTGCATGTCTTGGATCCCTTTGGTAGTCTGGTGAAGCTTCTGATTTCCTTTGTCAGAATACTACCTTTAAATGCATAAAATAAAATACAAAACATTACAAAGGAAAGTAATCATATTGGAATGTGATATTTATATATTTTGAAAAGCAGTTCATGTACAACAGGTTAAGAACCCTGCCTTAAAAAAATGACGCTCACTTCCAGAATTCAAAAGTCTTTGTGTATGGGTGAAGTTACTTTATGTTTCCTACCTGTCTTATTGTTTCTAAAATATAAAAACACTAATATCTTTAAAGTGCCCGCACCACCCAAGAAAGTGGTCCCAGAAAAGAAAGCACCGCCACCTGTTGTCAAAAAACCTGAGAAACCACCTACAAAAGGTATTTGTCATGACTAATAATGTTCTTTACATCTTTATGTCCTGTAAATGTACCTGATGTTTTTTTTTATATTCTTAAAACTGTGATTTTTAAAACTACTAATATCTTTAAAGTGCCTGAGATACCCAAGGAAGTGGTCCCAGAAAAGAAAATGCCCACACCTGTGCCCAAAAAGATAGAAACCCCTCCTGCCAAAGGTATCTAATTCTCTTGGGAAGGTTCTGAGTTTCAGGGAAGGTTAACATGGGAGGAAGGCTCTAAGGGTCTTGAAAATTACTTATTTTTTTCCTCTGTAAATGATTCTTTGTAAGTCCTAAGTATAAAAATACTAATATCTTTCAAGTGCCTGAACCTCCCAAAGAAGTCGTGCCTGAAAAGAAGGTACCAGTGGCTGTACCCAAAAAGCCGGAAGCCCCGCCTACTAAAGGTACAATCTCCTGAGATAACAGAAGAAAATCATTCTTTTCTGACCCTGAAATTTATGTGTTGAATGAAACCTTCTTGACCCAGGACATTTGATATTGTGTTTATAAATTGTAATCCTGGATTTAGAAAGAAAAAACAACAACAAAACCCTCATTCCTTCAGCAACTTTTGATAAATTCTATATATTTGAATAGAATTTTTTATTCTTTACAGTCCATATTCTTTCCTTGTAATTAGCCTCTGTGACTAATCCAGTAGCAGTTTTCCCTTCATTTGTTGATTCTTCCTGTCATTAGATTAGCTACTGAGGCTGCTGTACAAGATCAGAATCCCACTCATGTATTCAAGTAAATGTCATGTATTTCTCAAGTGCCCAAAAGTAAAATTGACTAATATCTTTAAAGTGCCAGAAGTGCCAAAGAAACCTGTCCCTGAGGAGAAACCTGTTCCTGTTCCTGTTCCTGTTCCTGAGAAAGTAGAGTCTCCCCCACCAGAAGGTACATGTGACCTCACATATTTGTCTACTGTTTCTGAATCCTTAGAATCAGAGCTTTATCTTCCTTTTTCTTGTTTCTGCTTAATGATTTCTTAAAGATTTGTCTTACATTAGCTATCTTACTTAGATCTGAGAATTCCCAATACTATAAGTTTGCTTTGTCTACTAGAACAATTTGAATATGGCTCTGGCACCAAAATGAAACCTGGCTTCTTTCATATGTATAGTGGTCCATATAAGAGGGAGGATGACGGATACAAATGAGAGCCATGAATGTGGGCATGAATGAGAAAATGACATTCAAAAAGGAGTGTTTGTTCATGCAAATAAGAAAAAAGTAAAGTGCTGCACGCAAGTCTGACTAGCTTGTAAATCTTAATTTAGAAACTAGAAGTAAACTTGTTAAGAAGGCTATTTTACATCCATGTGAAGAATTAGAAAGGGGTGAATTGGAAGGCAAAAAGATGAGAGGGCTCTTAGTTAATGAACCAGTCTAGGCAAGAGTTCATGAGAGTCTGAACTTGGGTAATAGCAATAAGGTGTCAGGAGGCAATTCCTGGAGCAAAAAATATTTCAGGAACTGACAGAACAGGCAACCAATTAGATGCGGGTGAGGAGAGAGAAAGAAAAGAGTCAAAGATGATTCCAAGTTTTTTATTAAGACAATAGTGTTTGTTAATAGAAACAGGGAATCCAACAAAGACAAAATGTCTATTTTTCATACAATGTTATTAAATTTTAAAATGTTAGACTATTCTATGATGTGATTTTTCCCATATAAAATATGAGATTATTTGCAGGTGATAATGTGTATATCTGTAGTTTGACACAGTTATATGGCCAGTATTTTTGTGTCTATTGACATAGTTTGTTAACTTTGAAAATACCTTTAAAAATTAACTAATATCTTTAAAGTATATGAAGAACCTGAAGAAGTTGTTCCTGAAGTAGAAGAACCTGAAGAGGAAATACCAGTTCCTGAGGAGGAAGTACCTATTCTCATTCCTGAAAAGCCAGTCTCACCACCTCCTAAAGGTATAAGCAATACTAATTTTATTTGGAATAGTCTTTGACTCCATTAAAAAGATATTGCTTATCCTTCCATTAAGAAATAAAAGAGAATTCTTCCTCTTTTCATGAAGTCAACAAACATTTATTAAGCACCTACTAGGTACTAAGGGCTGGAGATACAAAAATAAGGCAAAACACAGACCCTGTTCTGAAGGAACTCATAGTCTAATGGGGAAAATTATCATGCAAACAACTTTGTACTACAAACAAGATATACATAGGATGAATTAGAGATAAAACTCAGAGGGAGGACACTAGTATAAAGGGAGGTCAGGAAGGGCATGAAAAATGTTGTTTTCCTAAAAGTTAGATATTACTGGCTGTAAAAAAGCTATTCAGACCCTTCTGTTCTGCTAGTAAATTAATTCAGCATACATCTGCTAAGCCATTTACAGTATTCAGAGGGAGACAATTTTCTGAATGAGATACCAAAAGCTTTAATAAATTTCCTTGCCTTCGTGGAATTGAAAAAAAAAGTTTAATAAAGGGGAAAAAAGACAGGTGAAAGTTGCTTTTCATACTCAAGAATGCAGAGTATATGAAATCCATTCATTTATCAGTAATCATCTTTCTTGATTCTTCAACTCTGACATTAAGTACAATTTGTGAAGATTTTAAATGTCATTGAATCTAAAAGGAACTCTTATCTTTAAAGTGCCTGAAGTACCCAAGGTCATCCCAGAAAAGAAAGTGCCTGTTGTCAAAAAACCAGAACCTCCACCTGCTAAAGGTACATTTGGAAAAGGATGGGGGTGAAGGTGGGAGGTATGAGGGGCAGGGAATATTTAGCCATTCTCATAATGATGTCTGAGATTTTATAATTTTCCTTGATTATGTTATGTGTTGTATGTATTCTGATCAACATGTTATCTAAATATGTGTGTGATAGTCACTTTTTCTATGGCTTTCAAATATCTAAAATTAAGTGAAACTAATATCTTTAAAGTACCTGAGGTGCCAAAGAAAGTTGTCCCAGAGAAGAAGGTTCCTGTTCCTAAAGAGCCAGAAGCACCACCAGTTAAAGGTATCTACATTATTATTGTTATAACAATGAAAAAGCCATTATCTTCCTCTATTCTTTGATAGTCTAGTAATGATTTATAATCTGTGTTTATTGTTACTCTGTTTTATTTCATTTCTTGGTGTCATTATTTTCTACTTGTGGTCAATAACACTTTTGATTTGTCCCGGTTAATATTAACACTGTCCCAGTAAGATTGATTCTCTTTCTGTCCCTAACACTTTGTAAATTCTTGGAATTCTCTTTAAAAACAACAACAACAACAAACTAATATCTTTAAAGTGCCTGGACTACCCAAGAAAGTTGTTCCACCAAAGAAGGAACCTGTCACTGTTACCAGAAAACCTGAAGTTCCACCAGCTAAAGGTATATACCACGAAGAAGAAAGAAAACTTCTCTTTTTCTTTGGCAGTTACAGATAATTTGTGTGTTTTTTAGGGTGTGAGTTCTGTATGAATTACAAGTCTTTCTCTGTAAAATCAAGTAATTAAGAGATGAAAGCTTTTAATATAATGCATGGCTTTTGTAGATGTTTTATAAGTTTTTGATGAATGAATGAATGAATGATTGAATGAATGAACAAAGATGAAAGCAGAAGAGAAAAACAGATGTGTAGACTTGAGCATGAATAGAAATCATGGCGAGACAGTTCTGTGGAATGCTATCCAATGATGTTATGTCAGAAGAAGATCTCTCTTTTGTGTTATATTATCTGGACTTTCTAGAATTTTGCGTGCTTCTCAAATTCTTAAAAGTAAAAGGAATTAATATCTTTAAAGTGCCTGAAGTACCCAAGATTAGTGTCCCAGAGAAGAAAATCCCTATTCCTGTTCAGGAAGAACCAGAAGTCCCACCAGTGCAAGGTACCCAGAACTACTACTTAAATCATGAACAGATCTTGATCAAGTTGTTTTTCTTAATTATCCCTCTTTGACCACAGAACTTGAGTCTTGTATTCATTCATTGTCTCTTGATGTATTGAGATGGACAGTACTTGAATGTTTGGAATCTAAGGGGCTCTTTAAGGGGGTTTTATGTTGAATGTGAGATTGCTATTTTGCCGTATAACATTAGAAGTGTAGCAGATTTAGTTATGGATGCCTTCTAAAGTGAAATCATATTTTTCAAGTGGAAGAGTCTCTTGAAGAGGTTATTTATGAAGAAAAAGCATCCATAACCATTGGTAGGAAGGAGACTCCTCCTGTTGAAGGTATTTTTTTTAATCTTATGTAAAATTTTGTGTTAAGACTCTCAAAATATTTAGAGGGTGTGATATATCTTATAATAATAAATTTCAAAGAGATCAGCTAGGTGGCTCAGGAGAATGAGAGCCAGGCCTAGAGATAGGAAGTCCTGGGTTCAAATCTGGCATCAATCACTTCCTAGATGTACAAGTCACTTGACCCCAATTGCCTAGCCCTTACTGCTCTACTGCCTTGGAATCAATACACAGTATTGATTCTAAGACAGAAGGGAAGGGTTTTTTTAAAAAGTAAATGTCAAAAAAGTCCATTCTTCTTTAATTATTACTTTCTCTTTCAAATAATTATAATCTTATTAGAACTAGAACAGTGAATGTGGTCATTTGTTGCTAATAAATAATAATAAATAATTCCCAAAGGCTAGAAAAGTACAATTTGAACCACCACTCTGAGAAAACTGAAATTGTTGAAAAGCCAAATGTATAACTAAGGATAGTTTTAAAATGATACCTTCTGGGGCAGAAGGTCCTGGGTTCAGATTTGGTCTCAGACATGACCTAGCTGCATGACCTTGGGCAAGTCACTTAACCCCAGTTGCCTACTCCTTACCACTCTTCTGCCTTGGAACTGATATTTACTATTGATTCTAAGAAGGTAAGGGTTTTTTTTTATTTCATTTTTAGTGATACCTTCTAACTCCTCAGAACCCACAAAATCAATCTTTCAGGGAAAAATTCTTTAAAATATCTGGGAGTTTCTGGCTACAGGCAAAAAATATTTTACCCATATTTTACAACTCTTTGAGCATGTGTGTGTGTTTATTTGTGTGTGATCATTAACTATGGTTTTTGTATCTCAGTATCTTATACATTACTGGTACTTTGAAGGAAGAAAATAATTCTTTCACTCTCTGGCAGTTTATAGTTAATTTTCTTAGGTGGGGGTGGTGAATGGGAAGGACAAAGTATTGTAAGCATTTGTAAAGTCATGAGTCTTGTTAAAAGACTATTGTGCAAATATAGTGGTCTTTCTGAAATTTTACAAATGACAGTCCTATATCCCTTGTCAATATTCTTTAAAGAACGAGAAATCATAAAGCAGATTGAGCCTGTGGTTCCAGAGCCTGAACCAGAACCTGAAGAAATACCAGTGAAAGGTATTCAGATTGTTAGGCTTAAACCTATGCCATTCTTCATAATCTTCTTCATCTTGAATTGTGTACTTTTTCGCAGTGTGCCACCATATTGTCTGTCTCATTGAATCTGTCCTTGAGGTTCTCTTATTTCAAATGTGTACTCAATTCTTATAATTCAGTGTCATTTATACAGTATGTTTCATGTCCAGTGTGGTTGTCTGAATGTGTATTTTGTCATGAAAAGTCTACTGTATCTTTCATTTTCTGTATAAGAAATATGTTACTTGTTTCATGTTATGTTTAGATAAGAAGGCATCTTTTTCTCATCTTGACATGCCTTCATAAAGATCTAGTAACCCTCCAGTAATAACTCTTTCAAATAATAGAACCTGAACCAGAAAAGAAGATTCCTGAGAAACCAAAACTCAAACCTCCACCCCGAGTCCCTGTTCCACCAAAGGAGGAAGTTAAAGAACAAGTGGTCCAGCTTAAAGGTACCAAGGAGACTGACTTTCAAAATGCTCTTAACTTGCTTTGAAATTTCTAATTGAATTTAAACGTGCTTCCAAAACCATGCCCTATTTTGGAAGTATCTTCTTTCAAGTGTTATTACGCTTTGCTTATTTAAACCAAATCATGTGATTTTCTGCTCTTTCTATTGCTTTTGCCTTAATTTCCTTCTGAAATATCTGATTTCTTGAAGCCTGCTAATCTTGCTAATCTAAAAACAAATGAAGAAATAGGCATTGTCTAATGCCTATCAAGAAATGTTTGATGCAAAAAAAAATTGTCAAAAAATGCCTATTTAGATAAGCTCTTCATTTGTCTTGATTCTAGGGCTTTCAATCCTAATTTCTTAAATTCTTTCCTTATTGCCTGTTTTTCAAGTCTGTTTGCCTACTCATTGTGGCCTTGAGCATGAGGAATATGTTGAGTTGTTTTGTGCCTTCTTGGCACCATCAATTTTCAAAGGTAGAATTTCGTTCTTGAAGAATGTTATGTCCCTCCAAACTTTCAGAAGGGAAAAACATTTTTATGGTGCCATAAACATGATAAGTATTCATTGATCACACTTCAGAAACAAGTACAAAGAGCTTCTCTTGCTCTTGAACATAAAATGGTGTCATTCAACTTCCATTTTAATATTATAGTGATAATCTGACTATCTAAAAGCAGAGGTGGTTCAGTGAAAACACTCATCATCCACTGGGTAGATTCCCAGCTTTTCCATTAATTAATCCTTTAAATTTCAGATTCTACTTTTTTGATCTTTGTTTTCTCTTTTTGTGAAATTCTAAAATAAGTCTTGATTTTTTTAAAAAAACAGAATCTTTGAGAGCTCTCACATAAAGAAAAAGGATTACTAACCTTGATATTTTAAACTTCAGTACCCTAAAAAATGGAGTATTCTCTCATGCAGTATTATCATATTTCCTTGACTCAATTATTTCAGTTATGGATGGACATTTTTCCCACCCAATTTTAAAAGAATACTTGAAGATGTTTGGGCTTCTCTTACAGTCTTAAGTTTTCTCTTAGTTTTTATCTATCTGAAGAAGAGAAAGTTTTCCAGTGGCATAAAATTTCTGTATTGTTAAAATCCAGGTTTTTAACTGAACTGAATGAATGAGGATAAAAGGAGGAATTGATTGCTCTTGCAACTTAACTATAGCAGATTGGCCTCAGGGTGAGGGAAAGGAATACAAAATTTACATCAGTTAAATATATTTTTTGCCATTTTCCTGATGACGTGAAGCCAAAATATGGCAGAATAATTACCAAAATATCTTATATCCAGCCCAGAATATTAGGGAAAGGGGGATAATAGCATTTATTTCAGTTATAACTGAGCAATAAAGGAAATTCAAGTTTAATTGGCCAGATTATACAAGTTATATTGAGGACTTTCTGCCTTATTTCATTCCACAAACATTTATTAAGTACACACTAAGTGCAAGGCACTCTGAAAGGGAACTCATTTCTTCAATGATCATTGCCTCACTATGCCAAAAATCTTTACCTGGAGTGTATGACTCATACTTAAGAGAAAATAAGTAAGAGAAAATTTTGCCTTCAGAATTTTAACATTCTGTACAAGAGATCAAACAATCATTCCAAACAGTGATCTTGAACTTAATCTTTCATCTCTAATTCTGGCTAAAGTTAAAATATACTGACAGTTTGCTTATTTTCTTGTTTCTTCTTTGGCTCTTCTTAACTGCTTTTAACATTGAATGGCTCTTAGCAAAAAAAAAAAAAAAAAAAAGATAAAAAATGCATTCTTGGGGCTGGGATCCTTTTCTTAAATCTCTTCTGAATAGTTTCAAAATGTCCCTATTAAAAACCCAATCATCTTCTTTAAAGCTGTTGTAAAGAAAAAGCCTCCTGAAAAACCTCCAGAAAAAGTTCCAGAAAAGGTGGAGTTTGCACCTCTGAAAGGTATCTTGTCATTGCAGAAAATATATTCATACAATAGAGATATGCTGGTTTCATGGTTTTGGTCTTTCTTATTTTGTGTCTTTAAATTTTATAAGATCATTATGGAAAATGTATTCATATACAGATTCCTCCATCATGCTTTTTGCTCTTCTTGTATCTGTAGAACTCTCATTTACCTATTGCTTTGTGTACCCATTATGATCATGCCTACATCATCCATTTACTCCTTTTTTTGTGTCAAAAAAAATCATAAGGTTATTGTCTTGAATTTGCAATAATTGTAAAAGCATTAGACATAAAAACATAATTCACACTGCGTTTTCCTCAACTTAATAAGCCTCCATGGGGGTGACTGGATATGTGTAGTAAAGGGAAAAATAAAATTTAGGTGAAAATGTTGATTTTCATAGTGATGGAAATATTTAGAGTTTTCACCTCTACAACATCATTTTTACAAAAGTTATAAGAAGTAAGACAAAAAATTCTTTTGTATAAATAAAGATTATTTTTTTGTTATCTGATTGGGAAGGATGAGTATCTCTTCAACTGTATAATGATTTTTCTCAAGGAATATATTTAATTTGCTTCCTCTACAAATATTTCTTAAATGCAGCAAACTAAAAATAGTTAGTCTAGGGCAGCCAGGTGGCTTAGAGGATAGAGTTCTAGTCCAGGAGATGGGAGGACCTGGGCTCTTATCTGGCCTCAGACACTTCTTAGTTGTGTGACCCTGGGCAAGTCAATTAACCCCAATTGCTTAGCCCTTGCCACCCTTCTGTCTTGAGATCAACACTTAGTATCAATTCCAAGGCAGAAGGTAAAGGTTTTTCAAAAAAGAAAGAAAATGTTAGTCCTAACAAAAGACCATTGCAATTATAGATCAATAATTTCAATAATTTATTTTGTTTGTTCTATTTTTCATTTTCAAAATTTTATTTATAAATAAAATTAAGACAAGTCCGTTGAAAAATGCTTTAAGTTTTTTCAACAGATGGATGATTACATTGATGGGATTTCCCCCACCAATGTAGGTTTCATGTCCTAGATCAGTAATGGGCAAACTTTTTAAAGAGGGGGCCAAAGGAAAGGAAATGCTCATCTGTCAGTCTGTTTCTAAGGCAACTCTTTCGAAGTTTCATTGTATTTGTGTACTACTCATTGTATTCATCAGATTAGGAATAATATCGTGCTGCTGGATAGAACATTTCAGGAGGCTACATCTGGCCTGCGGGCCATAGTTTGCCCATCATTGTCCTAGATAGTTATATGAGGTGCTATGATTAAATCATCATCATCATCATCATCATCATCATCATCATCATCATCACGTAGCAAACCTCCTAGGTCTTTAACTTTAGACCTATCCTCAGATTAAGCACTGTAGCTTTGTAATCTCTATCCTAAAATGAGACATCATTAGTGAGACGTTTCCCCATTAACAGAGGAAATAAAAATAAAATTATTCTTATTTACAATAAATATAGCTAATAGTATTACCCTGTGAATGAACATAATTAGATCTTTAGGGCTGAAGGTTTGGATGTGGTTTCTGCCATTGATTCACTTGGTATCATTGGTGAAGTCACTTAAACATTTTGTAGCCATACTTTCTTATCCATAAAATGTTACCTTTATGTATATTTACATTACACTGAGAACAAAAGGTTCTTTTTTATCACGACTACTTTTTAATGAATCCAAAATGTCTCATTTGAGGCATGAAATGGCAAATACTTAATAGAAATTCAGAATCCTATCTTGGTCAGTGACTCTAACTCCATGCCATACAGCTTAACGATATTTTAAAGTTGACCCTTACTGAACAAAGAACCCTTAGAACATAGAATTTGGGTCCTTGGAGGGATATTATATTTCATTAGCATCGTTATTGTTAATGTTATTGTTTACATACATAATTGCTAACAACATTAACGTCAACACCTCACAGGTGATGAACCTCCTTGCAACTGGCTCTGAGCTAGACTGGTCCTCAGTCAGCCGATAAGTTTAGTCAACCCTCCTACACTCAAAGTATCCTATAGTAGAACCTTTAGAACTTGCATTTAGCTTGCCCAGCCTTGGGGAACAAGTCCAAAATCACCAAATCCACCCCAAGTTGAAATATAACAATATCCCTTTTTTATGGAACTTTAATAAAGTTAATGATAACACATTTTGCACAATATTACCAATTGGTCCTACCATAATGCATTATAGTGCATGAGCATACAACTGTGTTAAATTTATAAAAAGTTAGTCTACAAATGTATTCATTTATTTTTCTACTTTCATACTGATATAATTACCCACTTTTAGTATTCCTGAAATTCTACAATTGGGATATATAACGAGCATTTTTAGTAGGAAAGTTTAAGCGACAATGCAAAGTATAATAATATTGATTGCACATATTAATTATACTTGTATGTGGTGATTACTTATTGTTAATATGTAGCTAAACAATTTGTTTAGGGAACATTTTTTATTGAGCACGTTTGTCTGCTTGTTTCTAATGCTCTAAAATAGTTTCACAATTTGCAATCATATTCTTTTAAAGCACCTGGTGAAAAGAAAGTTCGAAAATTACTTCCTGAACCTGAACCTAAGCCAAAGGAAGAAGTTGTTTTGAAAAGCGGTATAGTATATTCAGCATTGTATCAGATTGGGAAGTTCTCAAACTGGACTTGAAAGTTTACAAAGACTTTCTGTCCTTAAAAAAAAAAAAGATTCTCTGGTATTCTGAATTAATTAAAATTAAATAAACATTAAGGAAATTATCACTATAAAATATAAATTTTTTAAATTATTAAAGAAGACAGAATCTTTGTGGACTTTCAGAATGTTTTGACATTTATGATATTAGGATCTATGTTTTGCTAAAACTAAAGTCACTAAATTTATGATATTATGAACTAATAATAATAAGGAACATAGTCTTTCTAGTCCTGGCATTTTTATAGGCAAACCCAAAAGCAGAATATTGCATTCAATTCAAAATGCTTAGTCATTAATATCATATATAATTATTAAAGTGTGATATAGGTTTTCTAAATCTAATCTGAAGGATGCTGGAATATAATTAACTTTCACTTCCTATTTATAGAAGTTTTGAATTAACAGCACATTGTTAAAGAAACAAGACCTAAGAGTGATTTTTCATGGTATTGATTTCTATGCCTCCTTACTGCAGGGGTTCTTAACTTTTTTTTTTCCCGTTGTGGACTCAGGAGTTTTAAATGTTTGGTGTGAACATTTATACTTTGGAAATTGGAAAATACTACAAAGAAAGGCTTGATTTATTATTTCAAATGATTTTCTAGACTTAAGAAAAGGATGGAGAAAATGTTAATAATGCAGATTAAACTTAAAAATGTCATACATATATTTTCCCCCAGAAAGCCAGTGGTTAAACATTTAGCAGCATACATCTACATAGATCTGATGAAGTGCATGATCCCTCCCTCAGAATGTTTTTAAATACATAAAATGAAATATATAAGATTTCAAAGGAAACCAATCATATTTAAATAGTTACAAAAATAGGGCAGCTGGGTGTGATAGTGATTAGAGTGCTAGCTTAAAGTCAGAAAAACTCATCTTCCTGAGTTCAAATTCAGCCTCAGACGCTGATTGCGTGACCCTGGGCAAGTCACCTTACCCTCTTTGCCTCAGTTGCTTCATCTGTAAAATGGGTTAGAGAAAGAAATAGCAAACCATTCTAGTACCTTTGCCAAGAAAACCCCAAATGGGGTCAAAGAAAGTCAGACATCACTGAAAATGACTGAACAACAATAACAAAAAGTTACTAAAATATATTTTTAAAGTTTCATAGATTCCAGGTTAAAAACCCCTGTAAGAAGGCATCTTCTTAAGGCATCTACTATAATTATATCACTTATACAAATACTTCTAATGCTTATTAATAATCTTCCTTAAAAAATTAATGCTTTTAAAATATTTTTAGAATGTGTTAAATTTGTATAGTATTTGAGCCCTTTTTTCTTCCCAGTAATGAAGACTATAAATCCAATTATTCTTATGCTCATTTGAACCTTTGGGTTGCTTTAAGTTCCTATCTAGAATCAAACATTCAAGGGCAACAAGTTGCATGCTGTCTGTTTCCATGTGCATTATGTGTGAATTTCATCCTTGTCTTCATGATCATATCATGGTTTATAAATAAACCTTTTTGTCTTTAAAGTTCTTAGAAAGAGACCTGAGGAAGAAGAACCTAAAGTAGAGCCTAAAAAAGTAGAAAAGATTAAAAAACCTACAGGTAGGAAGCACAATTACAGTAATAGTTTATGAACTTGATTTTTTTAACAGAATGAGAACTTTCACAAAAGGTTTATTGAATCAAATGTCAACATTATTGTCATCCATTGCTCATTATTTCATCTGTAATGTATGTAATATATTTCATCTGTAATCATGCTTCACCATTACCTGCTTTCTGCTTCCATTTTATAATTTTCATATTTTTATCCTTTTTATTTTTAATATTTTCAGAATTGTTATTCTTTTCTATACCACTCCAATTCTTCACTGAAATTAAAACAATCTAATTTACTGAACTGATGTAATTAAATTATAGTTCTTATAGTAGCTTCAGAATACCCAAGCCTCAATGGGTTGGCACCAATATTGGATTGGCCAACAGATAGGGTTGAATTTTATTCAAACTGTTTCTGGGTAGATTTAAAGAATTTTAAGACTAAGTTGTCATAGAACCAGCAGTGTACTCAAAGGTATCAGGGGAAATTTAATAAATTCAGTGGAAAAAAATGCGCAGGTAAAGTAGCTTTTGTCTCAGACTTCATATTCCAAAGGTTGTTGGGTTCTGGCTGAGCTTCGGTATTCTGCCTCAACTAACTGAGAAATACTTGTTATCCAGACAGTACCCAAGAAAAGGTTCAGCCCATTTTTCATTTATTTATTTTTCCCTGAATGTTGTTTCTAAAACTTGTATTTCTCTTAAAGTAAGAGTTGCCGAAGGGTCTAGAGTTAGCTCCTCATCTTGAAAGACCCTTAAGAGACTGATTCAGGGCTAATCAAAGATTTGGACCTATTGAAAAGTGATTTAGTTTAGAATTTGTTTAACCATTGTCTAAATTCTCCTTGTCAAACATATTGACTCCTTCTAACTGAGAACAGAAGACCCTCTGGACAGATATTCTTTATACAAGAAATGACCTGAAGTAGAATTGGGACTCTTACTATTTTTATTAGTAGGAAGATAGTATGACCACTATTATTTAAATTTTGGGATTGGGCCTCATTCATTGATACCTTTTCCTAGAGTCACGATTTGCAAACTACCTCATAGAATAACTGCAAGGCACCTAAAAAGTCCCTTTAAAGAAGTATGTTCCATTGAACAGTCAACAAGTGTTTATTGCAGACTTTGTCTAAACGTCTTCCCATTAGTCCTCTTCTTCCCATCCCCACTAAATACTATGATTCAAAGCACCTAGATATGACAGCCTTATACCATAGTTCACTACCTCACCAATCCATGACATTCGGCATGGGGATGAACAGTGAATTGAAGTACCTTCAGAATCAAAAAAGATCAAATCTAGACAACATTGGAGAAAGGCCAATTTCAAAACAATTTGGAATCAATCAGCCTTTTGAAATAATCCCATTGTTATGGGAAAACCCAGGCAAGAAGTTAAACATCTATTTTTTTGCCAGTTGCAAAAAAATGTTTTTCTTGCTAGAAACAACAGAAAGTTTTCCCAGTCACAATAAATGGCTCAGAGAATTTGTAAGAAATTGCAGTGGACATGATTACCAGTGTCGATTTTTCATCTTTAGTTGTATAAACTAATGACAAGTCTTTAGAACCTATATGGGAAAGAAATGTGGAAAGAAAATCACTAGGGAGAAAATAATAGAAACAAAGAACAATAGCCGCAGTTAATTTATTTTTAAAAGTCACTATACTATTGATTTCCTACCAAAGAAACAATGGATTTTTATTTTTAATTTTTATTTTAAAATTTTAATAAAATATCTGTTGCTAAATGCTAGCCAATAGAATGAAAATTATATTAAAAGATTCATTTACTATTTTAAAGTACCAGAACCACCAAAGAAGGCTGTTGATGAAATTGAAGCACCCCCACCTGTCACCAAAAAAGAAAGGAAAGTTCCAGAACCAACAAAAGGTACAAATATTGGCATTTTCCTATCACTTAAATGTTATCACACATGAAAAGATATAGTCTTTGCTATTACACTGGCTATAAGTAATTAACACAAAAACTAAGCCAGAGCTTTGTTTAAATTTATTATTATATTTTATTGGCTAATGATTAGGTCTCTGCCACATGTTAATGGTTTTAAATTAACATATAGAAATGTATATTTGGGTGAAATAATATAGATAAGTTAAATTATACCAATAAAAGTAAATTTGCTGCTTGTGGCATTTTCTTTCCCCCCTTAGCTTGATTAAGGGAAAAGTAAAATGAATTGTTTTCCATAATGGATACGTACCTAACCAAGATATTTCAACTTCTATTCCCCCACCCCAACCCCCACTTTATGGCATTTGGGGAGCAACATGGTAACCTTTTTATTTTCTGGTATCCTTTAAGTGGCTGAAATCAAACCAGCAATACCTCTCCCTGCACCACCTGAACCAAAACCTGCACCAGGTAAGAGCTTCCATCAGGATATTTAAAGTCCATATTCCTACATGTCTTTGTACTCTAATGTTAAGCAGTTTATAGTGGAATAAGACAGGCATCAATGTTATATACCACAGATGGGTTTATTGCTTGGACAAGTAAAATTAAATTTCTTATTTTCTCTAGTGAACATCTAAGACTACTAGATTATCAGATTAGGGTTCACAAGGTAAATGCAGATAAAATTAATGGAATTGAAATCTCTTTCCAGAAGTAAAAGTTGCTAAGCCGATTGAACCCCCACCAACACCAGTACCTGCTCCTGTACCTGTTACAGTTCCAGTAGTTGGAAAGAAAGCAGGTATTTATGTTGCTTTGCTAAATTGGTTTTTCTCTTACTAGTGAGACATGAACATTTTTGCTGTAGAATGTAGATAGAATCATAGAGATAGAATCTATCATTTCCATTTTTGTTCATGTTCCATTTTGATCATGTACATTTCCATGAAAGTTTTCTGTATCTGATAATCTTTTCATTTAAATATTAACTATTTGGCCTTTTTCAAAAGTCTTTGTTGTTGTGTTTTGGCCCGTATGTACATTTTTGTGTTGTGTTGGTTTCCCTGTATGTTTTTTCAAGTGTTAATTCCTATTGAAGGTGCCAGAGAAAGAAATCCTCCTCCTTTTTACAGAAAGAGAACAATATATTTAGGCTCAAATGCGTCTTATACTTCCCCAACCTGTCCCTTCCATTTCTCAGGAAAAACTCTGTACATTTGGGTTTGATAGTCTCTTAAACACTTGGGCGTGAGACATTAGAAAATTAATAATAATGAGACAATGATTTTTCCACATATAATCACTCAAAATGGTATGGAAATATTCAAGTAATAAAAATGTTAGAGCTAGAAAAGGTCTTAAAGATCATCTTTTCAAAGCTTCTCGTTTTAGAGATGGGCAAACTGAGACCATAAAAAGAAAATAATTTGCCCTGTGTTACAGAGCTAATAAATGTCAGAGACATACCTGAGCACATCTTCCAATTGTTCTTTTCTCTGTCATACTGCCTCCAAAATGTAGATTCAAGAATCCAATATTTATACGTGGTTTCTTAGTCTGTCAATAATTGATAATTATGTTATGAATCAAGAAGGCCCTAATTTGATTTCTGAAAAGAAATTTTTTCTGAACTTATCACCACATCTTTGGAAAAATCCAGCAAACTTGAATGTACTTGTGATTGTGGCCCATGTGATGTTAAAGGGAAAAAGTGTTCTGTGTTCCTTTCATTGCAGGTTCTAGTTGAAATTTTTATCTTAAAATATTTGTTCCTTATACTTATGCTTATGGAATATTTTTCTACTTTTGACTTCTATAATTTAAATGTGACACCTTTATAGGTGCAGAAAAACATGATGCACTATCCATTTTAAAGCAGAAAGGTATAACACAAGCCACCAAAGAGCTCAAAGTTGAAATACCTGGAAGACAAGAGGTATCCTCTACAGGTGAGAAATACCTACCTATAAAGGACTATATGAAACTAGAAGCATCTGAAAAGGTTAAAGTAGAAGAAACACCTGAACAAAATGTGCTACTTGAAACACCTGAGAGGTTATCACAAAATGAGAAGGGAAAACTTTTTCTTGAAGAATTTTTTCCTGTCCATAAAGAATATGAACAGGAAAGTACTCTTGTTCCTTCAAAACTAACTCTAACAGGGCTCAATGCCCTGGAAGATGTGGCTAAAAGAAGAATGGGGACAATAAACGTGGAAGATAAAGTCATTTGTGCAGCTGTTGAATTTAATGAAAGAATTTCAAAAGAATGGAATGAGGAAATGAAAATAGGTGCTTATAAGGAAGATGAAGAAACCCAGTCATCCAAGGAGACTGATCTTCCACTAAAAGAAACAGAAGAGATTCTCTTAAGGGAACAAGTCCCAGAATCTCCTGAAAAGATCAGTTTAATCTCCAGAGGGAAATCTGACCTCAGATATAAAGATACTGAGCCTCAGGGAAATAGAGGAGAAGGAATTTCTGAAGAAAAACTTCAGATCCTTCAGAAAACAAAAAAGAACATTGATGTACTAGAAAAGCCAAAAAATAGTTATGGCCAGATGAAAGATGACAGCATTTATGGGGATGATTTAATTAGTCCTCCAAAAAAGATAAAGGAAGTTGACCAGGTAATTGAAGGAAAAGTCCATATAACAACATCTGATTTGAAGAAAGCTATAGACTTAGTCAAAGAAAGTCAAGGTCCTATTGCAGAGGCTAAGGAAACAGATAACACTTTGCAAGAGAAAAAATCATTTGAACTCAAAGAAAAAGAAAAGGAAGACAAAGAAGTAGATAGAGGGGAAATAGAAGCCAAGGCAATATTGGAAGCACAAGTAAAGAAAGAAGTTGAAAATCTAGAAACTGTAGAAGTAGAAATTTTAGGGCACGCAGTAACAACAAAATCAGATATAAAAGAACACAAATGGAAACCTGAGCCAAAACAAAGCATAATTTCAACAAATGAACAGGATGTTGAGGCTTTCTTAGGAAAGGCTAAAAAATCAGATGACCTAAGTGATATTATAAATTCCAAGTCTCCAAAGGCAGCTCCCCTCGATTTTTCCATGGTTGAGAGGCAGAAAGCACAGGAAAATGTTCTGGTATTTCAAAAAATGCCTGAAAGTGAAAAGGAAGAAAATAAAACTCTTAAAGCGAAGATATTTGAAAATAAATTCTTTGTTGTAGAAGAGCCTCCAGTTTTTAAAAAGGACCTTGATCTTATAAAAGATTTTAGTCCTGAAGAGGATGTATCAGAGGAGGAAGAAGAAGATATAAACTGGGACTTGGAATTGGCTGAACTTTCTGAAGATTCTGGTGGTCTTTCAGAAAATATTTGGGAGTGGGAAGAATATGAACTGCCCAAAGGAAAGTCTGATGAAAGGCGAGGTGAGAAAGGTTAATCCAAACTCATGCAAAGAGATCATCCTACATGCTTGGGTTTTGGAGAGGATCGTCCTTTGATCCATTTGTGTTCATTTGTCAGTTTTGTCTATGTCTTTTAGCAATGTTCATCTGTCTTTTGAATTGTCTTATTCACATTCAAATATCTTTGCCCACCTGAGCATTAAGCCAGCAGAGCAGCCAGGCTTTGAGCTTTTAGTTAAGTTTGGCTTTTTTTTTTTTTCTTTTGTGCTGTGTGCTAAGTTTTATCCTCTGGCAACTTGCAATTCATTTTTGTTTCATTGCTTGAAAAATTGATGTCCCACATTTCATGTAGCTTGAACATATATATTTGCACTGATGATGCATGATAAGTGGTCCAACAAAAAGCCAAAGACAGAAGCACAAAAAGTAGAAAGTAAAACAACTAGTAATAATAAGATATAGCAAATTTTGCAAACTGAGTAAAAACATTTTGTTGCATTCCTCATTGTCATGCATTTCATTTATACAACTTATTTGATTTTCTTCATTTAAAATATAAGAATTTGAACTCAATTTTTTAGACTTGAATAGCCAGAAAATATCTGTGTGAGCTCTTTTCGATGCAATTAAAATACGCTAGAAATAGAATCCCTTTCTAATTATGTTTTTAAAAATACACTGACTCTTAATTTAAAAGGTTATTTTACTTATTCTAAGATGATTTCATTTTTTTCTTTCCAGATTTGCCATTGTCTTTTCTCCAAATAAGTTTGATTCCACCTACTAATAGTTTAGTTACAATTAAAGCTTGAACCCAGTTCCAGATTTGCTCTTCTTTTCTAAACCAGAACATCAAAGCAGTTTTTATGATAGATATTGCTAACTTCAAATCAATGATTATTATTTCTACTTCATGATGATTTGTATTAGCATAGTAGTGAGAGAAGGAATTATGTTTTAGAAAAATGCATTGATAATTTAGTATTCTGATACTTGATAGAGCATCAGTCTCATTCATATGGATGACTTCTCTTCCAGTGGAAAGCTTAATTCTTCTGCATCTATTCTTATTCTAACCTTTTTGATAAATTAATCCTCCACAGAGGATACACCAAATGTTCCAAATGTTCTAGGTGAACTAGATTGGACTAGATGATCTAGGATCATTGGACTAGAATATCTTATTCATGGGATTATTTTGTATTTCAAGAACCCCAATGTATCAACTCTGTTCTCTCTTATTCTCACTACATGACAATGTAACCTTCCTTTCCAGTTATACACGTCCTTTCCAATGCTTTTGATGCCATTTCCCATGAGTGAGTCATTGGTAGTAATGCACTACAATGCACTTATGTCCATTAGATATCTTTCCATTATCTTTTGGGTTTACTTGTCAGTTTGGTTTTTAATAAATGAAGTGTCATGATTTTGCATCATATTACCATTTCTTTAAGAATATTAATATTAAGGAGGTTGGCTTTTGTAGCATAGAATAGTTAGGGGTAATTAAAAGCATTGAAGATTTTCTCAAATGCTTTTCAGCTAGATCTCCTATTACTAAATTCTAGGCCCCAGGCACTGTCCATCTATAGTGCTTATCCAAGATAAAGACATTGATGAGTAACTTGGCAATTTGCCTCTTTACTTGAATGGTGCAGCTTAGGAAGAATATGTTTTTAATTTGAGAAATATAGAAAAGAGAAAGGATTCATGATGTGTGGCAGAATGTGGTTTTATTAGACATGGCACAGGAATTAGAATCTCTAAGTAGCTGAATGACTCATGTACTTGCCATTCCAGAGGTCTGCCACTGGGGTGAGGAGGAGTGAGGAAGGAGGAGGAGGAGGAGGGATGGAATCATCTATTTTAAGCCTTTTTTTTCCCTACCTCCTTACCCAGACTTCTTAGGAATTTCCAAGGATTTAACTCCTTTCTCAAGCAAATCAAACTTTTAGAGAAAAAAAACTTTATAACTAGACCTTAGTAAGTACACTCATAAGATGACATTCACAACAATTTCCCTTCTCAAAATGAGAACATAAATTTTCTCATTACAATCTCTAATTTCTGTTCAAAAATACATTGGTAACTTATTCTAGCATGATTCTGTAGCTTGTAGTATTAGAACTGGAAGAGACCTTTGGATCATCTAGTCCAATCCTCTGTTTTTTACAGAAGAGGAAAATGAGGTGTAGACTTGTCCAAAAGTGGCAGAAACAGAGCTTGAACTCCACAGCTAAAGACTTAAGCCCAGTGCTCTTTTTACCGAATCATTTTAATGCACAGTTTGCCCTGAGACCCACTTGCATTTCTTAGAAGCAATTTTTTTTCTTATGGCCAATAGTTCACAATTTGACTTTCCCCACCCAAGACAAAGAAAAAAGGCTTGCAGAATAGTAGGGTAAGGACTAAGACCTATGAGTTCATTGATGTAAGGAACTCTCAATGAGTAATTTATCAATACATGTCAAAATCTCCTCTACAACACACAGTTTTTTTTAACTCTTACTTTCTGACTTAGTAACAACTCTAAGACAGAAAGCAAGAGCTAGGTAAATGGGGTTAAATGACTTACCCAGAGTTACATAGCTAGAAAGTGACTGAGGTCAAATTTGAACCCAGGAGCTACTGACTCAAGGCCTGATGCTCTATCCAGTGAGACACCTTGCCTCCATTTGCACAATATAGTCTTAGAGAGTTGCCTATAACCCTGAGAAGTTAAGTGACTTGCCCAGGATCACATAATTAATAGATGTCAGAGGCAGGACTTGAATGCAGCTCTTCTTGACTCTAAGGCCAGTTTCATATCCAATACACTGCAGTATATTTTCCAAGAGAGTAGAAAGAAAAATATCCAGAGTAAAATAATCATTTTCTTTTTCAAGGCTTTACATTTTTTCCTTCTAATTAATATATAAATTTTGATGTTTCGATTAAACAAATTGATTCCAGAATATACTTCTTGGCATTAAAAATATTCTATCCATAAGTTGTATAAATATTTGGATAGGTTCTTTTTTGGTGTAAATATATATATTAAAGAACATGCTGTTTGTCTTTTTTTGCCAACATAAAAGAAATTTAAGATTTTTCTAACTCTTTTTTTTTTCCTTTTTATTTCAGAAGCCAAAGCACCTAAAGAGGAAGCAGCCAAACCTAAAGGTCCTATCAAAGGTAAAACAAACCAAAAGACCAAAAACTTTGTCTCTGTGATTGTATTTTAGTATTGATTGCTATAAAAAATTCCTCAGCTTTATACTCAGAGATGAGGGTTAGTTACTCATGCTCATTATTACTAGCATGTTGTACTGAGACCATTTAGGAATCTGAATCTATTAGTCATAGAATTCTATATAATATACAGGATAAAAAGATGTCTTTTGGGAAAGGTGAACATCTTAGGAAAACCAGTATTAGATACATGGTCTTGCAAATCTTCAGTGTAATAAATATATAAAAGCACTTATGCACATTTTTATTCACGATATTTATATATGACAAATAAAATAATCAGATATTTTTATTAGCCGTTGTTTCTTTTGGTATCTTTTATTATCAAATGATCCTTCCAGCTGAAAGGTAGGCAATATAAATTGAAGGTGAACTTTCAGTTGGTTAGCTTTGAATTTTCTTTTCTCATCCTTTTTGCTGTTTTATCACCAATTTTCTAAACTGGCAACAGGGTTATATTATATATAAAATCTCATTTATATATAGCTTAACTATCCTAACCAGTCTTACAAATCCAAATCTCCAAGGTAAAGTAATTTTCTTTGTATTCTTCTCCATCAGGCGTAGCCAAAAAGACTCCTTCTCCAGTAGAAATGGAAAAGAAAAAGCTGAGACCAGGAAGTGGGGGCGAGAAACCTCCTGATGAGGCCCCTTTCACCTACCAATTGAAGGCAGTGCCCTTGAAATTTGTGAAAGAAATCAAAGACATTGTCCTGACAGAAGCAGAGTCCGTTGGTTCTTCCGCCATCTTTGAATGTCTTGTTTCCCCCTCCACTGCCATCACAACCTGGATGAAGGATGGAAACAATATCCGTGAGAGCCCCAAACACAGGTTCATCGCAGATGGTAAAGACAGAAAGCTGCATATCATTGATGTCCAACTTTCAGATGCTGGTGAATACACTTGTGTTTTGCGTCTGGGGAATAAAGAAAAGACCTCCACAGCAAAACTGGTTGTTGAAGGTAATCACAAGCCTTTCTAAAATTCTTTAAATTCAGCTTTTCCTGATAGCTTTGTGGCAACTTTAAGGTATAATTATAAGCAATATGATTACTATTTTTGAAGGATTTGACATCTAATGTGAATTATATTTTGTATATGAATAAATATATAATGTATATGGACAAATATATAACTGTAATAATAATGCAAGAAGCCTTTCTCAGTCCTCCTTTAATTACAGTACCTTCCCTCTGAGATTACCCTTAATTTATCCTGTCTATATCTTATTTGTACATAATTGTTTGCGTGTCATCTCCCTGATTAGACAATGTTTTCCTAAAGAGTAGCTAGGGTCCTAGAGTCAGGATGACTTGAGTTCAAATCCAGCCTCTTACACTTAATAACTAGGTGACTTTGAATAAGTCACTTAACTTCTGCTTGTCTCAGTTCCCCCATCTATAAAATGGGAACACTAATAACAACCACCTCCCTGGATTATTGAGAAGATGAAATGAGAAAATATTAACAGTGCCTGCCACATAGTAGGTGCTATATAAACACTAGTCGTAAGTAGTAATAGTAGTATGGTAATAGTAGTAATAAGAGTAGTAATAACAATAGTAGTTCTACTTAATAATAGTAGCAATAGCAGTAGCAGTAGTAGTAGTAGGCAGTGGCATATAGTATTACAGAAATTGTAGTAGTAGTGGTGGTGGTGGTAATAGTAGTAGTAGTTATCATCATCATTGCATATCAAGGATTGCTTTTTTCTTCTCTCTTTTTATGTCTGGTGCTTAGTACAGTGCCTAACACAAATAGAAGCTTTATCAATGCTAGCTGGCTGACTGACTATAAACAGTGATTTAGTACTTCTAATTTGGTGAAATGTAATAGAGCATAATATTTAAATTTTCTTCCACAGAACTTCCGGTGCGTTTTGTAAAAACACTAGAAGAA
Organism: Gracilinanus agilis; assembly: GCF_016433145.1. Lineage (NCBI taxonomy): Eukaryota > Metazoa > Chordata > Mammalia > Didelphimorphia > Didelphidae > Gracilinanus > Gracilinanus agilis. The sequence goes on from NC_058132.1 coordinate 242,021,117, forward strand.
GAGGTCACTGTGGTTAAAACACAACCATTATACTTGAGCTGTGAATTAAACAAAGAGCGAGATGTGGTCTGGAGGAAGGATGGAAAGATCATTGTGGAGAAACCTGGCAAAATTGTACCAAGTGTCATTGGTTTACTTCGTGCCCTCACAATTAATGATGCAGATGATTATGATGCTGGAACATACACCGTCACTGTGGAAAATGCCAACAATCTCGAGTGTTCATCTTGTGTAAATGTAGTAGGTCAGTACTGCTTGGGGGGTTTTCTTTCATGCATCTTGGAGTGAGAGTGAAAGAGTGGGACAGCTAGGTGGCTCAGTGGATAGAGAGCCAGGCCTAGAATTAAGAATTAAGCCTAAATATCCTATTCATACTTCATTCCTACAAAAGATTTCTTTACCTTCCTAATAAAGATATCTTCAATGCAGTTAAAATACCACTAAAATTATTTAAATGTACATTAAAGTTTGCCTTTATATTTAAAGCAACATATCAAATCATGCCTTCTCCCTTCCACTGAGGCAGCTGGCAGACAGTGGACAGAGGGCCTAGAGTCAGGAAGAATCATAATCTTGCCTTAAATAACTTAGTGGCTGTTTGATCTTGAACAAGTCACTTGAACTACACTTCCCAAATTGTAAACTGGGGATAAAAGTACCAACCCCGCTGGGTTGTTGTAAAGATCAAATAAAATGTCCAGTCATTTTTAGTTGTTTCATGACCCCAAGGGGTTTTCTTGGCAGAGATACTGGAGTAGTTTGCCATTTCCCTCTCCAGCTCATTTTATAGATGAGGAAACTAAGGCAAACAGGGTGAAATGCTTTGCCCAGAATCATCACAACTAGTAAGTGTCTGAGACTGGATTTGAACTCAGGAAGATGAGTCTCCCTAACTTCATGCCTAATATTTATTTAATATTTATAAAGGCACTTAGAACAATGCCTAGCACATAGCAGCTATTATATAAATGTTTATTCTCTTCCTTCTCTCTTATTCAGACATAGCAATGCATTGCTTTATCCCTGCCCCCACCAACATTCTAATTGTCATGTATGATATTTATATCTAAAAAGCGCTGAAGTCTTTACCTTCACGTATGCTTTTCATCTATTTGTATCATCCTAAATCCATGTACCAGCTTCATGTCTGTATTTGTTTCCTATTGCATAATATCAGTTAGTAGATCATAATAATGTGAAATTAGTAAATGCTTAATAGATATTGAGTTTATTTTAAAGTAATTACCAATGAGGTAATTTCATTCAATAGCTTCCATACTAATTTTTTTTACAATTCCTTTTGAATGCAGAAATCATAAGAGAATGGTTGGTAAAACCTATAAGAGACCAGCATGTGAAACCCAAAGGTACAGCTATTTTCACCTGTGACATAGCAAAAGATACACCAAACTTTAAGTGGTTCAAAGGGTATGATGAAATTCCTATGGAACCAACTGATAAGACTGAGATTCTGAAAGATGGAAATCATCTTTACCTCAAAATCAAGAATGCCATGCCAGAAGATATCGATGAATATGCAATAGAAATTGAAGGGAAGAGATACCCTGCAAAGCTGACACTTGGAGGTATGAGTATTTTCTATAAAATTACCCTTTCTACAGCATCAATCAATTAAATACAATAAAATGAAGAATGCTTTCATCTAAAATATTATGGGTCTCACCCCTGCCCATTCCAGATCGTGAGGTTGAGCTACTAAAACCAATAGAGGATGTGACAATTTATGAGAAAGAAAGTGCAAGCTTCGATGCAGAAATTTCAGAACAAGACGTTCCTGGAGAATGGAAGCTGAAAGGAGAAGTTCTGAGACCTTCTCCTGTGAGTAATTTCAAAATTAAAAGTGTGTTTCAAGGGGGCAGCTGGGTGACTCTGTGGATTGAGACACGATGGGAGGTTCTGGGTTCAAATATGACTTCAGACACTTTTCCTAGCTGTGTGACCCTGGGCAAGTCACTTAACTTCCATTGCCTAGACTTTCTTGCTTTTCTGCCTTGGAGACAATACATAATATTGATTCTAAGATGTAAGGTAAAGTTTTTAAAAATATGTTACTTACAGCAGGAGGATAATATATGAAAAGCAGTGTGATGCAATAGACAGAGTATTAACTAGTCTTAGAGTTGGAAGACCTAGGTTTGCCTGGCTCTGCCACCCACTAACTGCCCTGCCAGATAAATGGCAGAATGGTGGGTCCCCCTTAGCCAACTGTTTAAGGTCTGGCCTTCAATTTCCTCATCTTTATAAATGGACATAGCGGACATTCTGAGAGGGAGGCAAGGACATAGTAGCCCCTGCCATGTCTGACAGTGTTGTTTCAAGGATCAAATGAGATAAAAAGTACATGAAATTTTTGACACTGCCCTCCCCTAGTTCTGTGTGACTGACCTGTCTGATGCTGCTCAGTATCCTTTACTGGATCATGCTTATCCACTGTGGGTCTACCCAAAGCTTCTGTCCTGGATCTCCTTCTCTTTTCTTCCCATGCTTCCACTTGGTGACTTCATCAGCTCCCACAGCTTTAATGATCATCTCTGTGCAGATGGCTCTCCAGATCTCCCCAGTCTCTTTCTCGAGCTCCATTCTTGCATCATTGATTGCCTAGCTTTCAAACTGGATAGCCTGTCAACATCTCAAACTTGGTGTGTCCATCTTTCTTGCTAACCCAACCCCCTGCACAGAATTTCCCTATTCCTGTCCTTCCACATTATCCTTGACTTCCCACATTCACTTCATCTATCCAATCAGCTGACAGTCTTGTTATTTTTATTTCCATATTCCCCATTGTATCTCCCCTATGCATCCATCCATCTCTCCACTCATACAATAACAACCTATATTCAGACCCTTTAGAACTTCTATTGCAATAGTTTCACCTTACCTCAAGCCTCTACTCATTTTAATACATCTTCCACATAATTACCAAAGTGATTTCATTACTGTTATTATTATAATTTTAATGATTATTATAATAGTGTATATTTACCTAGTAATTTTAAAGGTTTGCAAAGCACTTTGCTGAGATAATTTCACTTGATCCTCAAAACACTATGAAAATACTCAGGCAGATAGAGTTTAGATGACTCACCTAGAGTCATGCAGCCAGTAAGTGACCGAGACTGGATTTGAACTTAGGTCTTCCTGGCTTCAGGTCCCAAACTTTACCCATTGTGCCACCTAGCTACTGCATTCAGAGGTCTGATCATGTCACTCTTCTATTTGATAAATTCCAGTGGTTCCATCCTGTATCACCTCTAAGATCAAAGGTAAACTCCTCTACTTGGAGCTATTCATCACCTGGCCCTTCCTCTTTTTCCAGACTTTGTATACATTATTTCCCTTTACACACACCAGTCTACTTACTACTGCAGGTGGATGGGCCCCCATTTTGCACTGGCACACCTTTGCACTAATTTACTCTGATACCTGAAATTCACTTACTCATTACCTCTGCATCTCAGAATCCCTTGCTTCCTTCCAAATGGAAGTCATGTACCACTTTCTACATTAAACCTCTCCTGATCCCCAAAGTGCCTTTCTTCCCCAAACTAACTGAATTAAATATATATATATATATATATATATTCTGTATACACATGTAAGTCTACATAGAGTTTCTTGCATTAAAACATAATCTCTCGAAGGTTAGGGACCATTTAATTTCTGACTTTGTGTCAGCAGGTCCTAGTATAGGAATTCCCAGATAATAGGCACTTAATATTTATTGATTGGTTCATTGACATAAAAGGAAGGTATTATTCAATTCAAAGAGCCTTTATTTTTTCTACTAGTGCCTAAAAATGAAAAAACAGAAATGAAGACAGCTCTTGCCTTCAAAGAGGTTCCATTCATTACTTATCTTACCCCGATACTTGTTGGGGATGTTGTAGAGGGAATAATTGAACCAGTTTATATACTGGTCGGATCTGTCCATTGAGGTCCTTTCCAACCCTTTTCCTTCTATTGTTTAAATGACTACACAGTATATATTTTGAATGATAATATTTTAAATTATGTCATTACTTCTGCATCAACCTAAAGAATTACCTGGAACATTAATAATTAAGTTCCATTGGACCACTAAAATTTCAAAGATAGGTGGTGGTTCGATATAGAGCTTATAAAGAATTTTATTATGTGTGAACATTTATTAAGAGGTGATTTTAATTTGTTTTTCTATTAGATATTTTTTTAAATCTATGTATTTTCATTTAATGCATTTCTCTAGCAATGTCCCACTATTTACCTAGGGTCTAACAAAACTGTGCCATTTTTCCAGACTTGTGAAATCAAAACAGATGGAGGGAAACGTTTCCTAACATTACACAAAGTCAAATTGGACCAAGCTGGGGAAGTCTCTTATCAGGCATTCAATGCATTTACAGCTGCCATTTTGACTGTGAAAGGTACAAGACTTTTAGCTTTCACTGAGAATACTTTATTCTACCTTTCTCTATATTCCTGAAATATTAATTCTTTACATTTTTTGTTTTGTTTGTTTGTTTTTCAGAAATTGAACTTGACTTTGCTGTGCCCCTAAAGGATGTTACTGTTCCAGAAAGACGGCAGGCTAGATTTGAATGTGCTCTTACAAGAGAGGCAAACGTTATATGGTCTAAAGGACCCGATATCATCAAAGCCAGTGATAAATTTGATATCATTGCAGATGGAAAGAAACACATTCTTGTCATAAATGATTCTCAATTTGATGATGAGGGAGTCTACACAGCTGAAGTCGATGGCAAAAAGACCTCAGCCAGGTTATTTGTGGAAGGTAAGTTACTATTCATATATAAGTTTAACAAACTACACATATGTGCTCATGAGGTCTGAACATCATGAAATCTGTGTCACAGATTAAAAAGTTATCCAGGAACATTATAGTCATGCTTAATTATTAGACTATCCATATTTTATATGATTACTTTCCCCATGGGAGATACATATGAGAAGACAAAATGCCAAGAAAAAATTCATTCATTCAGTGGTATTTGTTGAGCATGTATTATGTACAAGTCCTACTGCTAGGCACTATGGTATCTAGCTTTCTTTTTGCTTTGCTTTCCAAGGTGAAGGATCGAATTTTTGAGGTATGCAGACATTTATTCTTCATTTTTACATTTTAGGTATAAGGTTGAAATTCATGTCACCTCTGGAGGACCAAACTGTGAAAGAAGGAGAAACAGCTACTTTTGTCTGTGAACTCTCTCATGAAAAGATGCATGTAACCTGGTTTAAAAATGATGTCAAACTCCACACAAGCAGAACAGTGCTCATCTCTTCAGAGGGCAAGACTCACAAGTTAGAAATGAGAGAAGTGACACTTGATGATATATCCCAGATAAAGGCTCAGGTCAAGAACTTGAATTCCACTGCCCATCTAAAGGTCTTAGGTAACGTGAACTGATTTTAAACTGTTCTATGATTCAAGATTTTCAATGATAACAATTCTGAATGTTTAAGAAATTTTGGGATAGATTCTCATCCTCTTGCGTATGTGTGTGTGTGTATATATATACATATATATATATAACCTACTTCATTCTGAATGTGTCTCTTACAGAGGCTGATCCATACTTCACTGTGAAGTTACATGATTATACTGGAACTGAGAAAGATGAGATTGTCCTCAAATGTGAAGTCAGCAAAGATGTGCCTGTAAAGTGGTTCAAGGATGGAGAAGAAATTACCCCTTCCACCAAATATTCCATCAAGACAGATGGCCTGCGGCGCATATTAAAAATCAAGAAGACAGAGCTTAAAGATAAAGGAGAATATTCTTGTGATTGTGGGACTGATGTAACAAAAGCCAATGTCAACGTTGAGGGTGAGTTCCAGAGAAATCTAAATCTGACATAACCTGAACCTCATAACTGATTCGATCAGGTTAATGAAACTGTGTATTTTTTATCATTTTAGCTCGATTAATAAAAGTGGAAAAACCTCTATATGGAGTAGAAGTGTTTGTTGGAGAAACAGCACGCTTTGAAATTGAACTTTCTGAACCTGATGTTCATGGCCAGTGGAAGCTCAAAGGAGAACCTCTGACTGCTTCTCCAGTAAGCCCAGATTACTTGGGAGTTTGGGGTGGAAAGTGGTATTTGCCAGGTTGCTTAGATAATACAAGATATGCTCAAATGAAATTCCTTTGCTTGACTCAAGCATCAACTTATGAAAATTGGCCTTTTCCTTTTTCTCTCCAAATCCCCGCCCTGACAGGACTGTGAAATCATTGAAGATGGAAAGAAACACGTTTTAGTCCTTTATAACTGCCAATTAGATATGACAGGAGAAGTTTCCTTCCAGGCTGCCAATGCAAAATCTGCAGCTAATCTTAAAGTGAAAGGTATGGTTAACCTACCATTGATGGTTTCTATGTTCTTAGCAAAATGTCCTTGTAAGCCCATGAATAGAATGGGCCTATGAATGGGAGCATATTGATGAACCTACTTCTTTTGAATTTTTGTCATAGAACTTCCACTCATCTTCATTACCCCACTCAGCGATGTCAAAGTCTTTGAGAAAGATGAAGCCAAATTTGAATGTGAGGTATCCAGGGAGCCCAAAACATTCCGCTGGTTGAAAGGCACTCAGGAAATCACAAGTGATGACAAAGTTGAACTTATAAAGGATGGAACCAGGCACTCAATGGTTATCAAGTCAGCTGCTTTTGAAGATGAGGGAAAATATATGTTTGAGGCTGAAGACAAGAGAACAAGTGGCAAGCTGATCATTGAAGGTTTGTCTTTATTACTTGGTGCTTTTGAAACTTTATTTTTTGCTTTTATTTCCCTTTAAGTGTTTTTCCCTATTATATATAATACATTATAAAAATCTGGACTCAGATACTTACTGGCTGTGTGGCCCTGGGCAAGACACTTAAACTCCATTGCCTAGTCCTTACTACTTTTTTGTCTTAGAACCAATACACAGTATTGATTCTAAGAGAATGTAAGGGTTTTAATAATAATAATAACAATACATTATAGGGAATAAGGTATTTCCCTAAGTGTTAGAAAAAATAATTTTTTTTCTTTCTGTTTTAGGAATTCGTCTCAAATTCCTCACTCCTCTCAAGGATGTGACAGCCAAAGAACGGGAAAGTGCTGTGTTTACTGTAGAACTATCCCATGACAACATCCCAGTTAGCTGGTTCAAAAATGACCAACGACTGCATACCAGCAAGTTGGTTTCAATGCATGATGAAGGCAAGACTCATTCCATCACATTCAAAGACCTCACTATTGATGACACATCCCAAATCAAAGTTGAAGCTATGGGGATAACTTCTGAAGCCAAACTTACTGTGCTTGGTAAGTGGCTGGTAAAAGTCTATTTTTGTTGCATTTCTTAAATTATCAGTTTGGGAGGGGGAAGGCTTGAGTTTTTTTTTTTCAAAATATTTTTCATCTAGAAAAATGAAGGTATTTCATAATGAAGTATCTTGCCCAAACCAGCAAAATGTCCAGTTGAAATCAGAATTATAATCTAGCAGTAATTGTGCTGAATTATACCATCTTTTAATGAGGAATTAAAATACCCTCTATCTGCTAGCAGTGCGTTTTCAGAGAATTTTTTTAGCTTGACATAATACATAACAAGTGCTAATAAACCTAATAATTTATTCTTTTTTCTCATCCCACTTTTGAGTTTAATACCAATAAGTGATTATAAAGCAAGTATTGGACAATAGAAGTAGACTAGAATACTATTCTGAGCATTAGAAATTAGAATCCTGGTGTAATTAGGTTAAATGTAATTCTCTTTAACTCACTTAAGATTTATAAGGAAGCCTATGGAAACTATTGTGAGAATATTTTGGATCAATGGTAGCTAGGTGGTATAGTGGACAGAGTAGCAAGCCTAGAGTAAGAAAGACCTGAGTTCGGGCCCAACCCCAAATACTGTGTGACTCAGGGCAAACCATTTAACCCGTTTACCTGAAAAATGGGAATAATAATAGCACCTACTTTGCAGAGATGTAATGAGGATCAGATGAGACGCTTTTTAAAAAAGTGTCTGGCAATGCTTTATAAATGTTTATTCCCTTTCTTCCCCTTCTAATTCTGAGTAAATCTAAATTTAGGGGAAATATGGTTGCTTTCTTTAAGTATTTAAAGGGTTATCCTGTGGATCAGGAATTTTATTTGTTCCACTTAGCTGAAGAGAGCAGAACTAAGGAAAGACATGGGATTTTCAGTCACATTTCAACTTTATGTAAAGAAAAAGTACTCTAAAAGTTAATGCTGTGCAGAAGAGGAATGGGCAGACTTAGGCAATACTTGGCCTGCCCGTCTTAGAGGTCAAGTGGAAGTACGCAGTAAAAGGGTGACCATTTGTGGGAAATGTTAATGCTTAGGTATAGATTACTATATAAGATGCCTTCCCACTCTGTTTCTAAATAGACCAGCCAAGAAGTTAGTAGCAAAAAGATATCTGGCATTACTTTTCCAAATAGATATTAGTATAAATCCATTAATAAATGAGTTCAGTTTTCATACATATTCAGCTCATTGATTCCCTTTCCAGATTTTAAAATTATCTTTTACATATGAATATGTAACAGATATTGGGTAATTTACTATTTGCTTAATTTTAAAAGCCTTACTTCTGTGAACTTCATTTGAGATTTTCAATAGAACATTTATTTTTCTAAACAATTAATAGTAAAATTTTGCTTGTACCTTATTTACAGAGGGCGATCCATATTTTACTGGAAAACTTCAAGATTATACTGGAGTAGAGAAAGATGAAGTAGTCCTGCAGTGTGAAATCAGCAAGGCAGATGCACCCGTGAAATGGTTTAAGGATGGAAAGGAAATAACTCCATCTAAAAATGTTGTCATCAAGGCAGATGGCAAGAAGAGAATGTTAATATTAAAGAAAGCCCTGAAATCAGATATTGGCCAGTACACCTGTGACTGTGGGACTGATAAGACCTCTGCCAAACTTGACATTGAAGGTGAGATCATGTTCATTGTGTTTTACTCCCATTTTCTATGTTCTTGTTATTGCTAACAGCTAATGGCATTTGTTGACCCTTAAACTTTTATAGATCGGGAAATTAAGTTGGTACGACCTCTGTACAGTGTGGAGGTGATAGAAACAGAGACTGCTCGCTTTGAAACTGAAATCTCTGAGGAGGATATCCATGCCAACTGGAAACTGAAAGGGGAGCCGCTACTCCAGACACCTGTAAGAATATTTTTGAACTTGTCAACACCACACTGAGAAGCTGAGTGAAGCAAGGAGGAGACTTGAGAAAAGTTATAGTGCAGGGAGTTTAAAATGACAGGAGATTAGTTTCCTTACTAAATTTTGAGCCAGAGAAGCTGACCTGAGTTTATGAACAAGGGATTGAAACACATAACCAAGTCAAGTTGGGGATATTTTTTCACCTTATTCTAGCTTATTTTTTCATCTGTAAAATTTAATATTTTCCACAACTAGTGAGAAGTATATTTAACATATTTGAAGCCTCATTGAAAATGACAGCAGTGTACTTTTTTATAAAATTGACTTCATGACTTAGCAATTCTAGTCTAAATGATGCTTGCTGAGATAACACTAAGGGGAAAAGGCAGTGAAAAATAACTTTCGTAACCAAAATCTGTATTGCTGCTATATGGCAGAGGGCATCACTGGCTACCACTGATGATGATGATGAATGTTAGCATTTATATGGCATCTTCAATGTGTTAGGCACTATACTAAGCACTTTCTAAATACCTCATTTGATCCCCACAACCTGGGGAAGTAGGTATTAGCCTCATTTTACAGTTGAGGAAACTGAGGCAACAAAAGCTAAGTAATTGTTCAATGTCTAATAGTTGTATTTGAATTCAGGTCTGCCTAACTTCTAGCCCATTGTTTTATCCACTTCATCACTGAGGGTTATTAGAGTGGCACAAGTCCAACATTTAATGTCAAGGTTATTAAAGAAAATAATTCTACACTTAATTTTTGAGCCAACGTGATATATGGGATGTTGATAATATATGAGTGAATTTTTTGAAAATTCTTATAATAAGATTCAAACAAATGCTATACTTTAAATGTAAAGAATCATTTCAACTTGTCATTTATTGGTAGCATTTATAGATATAAGCCTTGAGAAAATTCCAAACAAATTTGAATTCATTTCCTTTCCTTGTAGGATTGTGAAATTAAGGAAGAAGGCAAAATGCACTTCCTCATTCTTCATAACTGCCGGTTGGATCAAACTGGTGGGGTGGATTTCCAAGCTGCCAATGTCAAATCTAGTGCTCATCTTCGAGTTAAACGTAAGTGGTAATCTTGGTATATATGCTACCCAAGTGAGAACTATGTATTAATCTTCTTGAGAGAAGTAAGACGCTTGGTAGAAAATGTGAAATTAGTTGAATCATAAATTTTAGCAGAGGCAGGCATTTAAAGGAAATCATTTAATAAATGCACTTGTTCTATTCTACTTATGCATTAGTCATTTTGGGAAGAGTCTGGTTCAGTTTCCCCTAATATTTTTGCTTAAATTTTTTTTAATTAACTGGTTCTCAATTATATCCTTTATATAGTAAAACAGAATTAGTCTATGTCCTCATCATTAATAGTTCATGCAGAACCATAGAAGTCAATACAGAATGAAAATCCTCACCAATATTCCTAAATTTCTTCATGTTTTACATGACAAGTTGAAGTAGAACTTTTCCAAAGAAAATTTTTGCTATGTTGGCATTTCAGACCAGGATTAGAGGGTAGATTAAGCTGACATCTTTGGAAGGTGCTAAGAGTCTGATGGACAAGGACAGGCCACATGGTTGTGGGCCACTTGTCGTCTTCCAATCCTATTTGTAGTTATTTTGGAAGTCACATACCTTATGTAGCAAGAGCAACTTGGAGCTTGGCAGAGAGACAGATGCAGTGCAGATTTCTTGCTGACTTTGTCATCATAAAGAAAGGGGCCTTACAAATAGAGGCTCTCCAGTGACCAAACCTTCCCTCTGCTGAATCCTTGGGCACTATGTTCATTTAAGAGTGTAAATAGCTACAGCATTATGGTGTTTTCTCGACTGAAGAACGCCACCATGTAGATAAATAATTAAGGAATAGTGGCGAGGTTTTTCCTCTTAAAAAAAAAAATGAGTAGTTCAAAGACATTGATATTTTCTTCCAAAGCTCGAGTGATTGGACTACTGAGGCCTCTAAAGGATGTAACAGTGACTGCAGGTGAAACAGCAACTTTTGATTGTGAGCTATCTTATGAGGATATCCCAGTGGAGTGGTACCTACAAGGAAAGAAGCTAGAGCCTAGTGAGAAGGTAAAAATTCTTATTGTTGGAGACCGTAATCTCCTTTTCCTTTTTTTCCTTTCCAACATTCTGCTTCTCTCTTTTCCTTATTTATTTTCCAATATTCTGTTCCTCTTGAGTTATTGCTCCCTCCTTCCTTCTTTATAATCTCTTTATACCTTTTATCTGTGTATTTCCTATGCCTTCCAACTGCCAGTTCCAACAAACTCTTGTTTGTTACTGGTTTCTACCAAGTCACTTTTGACTACAATATACATTTGCATTAAAAATATTTATGGCAAAGTTTGAGTATGAAGGGAATTCGAAATTTCACAAGTAATAATTTGCTTGACACATCAGGGAAAAAAAAAGACAACTAAGTTCTCTCTGCCTAGATAACTTGTTTAGTAATATATACTGAGTTTAGTGATTTCCTGATTCTTTTCATGCCATCTTGTATTCTGCATATAAGGGGATTAAGAGGCTTGACATTCCATTTCAGGCAATTGAGTAAGTGGTAGAGATAACTTCTGGGCAGATTTGCTCTTCTAGTGTTTCTCTGAAGCTATTTTTAACCCTCAAGTGCTTAGCACTCTGAGAAGCTTGGAATGCAAATCAGGTACTAAAAGATCATCTGATGATATTAGCAAAATTAAATTAGTTTTCAGTTGTCCAGATGTATAAAGAGATACACTTTACTTTTGTCAAAATATTAAGAAGTTTTGATGAACTTTCGGTCTTTTGAGTATTAGTAGTAGTCTCTATTCTTTGTATATCTGATGTCTATACATGCAAAGGGAAGCCAAAAATTAATGTAATTGTCCTGGCAATTCTCTTAAAATCCCTAAACTATTTGACAAAAAAAAAAACACTGACAAGCGCAACTTTTCCAAATAATTTCCTCATTCATTTTACTTTGTATAACTGTTAGAAGAAAGCAATTCATAAAGACATATCCAGGGCAGCTATGGCATAAAGTGCAGCATATTGTCCACAGATTTTTCAGCATTTCAAAAACATTATAAAGTATTACTTCAATTTAAATCAGATTTCATTTTGATTCCTTAAGTAATAAAATTAAAGAAAGCTATTATTTGGAGAGGAAGCCCTTAAAAATGATTAAAGGATTAGGAAACAAAACTTAGGAAGAATAGTTTAAAAAAACAGGATTATGTCACCAAAGAAGAAGAATATAAGTATAGGAAGGTCACTTCCACATCAGGTGGACACCAGTTGTTCCCTGTTTCCACCAAGGATCATACAAGACAGAAAAGGATTTGGTTACAGCACGAGGGTTTTAGGTTGCCTAAAAAGAAAGAATTTCCTAATGGCGAGACTTATTAAACATTGGAATGGGTGACTGTGGAGTTCTTGAAAAATAAGAAATTCTTTTGTGTCTGGGATAGTCTAATTATAGCCATGTCTAAAAGCAAAAGAATGGCTTTGATAAACTCATGATCTCTGCCAGCCTTTTCATTGATTTGGTTAGGAGAATTCTCTTTTAAGGGAAAATGTCCATTCTTTGGCTCAGGGTATCTTTTTACCAAATGAAAAAGGACTTTGTGAAGAAAAGCTTAAATAGATATCACAGAGGCTTATTAATGCTAATATTAAAAGAACAAGTTTAGAATATATAATATTAAAAACCTTAATGATTAAGATATCTTTCATTGCACACTTGACTGACTTTGAAGAACACTAACATATTAAACTTGGTGCAGTGACCAGAAGGGGTGTTACCTGACACTAATCCTACTTGGCCCCTTTGTGTCTCTTTCCATGTGGGAATTTAAAATCCTTTATTCTGCTTTTCCAGCCTCTGTGGATTTGCTTTTAAATTGCTTAATAGATTTATTTAAATAGAAATGTTAATTGTATTTATAAGTAAAGAAATTATGTTACATTTCTAGATTTGCTTCCTTTAAATGGATTCTTCTCACAATCACTTGTTTCATTTGCTTACTAATTTTTATCTCTTTTATCTATACTTATGGATCTTTTAAAAAGATTATCAGCCAAGGGAATGTAAATTATGAGAAAAAGAAAGAGAGAGAAGGATTACTATAACAAAGTGTCTTCTGGTTTCCTGTAGCCCATAGTCATTGTCAAGCAATGAAATTTAAGTCTGTTTCAGATAGTTTCAAAGAGAAATATTAGTGCTCATTATGGTTATAATGACCATGTAACAGCTTTATAGTACTAAGATTTAAGCAATAAGATAGAATAGAGTAATAATTTAAGCAATAGAATAAAATAATTTTTCACTATAACATACAAATAGTTCACCATAAAATCTATACTGATATATATCTATATATGTATGTAGTTCTCTTTAGAATATATATGCATATATAATTTTTTAAATCTCATATCTTATATACTTTTAATGAATGGATCCCTACTCCTCAACCACCCCCTCAGACAAGGGCCTCAAGAATGCATCCTTTAAAATGTTTCAGTTTGCTGCAAATTTACTATGTACTATGTAAAAACTTATTATGTACAAGCATACTTGACAGTATGAGGTAGTTGCAGATGTAGAGAAAATACTAAAACATTGAAGAAACTTACACTGAAAAATACCTTAAAGGGAGATATCTACTATCTGTATTTAGATTGTAAATGTAGCTCCTTTAGAAACAATCAAATTCCACGTACCACGTATTAGTTTTTGAGATTTATGTTGGGCTCACTACAAAAATATGTTCTCTGACCATGTCTGCTTTGTCATTATTTAATGCCTTCGGGACCTAAGTATACTTAGATAGTGCTTTCTCAAGACAAGTCAAGTCAATTAGTGTGTATTAAATGTCTGCTTTGTGCTAGACATTATTCTAAGTTAAGAGGAGTTAAAGGCAAAAAAAGTCCCTGTTCTTGAGGTATTCACAGACTGATGGGGTATGTAGCTTGCAGATAACTGGGTATAAACAAGATAAATGCGGGGAGGTTTGGGAGTAATCTCAAAGAGAAAGCACTAGTATTAAGAGGCCCAGGAAAGGATTCTTTTAGAAGGTGAGATTTGAGGTGAGGCTTGAAAGAAGCCAGGGAAATTAGAAGGTAGAGATAAGGAGGGAGAGCATTCCAGCATGAGGGACAGTCAATGACAAGACAGAGAGTCCAGAGATGGAATGTCTTGTGCAGGGAACAGCAAAATTGTCAACTGTTACTGAAGTGTATAGAAAATGGAGAGCAATAAAATGTGTAAAAAAAAACAAAACAAAAAAAAAAAAAAAAAAAAAACAACCCTTGAATGATAGGAAGGGACCAAGCTATGATCAGCTTTCAAAGTCAAACAAAAGGGCAACTAGTTTGCTCAGTGGATAGAGCACCAGGCCTGGAGACAGGAAGTCATGGGTTCAAATCTAGCCTCATAGACTTCCTAGCTAATATGACCCTGGGCAAGTCACTATTAATCCCCACTGCCTAGCCCTTACCATTCATCTACCTTGGAACTGATACTTAGTATTGGTTCTAAGATAGAAGGAAAGAGTTAATTAAAAAAAAAAACTAAAGTATTTTATAATCAATCCTGGAGATAGGAGGTCCTGGAGGGGATATCATAATCATATTATGCTCCAGGAAGATCGTTTTGTTATTGATTGGAGGATGGACTGGAGTGTGGGGAAATACTCAAGACAAGGAGGCTGACCAGAAGGCTATTGCATTAGCTTTTGTATGAATTGATTAGGGCAGTGATGGGTAAACTACGGCCAGTGGGCCAGATGTGGCCTCCTGAAATGTTCTATCCAGCTGCCCAACATTGTTCCTAATCTGAAGAATACAATGAGCAGGATACAATACAATGAAACTTCGAAAGAGTTCCCTTAGAAACAGACTGACAGATGAGCATTTCCTCTCCTTTGGCCCCCTCTTTAAAAAGTTTGCCCATCACTGGATTAGGACAATAATGGTGAACCTTTTAGAGCCTGAGTGCCCAAACTGCAGCCTTCACACCACATCTTAAATGCATAGAACTGAAAGTGTATAGATAACTCAGCATAAAAACATTTACTTATCTAAAACTTGTGACTATTCAACATGAATGAAAGTCTTAAAAGTCTTACATGAGTTTCATTGAAATGAGATAATCTGCTATATGGATCTCATATGTAACCTGAAGGTATTATTTTAAAAGTTATAAGCTAATTGAGCACACATAGATTCCAAAATTAGCATCACTACTCTATCTATTCTTTAACTATACTTTCTTAAATGTAATTTATTAGGTTGTCACACGCTCAGAAGGAAGAGTTCACACACTTACCTTGAGGGATGTGAAGTTAACAGATGCTGGGGAAGTCCAGCTAACTGCAAAAGATTTCAAAACACAAGCCAATCTCTTTGTAAAAGGTAAGCTGACTAATAATGGATACCTGTTTCCCATACATGCAGTACAGCCAACTCTATCACTTATCATTGTTATATCAAAGGTTATGGTGGTAACGAAGATTTGATTTTAGTCATCACTATTCCACCAAACAACTGCTAGTTATAAAATCGACTAATTTGTTCCCCATCCTCTCTCTCCTTATACCTGCTACTACCTTTTCCAGTTGAAAGACATAAGGAGCCCCAAGAAGATGCATAAAAATGATTAATTGACTCTAATGAACATAGTTTTGCTGTTTTTCTTAATGTTCTTATTCATGATGTATTTTCCTAGTGATAGGAGGTGTTTGAAAAGATGTTAGCATCTTTGGTGAATAAAAAGTTTGAACAAGTATATCCAAAATGAGCTCAAAACGAGTAAAGAATGATTTAAGCTGACAAAGGCTTGAAGAATTTGTTGAAGGGATGAATGTACAGAGAGGCAAAGAGAATATCCATCACTAATTAGTATGATTCTTTCAGAACCCCCAGTTGAGTTCACTAAACCTCTTGAGGACCAGACGGTCGAAGAAGAAGCCACTGCAGTATTGGAGTGTGAGGTATCCAGAGAAAATGCTAAGGTGAAATGGTTCAAAAATGGAACTGAAATCCTTAAAAGCAAGAAGTATGAAATTGTTGCTGATGGCAGAGTTAGAAAACTTATCATACATAACTGTACTCCAGAAGATATTAAAACATACACTTGCGATGCTAAGGATTTCAAGACTTCCTGTAACCTGAATGTAGTGCGTAAGTATTCTTGTCTTAAATGACATTTTCGCATTTTCAACTCTTTGATAAGAAAAGCACTTCTTGCATGCCCTTCTTGTTACCTAACTGGATTTATCAGCTTATTCTGGGCCACTGTGATATTGATCTTCTATGGGAGAGTTCTTTCTATCTTGATCTAATAAGTGGCATGTCCCTGCCTTCCAACTTCACTTAGCCCTTTTCTTTTCACTGAACACTGAAAATAACCAATCATGAGTATTCATTGCTTATTATGAAGGAAAGCTGTAGAAATGTCCTTGACAAGATGAAGACAAAAAGAATAACAAAAGACAAGGGACAGGAAACTTTAATAGAAAAGAAAATGAGAGATTCCCAGGGATGGAAAGTGGAATGGCAAGTAAAGGAATGAACAAAGCCAAAATTTGAAAAACTGTTAGGAAAGATCTGAAATGAGATTTCCATTTGAATAGATGTATCTCATGTCCTACATTAACCTAATATATTCTGTAGACTTAATTGTACCTAAAGATTATATATGCTATCTTTGTGTTGTCTGTGTTTGGCAGATTGTGACTACCATTTGTAAAAACCATCACCCTCTGTGGCTTTGCTTCTTCCTGGTCACATATATAACATCTTTGATGGATATGAGGGGCACTATCTCTGATTGCTATATGCTATGTTAGTTTGTCAAGTACAGCTGCTTCTTAGACATCACTAGCTAAAGGATGTTAGCTTAATATTCTGTATTTGTGTGTCCTGTATCATTTCTTCTTCCCATAGTACTTTTGGTCATTTTATTGAGCAGCTGCTCAGAGATCCTACTCTCATTCATCATCTCAACAAAGCTAGGTTGCAAGAAATATACCTTCAGTCCTAGTAGTGAGACTTTCTTTCAGAATCTCATTCAAGTTCAGTCACTCTCTTTGTCTAAACATGCAACTTTAGGAGCCAAATGATGCTGACAACTGAAGCTCATTGGCAACTTTGTCATCCTTTATAGTTTTAATTATGATTCCTGTGTCACATTTCTGAAACTGGTCAAGAAGATGAGAATATGATGTAGAAAATAGACCCATTTCATTGCTGAGGTTCACTGAAGCAGTTTCTTTTAGTTTGGTCTTGAGCTCATTGGCATTAAATTCTGCTATTTTTATGGGATTTTTTGGCTTTTAAAATTGCATTTTCTATTTCTTTGTCTACATGTTTTTCCTCTGGCAGTGCCAACCCTTAGCATGGTAGCCACAGTGTAGATTTTTCTTCAAACTAACATTTGTATTTGGCAGAACTATTCTAACTCTTTGAGGTATTACATAAGTTGCTCCATATCTTACAGGGTCCTAGTACATTCAACATGGATTTTCCCGAGTGAGAGTTTCAAGGATACCTGGACTCTTATTAAATTGGAGATCTCTTTTCAATAGACCCACTTTCTTTCAAAAAGCTCCATGATATGGATGTGGCCAGTTTCTAATAAAGAGATTTATCCTTTCTTACAGCTCCTCATGTTGAATTCTTAAGACCTCTCACTGATCAACAAGTTAAAGAAAAAGAAATGGCTCGGTTTGAATGTGAAATTTCTCGGGAAAATGCCAAGGTCTGTAATTTCATACATAGTATGTTGATAATTTTTTTAAATAGTCACTATGATTTAAGATGTATATATTAAGGGGATGGGAAAAGGATGAGAACCAGTGAAGGAGGGTGAAGAGAGGTATTTACTCTAAGAAGGGAGAAGAGAACAAGGAGACCGTAGTATCTCTCAAGGTCTCTCAAGCTAGGGAAGAAGAATTCATTTGGGAAGGTATAGGTCAAAAGTCTCATCTCCCCATTCACACTATAAACTCTTTCCTATATCCTTGAATGACTCTTGGATATCTTTACAACTGAATGTCTTAAACTTAACATGTTCAAAGTGGAATTCATTATTTCCCCCCCAAAACACACACATATGCACAAAAAATAGTCACTATGTTCACCTTGCTTCCAGGAAGCTAATCTACATTGAATGATGGGGAAAGGCAGTGGAAGAAGTCCATTAAATCACATTTACTTAATAATCATTTTCTTTAAATGAATGATGGGTCAGTCATCATTGTTCTGTTTTCATTCAACTTAAGCTAGACAATTTAATTCAACAATTTATTAAGCAATGAGCAAGTATATGTGGCTCTGAGCAAGACAAATTCCAGATAAAACCTATTCCCTGCCCTCAAGGAGACTTTAGTATAGTCCTTTATGTAATTTACAATTAATAGTAGAGAAGAAATAGAGATCAGGGCTCCAGTCCCAGCTTTGTCTGTGAAGCTGTTTAATATTGAGCTATAAGATCTCTGAACCTCAGTTTCCTAATCGCATACTAAAGGACTAGATGTCTTGGAATCTCTTCTAGCTTTAAGATTCTAGGCTACTAATAATTAGTAACTCTATTCTGTATTGATTTGTCTTGAATGCAGGTTCAGTGGTTTAGAGATGGAGCTGAAATCAAAAAGGGCAAAAAGTACGACATCATTTCCAAAGGTGCTGTTCGCATTCTTGTCATCAACAAATGTCTCTTGGATGATGAGGCAGAATACTCCTGTGAAGTCAGGACAGCTAGAACATCTGGCATGCTGACAGTGTTAGGTAAAGAGGAAATTGGTTGCAACAAAGCCCTGCAAAAACAAGGTAAAAAAAATCCCTGTTTTAATCCAATGCTTCATTTTTTTCCTTGCAGAGGAAGAAGCTGTCTTTACTAAAAACCTTACTAACATTGATGCAACTGAAACTGATACAGTGAAATTGATTTGTGAAGTCTCCAAGCCTGGGGCAGAAGTTACTTGGTATAAAGGTGATGAGGAGATCATTGAAACAGGAAGATATGAAATTCTTGCCGATGGACGAAAGAGAATTCTGATCATTCAGAATGTTCACCTTGAAGATGCGGGCGACTTCAACTGCAGACTCCCAAGCTCACGCACAAATGGCAAACTCAGAGTACATGGTAGGAAAAATAATCCCAGGAGACATTTTCATAAATATAAATAAAGAATTACTTAGTAATACCCCTGGGTTCATACAGCAGGTGTTTGACTTTTTATTAATAAGCTGTCATTCTTTTTTCATTTCAGAACTTGCTGCTGAATTTATATCTAAGCCCCAAAATCTGGAAGTCCTGGAGGGAGAAAAAGCTGAGTTTGTGTGCTCCATATCAAAAGAGAGCTTTGAGGTAGAGTGGAAAAGGGATGATGAGAAACTTGAATCTGGAGATAAATATGATGTCATTGCCGATGGGAAGAAGAGAATCCTGGTGGTTAAGGATTCCACCCTACAAGATATGGGCACCTATGTAGTCATGGTTGGTGCAGCTAGAGCTGCAGCTCATTTGACAGTCATTGGTAAGTTACTGCCAATTCAATTAATGCATTGATGGACTGCCCATTCTGCTGTTCATGGTACAAGAAGTTTATCATTTGTCGTTTGTCATTTTCAGAAAAACTCAGGATCATCGTTCCACTTAAGGACACACGTGTTAAAGAACAACAAGAAGTTGTTTTCAACTGTGAAGTCAACACAGAAGGAGCTAAAGCAAAATGGTTCAGAAATGATGAAGCCATCTTTGATAGCTCAAAATATATTATCCTCCAGAAGGATTTAGTTTACACTCTAAGAATTAGAGATGCCCATTTGGATGACCAGGCCACCTATAGTGTATCACTGACTAACCACAGAGGCGAAAATGTCAAGAGTGCAGCGGCATTAATTGTAGAAGGTACGTCATTCATTTGGCTGATGGACATTTATGAAAAGCTGTCAGGGCATTTTCAGGCACCATCCCCACCCTCACCCAAGTTCCATAATTCATTTGGAGGAGGAGGGAAATGAGGTACAGAAGCTTATGAAAATGAATCAATGTCCCTAAAGAGAGGCCTAGCTTTTCTGCTCTATCTTTATTTCCTACTTTTATATTCTTTTCAAGAGTGAAACATACACAATTATTAGGATTCTTTTTTAGTGGCAATGTGTTGTTTTATTTTTTGATATTTTGCTTCTGTTGCTACCTAGACTTGGACACATTTGATTATAAAATTATTATGTCAGTTATAAAATTACAGATCTGTTTCCATTAGGCATTTGTTAAGTTGAAGGTTCTCTGCCTTGCTTCATGTCCTACATCTCTGGGACTATCTTATCAACTTTAAAAGAATTAAATCATACTGTGCAGGGGCAATAAGGATACCGAACTACAGTCTGCCAGATACTGCATGATGTCTACATTCTCTTCCTGTGCTAAGATTCTGTAATTCTACAATTTGAACTTGTTTCTATCAACGTCCATTATAACAACCATAAAATCCATGTGACTTTTTTCTCCCTTACAACAGAGGAAGACCTCAGGATTGTTGAACCACTACAAGACATAGAAACAATGGAGAAAAAGTCTGTCACTTTCTGGTGCAAGGTGAATCGACTCAATGTCACCCTGAAATGGACCAGAAATGGAGAAGAAATTCCTTTTGATAACCGTGTGTTATACCGAGTGGATAAATATAAGCACTCTCTCATTATTAAAGACTGTGGATTTCCAGATGAAGGTGAATACACAGTCTATGCTGGACAAGATAAATCTGTTGCTGAACTACTCATTATAGAAGCACCTACAGAATTTGTGGAGCACCTTGAAGACCAGACCGTCACTGAATTTGATGATGCAGTCTTCTCTTGTCAACTTTCCAGAGAGAAAGCAAATGTCAAATGGTACAGAAATGGACGAGAAATCAAAGAAGGCAAAAAGTGAGTAAACTTTCATATATCATACATAAATTGTGCAGTCTCAATAGTTTTGCATATCCATTTGGCAGTTGATTAGTTTTGAGTTAACAAATTATTCAATATTTTTTCCTTTATAAAGATATACATTTGAAAAAGATGGAAGCATACACAGACTCATTATAAAAGATTGCAGACTGGATGATGAATGTGAATATGCTTGTGGGGTGGAAGACAGAAAGTCCAGGGCTAGGCTTTTTGTTGAAGGTAAGGATAAAATTGAGAGGAATCTTAGTAATATTATTGGTTGGAAGAAATGTCAACTAGAATACAAATAAAATGGTATCGTGCACATTTGTATTTCAGAAATCCCTGTTGAGATCATCAGGCCTCCCCAAGATATCCTTGAAGCTCCAGGTGCTGATGTTGTCTTTTTTGCGGAACTCAACAAAGATAAAGTGGAAGTTCAATGGCTAAGAAATAATATGATTGTGGTACAAGGTGATAAACACCAGATGATGAGTGAAGGAAAGATCCACAGATTACAGATATGTGATATTAAACCTCGTGACCAGGGTGAATATAGATTTATTGCCAAAGATAAAGAAGCTAGAGCTAAACTTGAACTGGCAGGTAAGTGTCTTTCATTTTAAAATAATCTTCACCTTCAAAAAAGTTGGGGTAAAAGGAGTTGATGTAGGAAAATAGAGGGAAATGCTACAAAATCATCTGTCCTAGAAATAGTAAAACCTAAACTCTTTAAAAGCAAGGGCTGTTTTGTCTTACTTTGTTTTTCTTTTTATCCTAAATGCGTAAGACATACCTGGTACTTAATAGGCATGTAATAAATACTTCTTGGGGGAAAAAAAAGATTCAACTATGTGCTATCAACTAATTGTAAAGAACCTTCTACCTAACTGACCAAAACAAATAAGCTAAAAATGGTAACGTGTCTTTTTCTAACACTAGCTGCACCTAAAATCAAGACAGATGACCAGGATCTTGTGGTTGATGTTGGGCAGCCTTTGACAATGGTTGTGCCCTATGATGCCTACCCCAAAGCAGAAGCTGAATGGTTTAAAGAAAATGAAGCTTTACCTTCAAAAACAGTTGATACCACAGCTGACCAGACTTCCTTCAGAATCCTGGAAGCCAAGACATCAGACAAAGGAAGGTACAAGGTTGTGTTACAGAACAAACATGGAAAAGCAGAAGCATTCATCAATGTAAAAGTTATTGGTAAGCTTTTGATCCATTGAGAATATGACTGAGTATAAGAAAAGGTGAGCATTCACTAAAAATGTTTCTCCCTCCATTCCCCCTAATGAATCTCAGATGTGCCAGGGCCAGTCAGAAACTTAGAAGTGACAGAAACATTTGACGGTGAAGTGAGCCTAGCCTGGGAAGAGCCATTAAGTGATGGTGGCAGCAAAATCATTGGTTATGTTGTTGAAAGACGAGACATCAAGAGGAAGACATGGGTGGTGGCCACTGATCGTGCAGATAGCTGTGAATATACTGTGACTGGACTCCAAAAAGGAGGCGTCGAATATTTGTTCCGTGTAAGTGCAAGAAACAGAGTTGGGACTGGTGAACCAGTTGAAACAGACAACCCTGTGGAAGCAAGGAGTAAATATGGTAGGTGATTGATTTGGAGGAAGAGGATCACTTTAATTTTTTGTTCAGTTTCTCCCTGTATAATGAAAAGTTCATTAATGATTTCCTCTTTATTTTTCTTGGGAAATCTAGACGTTCCAGGTCCTCCTCTGAATGTGGCCATCACTGATGTAAACAGATTTGGTGTCTCACTTACATGGGAACCACCAGAATATGATGGCGGTAGTGAAATTACGAACTATGTCATTGAATTAAGGGACAAGACTTCTATTAGATGGGATACAGCAATGACTGTTAGAGCTGAAGATCTCTCTGCTACTGTCACTGATGTGGTAGAAGGAAATGAATACAGCTTCCGAGTAAGAGCCCAGAATCGTATTGGAGTTGGAAAACCAAGTGCTGCCACACCCTTTGTGAAAGTTGCAGATCCTATTGGTGAGCACACAGAGAAATAATTATTAAGTGAAGCCTAGAAATTTTTTTAAGAATTGGGTCCATTGTCAGGAAAAATTATGATGTAAAAATGTCAGGCACAAATGTTCATATTTTTAAATACTCTATTTAGTAAACCTGTTATTTTAGTGAACATGGGGGAGGGGTTAATATGACCATTTCAGTTATAAAATATCATAGAATTAAATGGTACATTTCTACACAATGAGCTTATCTTGGTTCTATTTCAGAGAGGCCAAGCCCTCCCATCAACCTTGCTTCTTCCGACCAGACTCAGTCATCTGTTCAGCTTACATGGGAACCTCCACTAAAAGATGGTGGAAGTCCCATACTGGGCTATATTATTGAGCGCTGTGAAGAAGGAAAAGACAATTGGATTCGTTGTAATATGAAACTTGTCCCTGAGCTAACTTATAAGGTAGAGAATTTGCAGCTAAAAAGAAATATATATTTTCATGGTTTTAAAGCTGATTAGTTTTCACAAATATGGATTCTTATTTTTAGGTCACTGGATTAAAACAAGGAAATAAATATTTATATAGAGTCTCTGCAGAAAATGAGGCTGGAATTTCAGATCCAAGTGATATTCTTGGCCCACTGACTGCAGATGATGCATTCGGTAAGTGAAAGGATTTGCTTAATTAGGGACTATGTAATTTTATGTAACATGTGTTTTGGGGTGGTAAAAGAAAATAAATATTTGTCTTTTAAAAAGCAAAAGAGTGCTTTTTAAAACATATTAATTTACCCTTTGGCAGTTGAACCAACAATGGATTTAAGTCAATTCAAAGATGGCCTGGAGGTTATAGTCCCAAACCCAATCAAGATCCTTGTGCCAAGTACCGGCTACCCAAGGCCAACAGCAACCTGGTCCTTTGGAGATCAGGTTTTAGAAGCAAGTGACCGTGTGAAGATGAAGACCCTATCTGCTTACGCAGAGCTTGTCATTTCTCCAAGTGAACGTCCAGATAAAGGCATTTATACCTTAAAACTGGAAAATCCTGTGGCAGCAATTTCTGGAGAAATTGATGTCAATGTGATTGGTAAGAAACCAAACTTTTAGTGAACATATACAGATAGCATTTTATAAATCTTAAAGTACTATCTAAGTGTGAGCTGTTATTAATATCTAAAGTTTTATAATATTACCAAATGTTAATTTGAAATGTTAATTATCTCAAATTACGACTGCATTCCTCAGCTCGCCCGAGTGCACCCAAAGAACTGAAATATGGAGACATCACCAAGGACTCAGTACATTTGACATGGGAACCTCCAGATGATGATGGTGGAAGCCCACTAACTGGATACCTTATTGAAAAACGAGAAGTCAGCCGTAAAACATGGACCAAAGTGAGTATTATTTAATTGATTAATCAGGTCCAACTCTTCATGACCCCATTTGGTGTTTTCTTGCCAAAAAATACTGAAGTGGTTTGCTATTTCCTTCTCTAACTCATTTTACAAATGAAGAAACTGATGCAAACAGGGTTAAGTGACTTGCCCAGGGTCACACAGAGAGTAAGGGTCTAAAGCTGGATGTCTTCCTGACACCAAGGCTGGCAGTCTAATCTCTGGGCCACCTGGTTGCATTAAAGTGAATGCTTGGCAGAATTAGATGGTTTCCACAAAGCAGGCTCAATAAGTCCCACAAATCCAACTAGGCAAAGTTTTCTTTGGAAAATATTATTTTTAACCAGGTTCTTCTGTAGATATCCAGCATTTTCTAAGGTAGTGAAAGAGTAGCCCTGGGTCACATGGATCTAATTTTCAGAAATATTGGCACAGCTGGTTTGATACCTTGAAAGCACGCAATATTCTCTGCACTGTGGGGCTTTTTAAGAAAACAAGTACTTCCTTTCCTGACAGGAATAAGTGTTCATTCATAAACCTTAAAAGCTCTATGTAAAAATAAGTTATTCTTCTCATGGTCATTGGTAGTGATAGCAGCAGCAGCAAGAGTAGTTGTTCAGTCTAGTCCAACTCTTCTTAGACAAGATACTCGAGTGGTTGCACATTCCCTTCTCCAGCTTACTTTATGGATGAGGAACTGAGATAAACAGAGTTAAATGATTTCCCCAAGGTAATACAGCTAGTAAGTGTCTAAGGACAGATTTGAACTCAGGAAGATGAATCTTCCTGATTCCAGGGCTAGCATCCTATCTACTGTGCCACCTAGTGTGCAGCAGCACCAGAAATAGCTGCAATAGCAGCAGTAGCAGTAGTAGTAGCAGTAGCAGCAGCTGCAGCAGTAGTAGTAGTATTCCTCCTCTGCTAGGCTCAATTTGGCACTTAGGACTGGCCATGACCTCCCCCTTAGCATCTCCAAGAATCAACAGTGCCCTTTCCTTCATATTCAGATTGTCTTGATAAGACTCTAAGCTCACCAGCTTGCAGGAGGATACCAATAACTACAGTTAGCTCTGAGCAGCATATTTAGAGAAACAGTATGGCATAAATAGAGAGGTAGGCTTAAAGTCTGGAAGACCTGGGTTCAAATCCAGCCTCTGATATTTACTCTGAGCCATGGTTTTCTCACCTATTAAATGAGGAAAATAATACCTAACTCATAACAGGGTTCTTATAAGGGCAAAGGAGACAATAATACATGTATATGCTTTGCAGACCTTAAGCTGCTATATAAATATGACTGCTGTTATTATTAAGGGTTACTTACCTTTACCAAAGAAGCAGGTAGGTGACAGGGCGGATAAAGCACTGAACCTAGAGTCAGGAAGACCAGAGTTTAAATCTACCCACAAGTGCTTATTATCTATGTGACCTCAGCAAGTGACTTAACCTCTTTTTTGTCTCAGTTTGCTCAACTATAAAATGAAGATAATAATAATACCTGTCCCCCAGGGTTATTATAAGAATCAAAAGAGATAATATTCATAAAGCATTCTGCACATCTTTAAAAGCACTATATAAATACTAGATTATATTATTATTTATTATTACATTTTCTGTTCTGTGACTTTTCCCCTAAACAAAACAAATGACAATACTTCCTGCTTGAAGCAATTTTTATAAATTGAGGCTTTGTAGGACTAATTTACTGTGACTCTCCCCACCTCACCTTCCCCACCAGGTTATGGACTTTGTAACTGACCTAGAATTCACAGTTCCTGATCTTGTCCAAGGAAAAGAATACCTATTTAAAGTTTGTGCACGCAACAAATGTGGTCCTGGAGAACCTGCATATGTTGATGAACCCGTAAATATGTCGGCCCCTGCAAGTGAGTCGCTCTGTGATGTCTTATAGTCTGCCTGTTATAATACTGCTTTTTTTCTTCAGAATATTGATTTTTAACAATGTAGGTGTATCATATTGATGGGCATTCTCTTTTGACTTTTATAGCTGTGCCTGACCCACCAGAAAACTTAAAATGGAGGGATAGAACAGCCAAAAGCATTTTCTTAACATGGGAGCCACCAAAATATGATGGCGGTTCACGCATCAAAGGATATATAGTAGAAAAATGTCCTCGTGGTTCTGATAAGTGGGTAGCTTGTGGAGAACCAGTTGCTGAAACCAAGTACGTTCTTTAATTATAGAACACAAAAATACCAACTAATGCTCACTAAAATGCCTTTCAATGGGAAATATTTAAATGCTATAATGTTATTTTTTCATTAAGAATTTTTTCTTACTCTGAATGACTTAAACAAGTATCAGCTGTACTTCATTATTTAGAGCTTTATTTTTGTTTATGTTTTTCAATTAAAGATACAATAATTCAATCTTGATTTTAAAGAATGAATATTGTATATCTTGAATTACATACTAGTTTTTGGAAGCTATTTGGAGGAAGGAATACTCGGATTACTATAGATGCAAAAATATAGTACTCAAAATTATATCTACTTTGCAGAATGGAAGTGACAGGTCTTGAGGAAGGCCAGTGGTATGCCTACCGTGTAAAGGCTCTGAACAGGCAAGGAGCTAGCAAACCATGCAAGCCAACAGATGACATTCAGGCTGTGGATTCACAGGGTATGACTTCATTTAATTTTTTAATATTATGTCTTTTATTTTAATTTTTCTTTGAAATTATTGACATTTTAATTTTCTCTTCAATTATTCAGAAGCCCCAGAAATCTTCCTAGATGTGAAGTTGCTTGCTGGCCTCACAGTGAAAGCTGGCACAAAGATAGAACTACCTGCTACAGTGACTGGCAAACCTGAACCAAAGATTACTTGGACAAAGGCTGATGTCATTTTGAAACAAGACAAAAGAATTACTATTGAAAATGTTCCCAAAAAATCAACAGTGACTATTGTGGACAGCAAGAGAAGTGACACTGGCACCTACATTATTGAAGCTGTCAATGTCTGTGGACGTGCTACTGCTGTGGTAGAAGTCAATGTTTTAGGTAATAACCTTATCTATCTTAGATTCACAAAGAGGTCCATCTATGAAATCAAACAGGGTAAGATTTACTGTATGTTCTATGTCATCTACAGATAAACCTGGACCTCCAGCTGCATTTGACATCTCAGAAGTCACCAGTGAATCATGTCTTCTAACATGGAATCCTCCAAGGGATGATGGTGGTTCTAAGATCACAAACTATGTAGTAGAAAGAAGAGCAACAGATAGTGAAGTGTGGCATAAGCTCTCATCAACAATAAAAGATACAAAGTTCCAGGCAACTAAATTAATACCTAATAAAGAATACCTCTTCCGAGTTGCAGCAGAAAATATGTATGGCGTTGGTGAGCCAGTCCAGGCTAGTCCAATAATAGCCAAATATCCATTTGGTGAGTTAATTTCCTTGACGTGTCTTTTAGTCATTTATAATTGACCTGAATTATTAGGTCAAGTCTAAGTATAGGTGAAATGTTACATATTATTGTGCTTTTAAAAAATAGATCCACCTGGACCTCCAACACGCCTTGAACCATCTGATATAACCAAAGATGCTGTAACCCTAACATGGTGTGAGCCAGATGATGATGGTGGAAGCCCAATCACTGGATATTGGGTTGAAAGACTAGATCCTGATACTGATAAGTGGGTTAAGTGCAATAAGATGCCAATAAAGGATACAACATACAGGTATAAAATAAATACACACACATACATATATACATATATATATATAAGTTAAAATAGCAGTTATTCCTCTAATTATTTTTAGTCAGTATCATTTCTCCTTTGCCTGATTTTGCTATAATGTTTTGCCTTAATATTAAAATAATTTCTTATTTATCTTTCTTTTAGTAAATTGATTCAGTTATTTAAATCCTATTCCATTGAAGGACAAGTTTATTAACTAAATAGTGAGCATGAACTTTCTTGTGATTTTAAAGTGTTTAGAATTTGCCATTGTTACCATCATTAGATTATAGCATATTTTGGCAAATTACAGAGAGCATATGTGTAGCAATAAATATTTTTATCACTCAGTCTCAGACAATTTCCACTTTTTAACAAAGTGGAACATAAAACATTAATATACTATGGTATATTATTATTACATTATAACAGGTTTGGTTTGTAAATCTAGAAAACTGAATGAATTAACTCCACATATAAAAATAAGCATATCTCTGGTTTAAGATGATACAGGTTAATACATAATATTTATTTAGTATATAATCTGTTATTAAAAATAATTTCTTAATATATATTTTGTTCTTAATTTAAAGAGTGAAAGGTCTCACCAATAAGAAAAAATACAGATTCCGTGTGTTAGCTGAAAATCTTGCTGGACCTGGCAAGCCAAGCCGATCAACTGAACCTATCTTAGTGAAGGATCCCATCGGTATTATGCATAAAGTTACTAGTACCTAATTTAGTATTTGATATTCATTCTTGTGCCTTTAAAGCTAAATAATTACTTCTTGTTTGTACAGATCCTCCATGGCCCCCAGGCAAGCCAACTGTAAAAGATATAGGCAAAACATCACTCTTGTTGAATTGGACAAAACCAGAACATGATGGAGGGGCAAAGATTGAGTCTTATGTAATTGAAATGCTAAAAACTGGAACAGATGAGTGGGTCAGAGTAGCTGAAGGTGTTCCTACCACTGAACACTTCCTTCGAGGACTCATGGAAGGACAAGAATATTCATTCCGAGTTAGAGCAGTGAACAAGGCAGGAGAAAGTGAACCAAGTGAACCAAGTGATCCTGTGCTTTGCAGGGAAAAACTATGTAAGTAGTTCTTCAATGTAATTTCAGCTCATCTTTCTTAAACATATCATTCATTAATGTGTATCTGAAAGCTGCAAAGAGACTAAAACTCTAAATTCTGAATTCTAAACTATAAATTATTTTATAACTTCCTAGTTCTTTGGCAGAATCTGATTATCTGACAAGCAAGTGAAGTTAAATCTGAGTTTCTGTATTTTTCTTCCTATAGATCCCCCATCACCACCTCGTTGGCTTGAAGTTATTAACATCACTAAAAATACAGCAGACCTAAAATGGACAGTTCCTGAGAAAGATGGAGGCTCCCCTATCACCAACTACATTGTGGAAAAGAGAGATGTGAGGCGCAAAGGCTGGCAAACAGTGGATACAACAGTAAAGGATACTAAATGTACAGTCACACCACTGACAGAGGGCTCTTTATATGTGTTTCGAGTTGCTGCAGAAAATGCCATAGGGCAGAGTGATTATTGTGAAATTGAAGACTCTGTCCTAGCCAAAGACACCTTTAGTAAGTTTTCTAAATTAATGTTATGATAAAGTAATTATTAATAGTATTATATAAATTGATTAATATTATTAAGAAAAACTTGAGGTACATTATTGCCTTTTCAATGATTGTTTTTCTTATCATTTGTCCTTTTCTCTCCTTAGCCACTCCTGGACCACCCTATGCCCTGGCAGTGGTCGATGTGACCAAAAGACATGTCGACCTTAAGTGGGAGCCACCGAAAAATGATGGTGGAAGACCAATTCAGAGGCAAGAATTAGACCAATGTTTGAAGTCAAATTTCTAATGAATTTTAAAAGTTAAACATAATCAGTTTCCCTTTGATTAATTAATGTTTCATTAATCAAACAGATATATTATTGAGAAGAAAGAAAAATTAGGTACTCGTTGGGTCAAAGCTGGAAAGACATCAGGACCTGACTGTAATTTCAGAGTAACCGATGTTATAGAAGGAACAGAAGTTCAATTCCAAGTTCGTGCAGAAAATGAAGCTGGAGTTGGTCATCCAAGTGAACCCACTGAAATTATTGCTATTGAAGATCCAAGAAGTGAGTAATCATTCATGATTATTTGCATAGCTTAGAGTTTTTAAAATGATATTGTAGAAAGTAAATGTCAATGTTTACTTTTCTTTCTCTTAGGTCCTCCTTCACCTCCCCTTGACTTGCATGTAACTGATGCTGGCAGAAAGCACATTGCCATTGCTTGGAAACCACCAGAGAAAAATGGAGGAAGTCCTATTATAGGATACCATATTGAAATGTGCCCAGTAGGCACTGAAAAATGGATGAGAGTCAATTCTCGTCCAGTGAAAGATCTGAAGTTCAAAGTAGAAGAAGGTGTTGTTCCTGACAAGGAGTATGTTCTGCGAGTGAGAGCTGTCAATGCTGTTGGAGTCAGTGAGCCATCTGAAATCTCTGAGAATGTTGTTGCCAAAGACCCAGATTGTAATTATGATGTTTTTTTAATCATTGACATTTTTATTATAGACAATTTTGGAACCTTTTAACATCCTCTCTCCTTCATTTTCCTTATATTTTACAGGCAAGCCAACCATTGATCTAGAGACTCATGACATTGTTGTAATTGAAGGTGAAAAGCTAAATATTCCTGTTCCCTTCAGAGCTGTGCCAACCCCAACTATTACATGGCATAAAGATGGCAAAGAACTCAAAGCAAATGACAGACTAACAATGAAGAGTGATCACATCTCAGCACACATAGAGGTGCCCAAAAGTGTCCATGCGGATGCTGGTGTTTACACCATTACACTAGAAAATAAACTGGGCTCAACAACTGGCTCTATCAATGTCAAAGTCATAGGTAATAATCATTCATTGAAATAACTTCATATATTCTAAATATCTATGTAGACATACAAAAGCAAGTGTGAAGTATATCTGTGAATGACCTCCCTTTCTGATACTGATCAGGCCCTTCTTGTCCTTTCTATATAATAACCAAGTTACTCTGCAGGCTGTTTCCCCCAAAAAAGGTTCTCGGACTCTAACAAGGGAATGTAACAATTAAACCATCTTGGAGAAACATAATTTAATTAATCAATGATTGATAATTACTATAATAAAATTCAATATAATGATATGGTATTTTTCTAGATTATAATAATTCACATTTATTCATGTAGAAAATAATTCTAATCTTTAATGTATTGATTACAATAATAATTATTAATATTATTTTAAAATAGGCCTTCCTGGACCATGCAAAGATATCAAAGCAAGTGATATAACCAAAAGTTCATGCAAGTTAACATGGGAGCCTCCAGAATATGATGGCGGCAGTCCAATTCTTCACTATGTCTTGGAACGTAGAGAAGCTGGTAGAAGAACATATATACCTGTGATGTCTGGTGAAAACAAACTTTCTTGGACTGTAAAGGATCTTATACCAAATGGTGAATACTTCTTCCGAGTGAAGGCTGTGAACAAAATTGGTGGAGGCGAATATATTGAACTGAAAAATCCAGTCATTGCTCAAGATCCAAAGCGTAAGTTTTGTCAGGGACAGATGCCAAAAAGGCTTAAATATAGGTTTGTTTACTTTTTTTTAACAAAGTTGTATATTTTCCTTATACTTACATAATCTTCTTGTTCTACAGAGCCCCCAGATCCACCTATTGATGTTGAGGTTCATAACCCCTCGGCAAAGTCAATGACTCTTACATGGAAACCACCTTTGTATGATGGAGGAAGCAAGATAATGGGTTATATTATAGAGAAAATAGCTAAGGGTGAAGACAAATGGAAGAGATGCAATGACTTTTTGGTTCCTGTTTTAACATATACAGTGAAAGGACTTGAGGAAGGAAAGGAATATCAATTCCGCGTACGGGCAGAAAATGCTGCTGGCATCAGTGAGCCTTCTCGAGCCACTCCTCCAGTCAAAGCTGTGGATCCCATAGGTAAATTTTATTTGTTGGGTTTATCTAAGTAGAAATAATATTTTTATAATCACATTGTTAAAACTAAAGGTAAAAATAATTTTTTAAAAAAATATTATAGATGCTCCAAAAGTCATCCTGAGGACAACCCTGGAAGTCAAACGAGGTGAAGAAATCTCACTTGATGCAACTGTTTCTGGGTCACCTTATCCAACTATTACATGGTTAAAGGATGAAGAGGTTATCAGGCCAGAGGAAATTAAAAAGCGCCCCACAACAGTGGTTAGGAGGAAGAAAGGTGAAGTTCAAGAAGAAGAACCATTTGTCCTGCCTCTGACAGAAAGGCTGAGCATTGACAATAGCAAACAAGGAGAATCTCAGCTACGTGTCCGAGATTCTCTTCGACCTGATCATGGCATGTATATGATCAAAGTGGAAAATGACCATGGCACCGCCAAAGCTCCCTGTGTTGTCAGTGTGCTAGGTAAGCATTTCAAGGTACAATCATTCTAACTAGATATCTCTACTAAAAATGTACTGAGAACTAAGACAACTGAGAGAGAAATAATCTCAGGATCATGAAGTAGATAATTAAAATGTGGTTATAAGAAAGGAAAAATAAATAATTGGAGACATTTTCACAGTCTCATTTCTCTACTAAAATAATTGCAGAAATCAAAATTCACTCTTCTCAAGCCTTCTCTACCATTTCTTCATTATTCTCTGAAAAAAAGACATTGGGAATAGAGGATCTATTCCCCAAAGGGCAGTCTAACAATTATCATTGCAATGACAGTTATTTATACAAAGTATCTGAAATCATTGTTTTCATCTTGACTATTAGACACACCTGGACCTCCAATCAACTTTGTATTTGAAGATGTTAGAAAGAATTCAGTCATCTGCAAATGGGAACCTCCACTTGATGATGGTGGCAGTGAAATCATAAACTACACTTTGGAAAAGAAAGAAAAAACAAAATCTGATGCAGACTGGATTGTAGTTACTTCAACACTCAGGCACTGCAAATATACTGTACCAAAACTGATTGAAGGAAAGGAATATGTCTTCCGTGTGAGAGCTGAAAATAGATTTGGACCTGGACCACCATGTGTTTCAAAACCACTTTTAGCTAAAGATCCATTTGGTAATATTTTATTGATATTTTTCTAGTGTTCTTTCCTTGTGTTTGGTATTAACATTAATTGATTCAGGTGATAAATTGACTCTTTGTGACCTATCAGTGATATTACAAGTAGTTTTTGTTTTGTTTGGTTATTCAGAACCACCTGATGCACCTGATAAACCCCTTGTTGAAGATGTTACCAGCAATAGCATGCTAGTAAAATGGAACGAACCTAAAGATAATGGAAGCCCCATTTTGGGCTACTGGCTTGAAAAACGTGAAGTCAATAGTACTCACTGGTCTCGTGTCAATAGAAACCTTCTAAGTTCTTTGAAAACAAAAGTGGATGGCCTTTTGGAAGGACTAACCTATGTCTTCAGAGTGTGTGCTGAAAATGCAGCTGGTCCTGGAAAGTTTAGTCCACCCTCTGATCCCCAAACAGCACGGGATCCAATCTGTGAGTGACTTCTTATATGGCTGGGGAAGAAGGCAAGGGCTTAGAGTAAGGACAGAGGAGAGGGAAATATATATATACAGTGCACACTCACATACACAATGTACTATGTAGTATTATGATGTGTGGATATATACATATATAAAAGCTTTGTGTGTGTTTGTAGAGATATAGATATTAATAAAAACTTTAGAACATTTAGTGAGTTTTGATATCTATGTTTTTTCTAGCACCACCTGGACCACCTGTGCCAAGAGTAACTGACACAAGTACCACCACTATTGAATTAGAATGGGAACCGCCAGCTTACAATGGTGGTGGGGAAATCATTGGCTATTTCGTTGATAAACAGTTGGTTGGCACAAATGAATGGTCACGTTGTACAGAGAAAATGATCAAAGTCCGCCAGTATACAGTTAAAGAAATCCGAGAAGGTGCTGACTATAAACTTCGTGTTAGTGCGGTCAATATTGCTGGTGAAGGACCACCTGGGGAAACCGAACCTGTCACAGTAGCTGAACCTCAAGGTAATAATGCTTCTTGAGAACTTTTTTCCCTAAGAGGGAGTAAAATTTCTGCCTTTTCACTTAGCTTTATGTGCTATGTTTTCCAACAGAACCTCCAACAGTGGAACTGGATCTTTCTGTCAAGGCTGGAATCCAGATAATGGCTGGGCAAACTCTGAAAATCCCAGCAATTGTTACTGGTCGCCCTGTTCCTACCAAAGTATGGACCAAAGAAGAAGGAGAACTAGATAAAGATCGTGTTGTCATAGATAATGTGGGAACCAAATCTGATCTAATTATTAAGAATGCATTGAGAAAAGATCATGGCAGATATGTGATCACTGCTACCAACAGCTGTGGTTCCAAATTTGCAGCTGCTAGGGTTGAAGTTTTTGGTAAGAAATATTTCATGGATTGTTCCAGGTAGTTTTCTTACATGATAAATCTTCCCTAATTTTTGTCTTATGTAACATATTTCCTTTTTCAGATGTTCCTGGTCCAGTTCTTGACCTTAAACCTGTTGTAACAAACAGAAAGATGTGTCTACTCAACTGGTCTGATCCAGAAGATGATGGAGGAAGTGAAATCACAGGCTTCATTATAGAAAGAAAAGAAGCCAAAATGCACACTTGGAGACAACCAATAGAGACTGATAGATCTAAATGTGACATTACAGGTCTAATTGAAGGGCAAGAATATAAGTTCCGTGTTATAGCTAAAAACAAGTTTGGTTGTGGCCCACCTGTTGAGATAGGACCAATCCTTGCAGTTGATCCATTAGGTAAATGAATCTTTTCTTTATTAATAGAAATCAAGCTTCAATGCATACTAGTGAGCTTTATACTTTCTAAACTTGTATCAGTTAAAATTTCTATAGGTGCAGAATGCTGAAAAAGGTTTCCAAATAGTTGTTAACTTATGTTTGCCATAATTACTTTAACTTTGTCTTAAAGTAAACAACATGCACAGTCTTGTAATATAGCAAAATGTATTCTTCCAGTGCCTACCAGTTCCCTGGAAGTAAGTCGAGTACTTTTGGAAACTGTATTAACTCTCTGAGCCATTAGGATACACTAGAGAGGCAATTAACCATGTTTTTTCTAGTAACCTAAAAGGGTTAACATAATTTTCAAAAATAATCAGTGTATTCATGGGAAATTAGGATCTTATCATGTAACAGTGATATTCTTTCTCAGGTTCAGTTTTTTGG
Organism: Gracilinanus agilis; assembly: GCF_016433145.1. Taxonomy (NCBI): domain Eukaryota; kingdom Metazoa; phylum Chordata; class Mammalia; order Didelphimorphia; family Didelphidae; genus Gracilinanus; species Gracilinanus agilis. Next base: position 242,056,689 of record NC_058132.1, read on the forward strand.
CATTATGAATTTTTTTCAGTCCCATTTTCCATCCACTAAACTTCTCACTGTAAGAATGGGCTTTGCCTCAGATATTTGGGGAGATGGATGACAAAAGTAGAGAAAAGAACCCAAGAATAGAAATTAAGTGTGAAGCAAAACTTTATGAGGGCTGTTCGTTAACAATATGAAATTCAGAAATGAATGTGTTCCTGACATGCGATGGTCATTAATGCTAAGGTCATGTTCTAAGCCAAAGACCCTGAAGAAAATCCCTTCCCCAAAGGAACAGCAAGAGCTCCTCTTAGAAGATAAAAAGGAAAAAAAAACTAAATTTGAGATTGGATTACTGTGAAGAAAGAACTTCACAGAGCTTAAATAAAGATATGATCAAACACTTTATCTGAAGAAGTAGTAGCCTTGCAATTTGTACCAGTGAAGGGAGTCCCTACACCAAAGAGAACACAGATTCATCCACTTATATCTTTGTTGCACCCCATCCCAGATTCTCCACTATCTACTAGATGCACGAGAGAATAGACAGTCAGCTAGCTTTAGTTAGACACAACTTAACCATACATACCCTTTCTTCTTCTCTATCAGGGTCTGGGTCTGAGAATCAGAAAGTCCTGGGTTCAAATACTGCCATAGATACTTTCTATCTGTGTGACCCTGGACAAGTTACTTTATCTTAGTTTCCAACACCCCTGTAAAATTAGGAAATTGTATTCAATGGCCTCTAAGATCCTGTCTAGCACCAAATTTATATCTTTACAATACTAAAACTACAGATGATGTTACGCACTTTCTGAGTCTACTTCAAAACCATGGGAAGTAGAGTAGCTATTTGCATAGATACTTGTCTTTCTCCAGTAAAGTGTAATCTCCTTCAGGTCAGGGACATAAGTATTTATTGAATATTTACTATGTGTCAGGCACTTGTACTAAGCACAGGAAATACAAAGAGACATAAAAAACATAGTAGGAATTCAAAATATGTTTATTGAATTATTCAAAAGGGATACTAGCTATTCAAAGCTGTATAGATGTGTTACCCTGAATTTTATGAAGATCGAAAGCTTTCCAGGAAAAGTTAAAATCCAGATTATCAAACAACATAAAATGCCAATAATAATGCCAGCTACTTTTGGTCATTGTATCATGAATCTAGTCTATTAATTTTGGAAAAATTCAGGAATAAGTGTGATACTGAAGAAATCACATATTTTAATATACCAAATGAAAGTGAAGTAAAATGTTATTTGATGTGTGTATATATATATATATATATATGTGGGTAAATATCTTGTGCTTGTCATTTTAACCTATTTGTGGTTCTAGGTCCTCCAACAGCACCTGAGAGACTTACATACACAGAAAGGACTAAGTCTACTATCACCCTTGACTGGAAGCCTCCTCGAACTGATAATGGCAGTCCTATTCAAGGATACATTATTGAAAAGAGACGGCATGATAAACCTGATTTTGAAAGAGTTAACAAACGACTTTGCCCAACTACATCATTCCTGGTTGAAGATCTGGATGAACACCAAATGTATGAATTCCGTGTCAAAGCAGTCAATGGTGTTGGTGAAAGTGAACCATCTCTGCCCCTAAATGTAGTCATACAAGATGATGAAGGTATGGTTGCTTAATATAGTAACATAATAATTTGGTTAATGGGCCTGCTCTTATATGGTTATTCTCCAAGGTAAGCAAAATTCCTTACTACATTGCTGTTTGTGTTTGCTTTCTCAGTTCCTCCAACTATTAAATTGCGTCTCAAGGTTAGAGGAGATACTATCAAAGTGAAAGCAGGAGAGCCTGTTAATATTCCTGCTGATGTAACAGGCCTTCCAATGCCCAAGATTGAATGGTCCAAGAATGAGAAAGTCATTGAAAAGCCAACAGATGCACTTCAGATTACCAAGGAAGAAGTATCTAGAAGTGAGGCTAAGACAGAGCTCATTATTCCCAAGGCTGTCCGGGAAGACAAAGGCACTTACACTGTTACTGCCTCTAATCGTCTTGGCACAGTGTTCCGCAATGTTCACGTTGAAGTATACGGTAAGTGCTTAATCTATGTGGTATCAGGGGGTAATTTGATGACCATTTATGTGCTGTATTCTGTCTCATTTAACCTGCTATCTCCCATATCTGTGCCTTTGCACAAAGAAGCCCCAGTGTCTACATAGTACTCCCTCTCACTTTTACCTTGGGGAAGTCTTAGTTTCCTTCCAAGAACAATTCAGTCACCATCTCTTACAAGAGCTCTTTCCTATTTCCCTTCTCCATCCCCCACCAGAGCTTGGAATTAAAATAATTGTGTGCCCCTTTAGATGTCAGCCATATTGAAGGTACAAAATGGGCAAAAACATAAACATTAAAGTGTCAGTGGAAAACCCTTTCAGCTATAATGAAAGCATTACACACCTTGCAGTGGAATCTAAGGCTTGAATAGCTCAATGCCTATGGAAATGCCAGGAATGATAATGTCTCACCATAAAGAATGCCTCCATACCTTTGTCCTCAGCCACTCATCTGTATAAACTCTAGCAGGAATCAGGGAAGCATAATTCCCTGGTTACCACAAATAAAAGTGGAATTTTTCCCCAAAGGAACCCTCTCTGAAGGAGGAAGAATTATCAGGGCAATCTTTTGCATGTATATGTTAAAGCCCTTCATTAGAATACGAGTTCCCAGAGTTCATTTTATCACAAGTTCAGGTTTCATTTTATCACCAGTACCTAGCACTGCACCTTGCATATAACAAGTATTTAATAACTGATTTGAAATGTGTTTCTTTCAGATCGTCCATCTCCACCAAGAAACCTTCAGGTGGTTGATATTAAAGCTGAATCTTGCCACTTGACATGGGATGCCCCTCTAGATAATGGTGGCAGTGAAATCACCCATTATGTCATTGACAAGCGTGATGCAAGTAGGAAGAAAACTGAATGGGAGGAGGTCACCAATACTGCTGTGGAAAGAAGATATGGGGTAACATTTCCTAGCCACCATTTTATATACATTTAAATGACAAGTGACTAAGCAAGTGGCATTCTGATGTCCTTCAGAATGTAATGACTAATTCTCTAAAATTAAAAAAGAATTAATTTTGTCATTGAGGTACATGATACCATATATATGGTCATTTAAATTTTGTATTTCATCTTTGATGAACGAATTGATGCAAGAGCTCTGAAATCACTCCTTTTATTAGATGAACCAGAAAGCATAGAAAATATAAATATTTCTTATTAAAGTATGGTTTTCTCTTTTCTCCTTTTGCTACCTATAATTATTTTTGTGGTGAATAGTTTGCGGCCTATCTGAAGATTGTCAAACTTCTCACCCAAGATACCAAAGCTGTCTGCACTTAACACCTGACATTGGTTACAGAGTGATGATCCCTTCTGGGTTCACCTTTTCATTCCTAAAGGCCAGAGATCAGCAAATCTTTGCCCTAGGGCCAGATTAGGTCATGTACTGGCCTTGGAGCTAAAAATGATTTAACATTTTAAAACAAAATGTTAATGTATTTAAAAATGTAAAAACTTTTCCTAACTCCTAGACTTAGAAAAGCAGTCTAATGGGGCTGGTATGTTGACCCCCACACAAACAGTCATCCCTTGCTATATCACGCGTTCACTTATCACAGCTCCATTGTATCGCAGGTTTTTAAAAAAAAAATATATATATATATATATCTAATTTTGTATCAGGTATTTTCACTAGATGGTGAGTTTTTGAAGATGAATACCATACTGTACACAAAGAAAGCAGTACACCACTACCCACTACTGCTTGCACAAGTTTGCCAACTTGAGATTGCACATGGCACACTATTGGCTGATGGAATGAAAGGCAGCCAACCACAGTGCTGTGTTCTCTATCCTGAGTGTTGATTGGCTCAGTGACTAACTATAGGTTAATAAGAACATGGAAAAGGTTTATAGGAGAGTGGGAAGAGTTTATAAAGCCTTAAAATATGCATAAATAATAAAATAAATATAATGCCACTACTTCTCGGGTTTTCAATTATCACAGGGGTCTCTGGAACATAACTCCCAGGATAGGTGAGGGATCATTGTATAATCATCTGTCATTTCACTGCTAAGTCATAAAAATAAAATATAAAAGTGAGCAAATTCAACACAATGCTTAAATGTTTATTTTTCTGTCTTCTAGGTCTGGAAGCTTATTCCAAATGGTCAATATGAGTTCAGAGTAAGAGCAGTGAATAAATATGGAACTAGCGATGAATGTAAATCTGATAAAGTGGTCATTCAGGATCCCTTCCGCACTCCTGGACCTCCAGGAAAACCAAAAGTTTTAGAGCGTACCAAAGGATCAATGCTAGTGAGCTGGACACCTCCTTTGGACAATGGTGGGTCTCCAATCACTGGCTATTGGCTGGAGAAGAGAGAAGAGGGAGGTTCCTATTGGTCACGTGTTAGCAGAGCACCAATAACAAAAACAGGATTGAAAGGCCTGGAATTTAATGTTCCACGTTTGATTGAAGGAGTTAAATATCAATTCAGAGCACTGGCAATAAATGCAGCTGGAGTTGGCCCTCCCAGTGAACCATCAGACCCTGCCCTGGCAGGAGATCCTATATGTAAGTATGCCAGGATATGTCTATAAAGAACATAATTACTTAGTGAGTAATCATGGTATTATTTTTCTGAAGTATTTACGAAGGTACAATAATTCATACTTAAAAGAAATAACTAAACAATATTTTCATTTACATACATAGCAAAAAAAACAAAACACGAACAGATTTAGAACTTTTAAAAATATGAGAAAAGGGCAGCTACATGGCTCAATGAATAGAAAGCCAGGCCTGGAGATGAGAGGTTCAAATCTAGTCTCAGACACTACCTAGCTGTGTGATCCTGGGCAAGTCACTTAACCCCACTTGCCTAGCCCTTACTTTTCTTATGCCTTAGAACAATTCTAAGATTGAAGGTAAGAGTTTCAAATAAACAAACAAAAAAGATAAAGAAGTAAAAGCAAAATAGGTAACCAAGTTAGATCTAAATTATTACAAATATGAAGTAATCAAAGAATATAAAGGTTAAATACATCCTTTTGTCATATGATAAATCAGTATGAGAGAACCTAGTCCATTTTTTGTTCTAGAAAAAGAAAAGGAGATTTTTCAATTGAATAACATTAAATAAAAAACGCATTTTTAAATTTCTAAAAAAAAGCATTTTAAGGCTTTACAAAATGCCATACATTCATCATTCCATTTGACTTTCACTAAATCCATATGAGATAGAGATTGTTAAGCCAATTTTTAGGGAAAGAAACTAAGGCTTTAAAGTGATAAGTGACTAACCCATGATCACATGGCTATGAAGTATCAAAAGCAGATTCAAACCTTGGTATCACCTGACTATATCTAACACTCTTTCCAATATACTGTACTGGTTCTTTGAATATTATACTATCTAGAATCAAAGAGTTAAAATATATCAAGGCATTTCGAATATTTTCTTTTGTTTTTAAACTGTTGTGGAAAATAGGTTATTGCTTTTATGTTTTCTCTAAAAGGTAATTTCTTCTTTTTTTATTATTCTTTCCTTTCTTCAGAATATAAAAATGATGTATGAGCATTTATAGGAAAGATCTCATCTTATGTATACAACTAGTCCATACTCACTATTGGTTTTGTTTTTTTTGTCATTGTTTTTAGTTCCACCTAGTCCGCCTTCATGCCCAGAAGTCAAAGACAGAACCAAGTCAAGCATAACCCTAGGATGGAAACCTCCAGCCAAAGATGGTGGTAGTCCAGTCAAAGGATATATTGTGGAAATGCAAGAGGAAGGCACTACTGACTGGAAAAAAGTAAATGAACCAGACAAACTTATCACTACCTGTGAATGTGTTGTACCCAATTTGAAAGAACTCAGAAAATATAGATTCCGGGTGAAAGCTGTAAATGATGCAGGGGAATCTGAACCCAGTGGGACAACTGGAGAGATACCTGCCACTGATATTCAAGGTACTGGTACTAAATTAACAAAAGTAGTTCATGTGATATTTTGAGATAGATAGCTTTGTTAATAATAGATAAAAGTTCTCAAAATGGACTAAGTTCCTTTGTATTATTTATGATATTGCAGAGCCTCCAGAGGTTTTCATTGACATTGGAGCCCAGGATTGTTTGATTTGCCGTGCTGGATCACAGATCAAGATTCCAGCTATCATCAAGGGACGCCCAACTCCAAAATCATCTTGGGAGTTTGAGGGGAAAGCAAAGAAGACAGTAAAGGTAAAAATAAAAGTTTAATAGTCAAAAATTCCTCATCAAATTAGTTTAAGAAGCATATATGCTAAAATTAATTATTCATCCTTTCTAACAGGAAAGCATTCATAATATACCTGAAGATGCACAGGTAAGATAAATAATTTGAAAATTCTGTAATACTAATTGACAAATTTGCCAGTATACTAAAATGCCTAAATGTATATTATTTTCTTTATAAAGGTTGAAACTGCCGAAAACTCTTCAGTGATTATTATTAATGATTGTAAACGAGAACATTCAGGCAAATATAGCATTACTGCCAAGAACAAAGCAGGACAAAAAACTGCAAATTGCAGAGTTAAAGTTATGGGTAAGACTTTAAAAGTCTAACACACCTAATTAAAATTGGTTGGCTGTTCTCTAGGTATTTCAGGGAAGTCACTTACTTTATCATTTGCAAATTAACAGATGTACCAGGGCCACCCAAAGACCTGAAAGTTAGTGACATTACAAGAAGCAGCTGCAAACTTTCATGGAAGATGCCAGATGATGATGGTGGAGATAGAATCAAAGGCTATGTTATAGAGAAAAGGACTGTTGATGGGAAAGCCTGGACAAAAGTCAATCCAAACTGTGGCAGCACCTCATTTGTAGTACCTGACCTCATTTCTGAACAACAGTATTTCTTCCGAGTGCGTGCTGAAAACCGCTTTGGTATTGGTGCACCTGTAGAGACTATCCAAAGGACCACTGCTAGAGATCCAATATGTAAGTTTTCCTCTAAATCAAATCTTTTAAAATCTAAATTGAAGATATCTTGTCACAAGTAAAATGTATTATTATATTCCTTGTCTCATTTTTAAAGATCCTCCTGATCCCCCCATTAAGCTCAAGATTGGGCTTGTTACTAAGGATACAGTGAGTCTGACATGGAAGCCTCCAAAAAATGATGGCGGTGCCCCTGTCACACACTATATTGTTGAATGCCTTGCCTGGGATCCTACTGGGAAAAAGAAAGAAGCATGGAAACAATGTAATAGAAGAGATGTAGAAGAAACTAAATTCACTGTTGAGGATCTCATAGAAGGTGGAGAATATGAATTCCGAGTCAAAGCTGTCAATGAAGCAGGAGTCAGCAAACCTTCAGCTACAGTTGGTCCCATCATTGTAAAAGACCAAACATGTAAGTATGAAGAAAGCTATTGGCAGATACCTCCTCATTTAATATCCTTCTAGCTTTTAGCAACTGTCCAATAAGTGACTTCACTGGAAAGAATATATTTAGAGTAGAAGCCAGGGAATGACCATTGACTTTCATGAGAATTTGAACAAGTCACTTAACTTTATTTTCCCCAACTGTTAAATGATATCATCACATTTGTTTGTATAGTCTCTCTTCTTCCATCCAAAGGAAGTTATTCTCATTTTTATTTTAATATCATTTCTTTCTTAGCAGACTTTGATGGATGTGAGGGCTCACAAGAACATTACCAAAGTCTTTCTAAAAACAGATTGCAAATATTCAGAATTGCAGAAAGCAAAGAGAAGAGTGCTTAATTACTACTCACCTGGACAGCAGGAAGATGTTTTGAACAATATATAAATAAAATCTCTTTCCCCTCCTCCAACTCCATCTTCCTACTTTTATTGCTAAAAACTGCTAAAAAAGTGGTGAAATTATAGAAACAGAGTAATAATACAGAGATTATTATGGAAAGATTATTTTAATCCATTTAGAAAAGCTTTAAAAGAAATATAAACTAGCATCTATAATTTTTTAGAGGAAAATATCAAGTCATTCTGTATTCTAACTACTAATATTACCACAACTCTCATATTTTAATGCACTAAGTACTTTCCTAACAACAACCCTATGAAGTAGGTGATGGTAATATTTATTATCCCCACTTTATGGTGGAAGAAGGTGGTCTCTCAGAGATTAAGCAATTTACCTAGGGCAATCAGTAAACATTTAAAGTGAGATTTAAAATTATGTCTCCAAGTCAAGCATTCCATACCTTATGCCCTGCTGCCTTTCATAATTTATTACTATAACTAAAAGCTATCTTCAATTTCATTCTCCTCTTTCAGCCCCATTAGGATCCTCGTGTCTATTCACACTGCCTCTCCCTTTCCACATTCTCTACTTTACCTATAAAATTTCTTCAGAGAAGATATAACCAGTTAAAAATGAGCATAGTAGTTTCTTTTATAAAGTTGCATCCATGTTACAGATTATCAAACAGAATTGGAATAGCAGTTGCTAAAATATTGTTTCTTCTAGCTCTGTTTGGAGATGAGACCAAATGTGAATTGAGGCCAAATGTCTTCATTTCTAATAACAACATGTCTTCTTTTCTGACCTAGGCCCACCATCAATTGATCTAAAAGAATTTATGGAAGTTGAAGAAGGAACAGATGTCAGCATTGTGGCTAAAGTTAAAGGCGTGCCCTTCCCTACATTAACATGGTTTAAAGCTCCTCCAAAGAAACCTGATGACAAAGCTCCTGTTCTATATGACCATCATATCAACAAGCTTGTGGTTGATGATACTTGCACCTTAGTGATTCCACAATCTCGTAGGAGTGATACTGCCCTGTACACACTCAAAGCTGAAAATAATCTGGGAACAGCATCAAAGGAGATGAGACTGAATGTTCTTGGTAAATATAAAATAGTTTCTATTAAATTAAATTAAAATAAATAAATTCTATAAAAATAAATTTCCTATATGATCTTTAATTTTAAATACATTTAGATAATTAATTGTTTCTTTTCTTTCTTTTTTTTGTTTTATTTTTACTGTCATGCAAAACACACTATCATATTGGTCATTGTTGTAAGAGCACACTCATACATAACCAAAACCCCAAAATAAAGCTATAAATACACTGATGTGAAAGATGACTCTAACAGTTCTTTCTCTAGAGGAGTATAGCATTCCCCATCATAAGTCTTTCAATATTGTCCCAGATCACTGCATTGCTGAAAGTAGCTAAGTTTTCACAGATAATCCTTGTACAATATTGCTGTTACTGTGTACAATGTTCTTGTTCATCCATTCCCCAATTGATGGGCATCCCCTCAATTTCCAATTCTTTGCCACGACAAAAAGAGCTGCTATGAAAAATTTTATACAAGTAGGTCCTTTCCCCTTTTTTATTATCTTTTTTTGGATACAGACCTAGTAGTGGTATCACCAGACCAAATATGCACAGTTTTATAGCCCTTTGGGGATAGTTCCAAATTGCCCAAATTGTGAATGGTTGGATCAGTTCACATTTCCACTAGGGATGCATTAGTGTCCCAATTTTGCCACATCCCCTTCAGCATTGACCACTTGCCTTTACTGCCATATTGGCTAATCTGATAGGTATGACGTGGTACCTCAGCATTGTTATAATTTACATTTCTCTAATGAGGACTGATTTAGAACATTTTTTAAATAATTCTTGATGGCTTTTATTTCTTCATCTGAAAATTGTTTGTTCATATCTTTTGACCATTTGTCAACTGGGCAATAACTGTTCCTTTTCAAACTCTGTTTTAGGTCGTCCTGGACCTCCAGTTGGACCCATAAAATTTGAATCCATTTCAGCTGATCAAATGACTTTATCTTGGCTTCCACCTCTAGATGATGGTGGGTCCAAGATTACAAATTATGTTGTTGAGAAAAGAGAAGCTAATAGGAAAACATGGGTACGTGTTTCCAGTGAACCTAAGGAATGTACATACACAATTCCCAAATTACTGGAGGGCCATGAATATGTATTCCGAATCATGGCACAAAATAAATATGGTATTGGGGAGCCTCTTGATAGTGAACCAGAAACAGCAAGAAATCTTTTCTGTAAGTATAACACCATTTTCAAATATAAATCACTTTTTGTGTATTTTAACATTATTTCTTACAAACTGATGTTAATTCTTTCACAGCTGTCCCTGGAGCCCCTGACAAACCAACTGTGAGCAGTGTAAAGCGTGACTCCATGACTGTCAACTGGGAGGAACCAGAATATGATGGAGGTTCTCCTGTGACAGGGTACTGGCTAGAAATGAAGGACACCACATCAAAGAGATGGAAGAGAGTCAACCGGGATCCTATCAAAGCTATGACATTAGGAGTATCTTATAAAGTGACAGGCCTCATAGAAGGTTCAGACTATCAATTCCGAGTATATGCTATTAATGCTGCTGGAGTTGGTCCAGCAAGCATGCCATCTGACCCAGTAACAGCTAGAGATCCAATTGGTAAGTCTTTGAACATTTAATTTAAATTTTATCAGATGTTCATGAAAAAATAAGCTAACTGGTTTAATGGTTCTTTCTAGCCCCACCAGGTCCTCCATTCCCCAAAGTGACTGACTGGACCAAATCATCTGTGGATTTGGAATGGACTCCCCCATTAAAGGATGGAGGGTCTAAAATTACTGGATATATAGTTGAATACAAAGAAGAAGGAAAGGAAGAATGGGAACGGGTAAGCAGAATTTCATCTTTTGAAAGTAAAAAAACCCTTATTAAAAGTAAAAACATTATTATAATTAAAATTTTTAATGACTTTTTTTTTAAAACTCAGGGTAAAGATAAGGAAGTGAGAGGAACAAAACTTGTAGTACCTGGATTAAAAGAAGGTGCATTCTACAAATTTAGAGTTAGAGCAGTCAACATTGCTGGCATTGGAGAACCTGGAGAAGTCACTGACATTATTGAAATGAAAGACAGAATTGGTAACTATTATTTTATGATTAACATACCTGAATTTTATTTTAAAATTGAAATATATTTTCATTTTCAGTGAAAATTTGCCTTTCATTTGCCTTTTCTTTTCTCAGTTGGTCCTGACCTTCAGCTGGATGCTAGTGTGAGAGACAGAATTGTAGTCCATGCTGGTGGGGTGATTCGTATTATAGCATATGTCTCTGGAAAGCCACCTCCAACAGTAACCTGGAGCATGAATGAAAGAGCATTACCAGAAGAAGCTAACATTGAAACAACTGCTATTAGCTCATCTATGGTCATCAAAAACTGCAAGAGGAGTCATCAGGGTGTCTATTCTCTACTTGCTAAAAATGCAGGTGGAGAAAGAAAGAAGACAATTATTGTGGATGTGTTAGGTAAATAAGTCCAAGTTTATTTATTCCATAATCGCTTTTAAATTATTTTATTGTCTTCACAGGAATGAATACTTATCAGATTATTCCTACATGTTTAGTGCTTATCAATTCTGAAACAGAAGCTGTAACTATTATATTTTTTTCACTAAAACAATCACATCATAGTGAAGTAGATTCTTTACTTAAAAAGTTGGAAATTAAAAAGCCTCAATGACCTAGTCTACAATTGTACCCTGATTAATATAGATGTTTTGCTGGAAGCAAGATAGACAACAGTCTCTGCTTCCACAAAAACTACTTGGTGCAAGAAGTTTTCTGCTACCAGCAACCGTTTCCATAATATTTCATTTAAATATAGTTTTAACATACCAAAAATAACCCCCAAAAGTTCTTTACATATATATATGTTATATCTTAACTTATTCACATATCATTTTCAGTTGCTTTAATAAAATGATAGCAAAGTAATAAGAACTGACTTTGATGGGAAAATATCTATAATGATTTTTCTGTGCTTATTATCAGATGTTCCAGGTCCAGTTGGAATTCCATTCCTTTCTGACAACCTAACCAATGATTCCTGCAAACTGACATGGTTTTCTCCAGAAGATGATGGTGGGTCACCTATCACCAACTATGTCATTGAAAAGCGGGAATCTGACCGCAGAGCTTGGACCCCAGTTACTTATACAGTTACAAGACAAAATGCTACAGTGCAAGGACTGATTGAAGGAAAATCCTACTTTTTCCGCATTGCTGCTGAAAATAGCATTGGCATGGGTCCATTTGTTGAGACACAAAATGCTCTTGTTATCAGGGACCCAATGAGTAAGTAATATAAATTTAAGGATTTCTTTATATATTCAGTGAAATTTTAAGATAACATGATACCCCTAGTTATGTTTTCATTTATTTTGCACATACTTTTTAGGCACCCATTGTGGCCCTAGATGAAAAGCAGGGGGGTAGGCACAGTAGAGTACTAGTCCTGGAGTCAGGAAAACTCATCTTCCTGAGTTCAAATTTAGCCTTACAAGCCTATTATACTTAGCTCTGTGAACCTGGTCAAGTCACTTAACCCTGTTTGCCTCATTTTCCTCATCTGTAAAATGAGCTGGAAAAGAAAATGGCAAACTACTCCAGTATCTTTGCCAAGAAAACCCCAAATGGAGTCACAAAGTTGAACATGACTGAAAAATAACCCTGTACATGTTATACATATATGCATATATATTTACAGCCTCAGTTGGGATGAATCGTCTGAGAAGCAGGAAATCTGTTTCTTTTCAACTCTGACACTAACTAGCTATGTGACCAAACAAGTCATTTAGCTTATCCAAGCTTTGACTTTCTCCTTAGTGAAATGAGAGATTTAAACTAGATGACCTCTCTAAGGTCTTTTCTTTCATTTAAATTCAAGTGAAATCTCAAGAAAGGATATTTTTCATATTGTCAAAAGGTAATTTCTTTCATCATCTCATTTTTCACTATAGCTGTCCCAGAGCGTCCAGAAGACCTTGAAGTCAAAGAAGTTACTAAAGACTCTGTAAGTTTGACTTGGAATCCCCCCAAGTATGATGGAGGATCAGAAATAATTAACTATGTACTCGAAAGCCGTCTCATTGGAACTGAAAAGTTCCACAAAGTTACAAAAGACAACTTGCTTAGCAGAAAATATACAGTTAAAGGCTTAAAAGAAGGTGACACTTATGAGTACCGTGTGAGTGCTGTCAACATTATTGGACAAGGCAAACCATCATTCTGCACCAAGCCAATCACTTGCAAGGATGAACTTGGTGAGTGTCTCATATACTTTGAATACCCAACTCTGCAATTGTGAATTTTGTTATATTGTGAGAGTAAGACTGATTTTATTTCAAAATTATACATTTAGCTCCTCCAACACTTGAACTGGACTTTAGAGATAAACTCACTGTTCGAGTGGGTGAAGCTTTTGTTCTAACGGGACGTTACTCGGGCAAGCCAAAACCAAAGGTCACATGGTTGAAAGATGAAAATGATGTCTTAGAAGATGATCGTACCCAAATCAAGACTACTCCGACAACACTTTCTCTAGGAAAAGTCAAAGCCAAACGGGCAGATTCTGGAAAATACACTGTGATCGTTGAGAATAGTACGGGTTCAAGGAAAGGCTCCTGTCAGGTGGCTGTTGTTGGTAAGGATTAGTCAGTACTAGATTAGACATTCTGTTAAAAAATATATATATAAATGAAATTTACATTCCGTGGGGTTTTTTCCCTTCTACAGACCGTCCTGGACCTCCAGTGGGACCTGTTATTTTTGATGAAGTACACAAAGATCATTTTATTATTTCTTGGAAGCCTCCTTTAGATGATGGAGGAAGTGAAATTACTAATTACATCATTGAGAAGAAGGAGCTAAGCAAAGATGTTTGGATTCCAGTAACATCAGCAAGTGTTAAGACAACATGTAAAGTCCCTAAATTGCTTGAAGGAAAGGACTATGTTATTCGTATATATGCTGAAAATCTGTATGGCATAAGTGATCCATTAGTGTCTGATTCGATGAAAGCCAAGGATCATTTCAGTATGTGTTTTTAAAATCATTCTTTAGTTTTCCACTATTTCAATATTATTGATATGAATGAATGTTGACATTATGATAACATTTCTTTAGGTGTTCCTGCTGCACCAGATCAACCAGTTGTTACTGAAGTTACTAAAGATTCTGCATTAGTTACCTGGAACAAACCATATGATGGAGGCAAGCCCATCACAACATATATTGTGGAAAAGAAGGAAACTAGGTCTAAAAAATGGGTCAGAGTTTCCAGAGAACCTATTCATCCATATACCAAATTTAGAGTTCCTGATCTCGTGGAAGGATGTCAATATGAATTCCGAGTTTCTGCAGAAAATGAAATTGGAGTTGGTGATCCAAGCCCACCCTCAAAACCAGTATTTGCTAAAGATCCAATTGGTACTATGTCAAATCATTTATTCAATTTTCACATTAGTTAATGTTTTAAAGCCCTGTTTTGACAATTTTTCATTTTTTTATCTTTCATATAGCTAAACCAAGTCCACCTATTAACCCTGAAGCAGTAGACACAACAAAGAATTCAGTCGATTTGACTTGGCAACCACCACGTCATGATGGTGGAAGCAAGATTCTGGGTTATATTGTAGAATACCAGAAAGTGGGAGATGAAGAATGGAGAAGAGCTAATCATACTCCAGAGACATGCCCTGAAACAAAATATAAAGTCACAGGTCTTAGGGATGGTCAGACCTATAAATTCAGAGTAATGGCAGTCAATGAAGCAGGGGAATCAGACCCAGCTCATGTTCCTGAGCCAGTGTTAGTAAGAGATAGGCTTGGTACGTAAAATATCCTCATATATACATTTTATTTACAAAATATATTCCTTAAATTATGCTCATCACACTATCTTTTTCTTTTAGAACCTCCTGAATTGATTCTAGATGCTAACATGGCAAGGGAACAACACATAATGGTTGGAGACACCTTAAGACTTAGTGCCATCATCAAAGGAGTTCCATTCCCAAAAGTAACATGGAAAAAAGAAGATAGAGAAGTTCCAATTAAAGCCCAAATTGATGTTACACCAGTTGGTAGTAAGCTTGAAATTCGTAACTCTGCCCATGAAGATGGTGGAATTTATTCTTTGACAGTGGAGAATCCAGCAGGTTCAAAGACAGTCTCAGTAAAAGTTGTTGTACTAGGTAATCATTCTAATGTGAACATTCATAAATTATGAATTTTATTAACACTTAATATGAGTTCAGTAATTTTTAATAATTGTATGTGTAAAATTTCTCAGATAAACCTGGACCACCAAGAGACCTGGAAGTCAGTGAGATTAGGAAGGATTCTTGTTACCTTACCTGGAAAGAACCACTTGATGATGGTGGTTCAGATATTACCAATTATGTGGTAGAAAGGAGAGATGTTGCCACTGCCCAGTGGTTACCTCTTTCAACTACATCCAAGAAGAAGAGTCATCTTGCTAAACATCTTAATGAAGGCAATCAGTATCTCTTCCGTGTAGCTGCTGAGAATCAGTATGGACGTGGTCCATTTGTTGAAACTCCTAAACCTATTAAGGCCATGGATCCTCTCCGTAAGTTGCTTTTTTACATGTAAACAAATTATTCTAAGATTCTTGGTTCAGTTTTTTGGCTACTTTATTCATCATATTTTTTTTCCTTTAAAAAGAACCCCCAGGACCACCCAAAGATTTGCATCATGTAGATGTCGACAAGACTGAAGTCTCTCTGGTTTGGAATAAACCAGATCGTGATGGTGGTTCTCCAATTACTGGATATTTAGTAGAATATCAACAAGATGGCACAGAAGACTGGATTAAATTTAAGACAGTGACAGATTTAAAATGTGTTGTTACTGGCCTACAACAAGGGAAGATCTATAGATTCCGTGTAAAAGCTCAGAATATTGTGGGCCTTAGTCTTCCTGATACAACTATCCCAATAGAGTGTCAAGAAAAACTAGGTGATTTATTGACATAATCTTTCTGTTATTTTTTTAAATCATGTCTGACTTGAAAATCAAATTCTAATTTTGTGTATTTTATTTTCTAGTACCTCCATCAGTGGAGCTTGATGTGAAATTAATTGAAGGCCTTGTGGTAAAGGCTGGTACCACTGTAAGATTCCCTGCCATTATAAGAGGTGTACCTACTCCTACTGCAAAATGGACAACTGATGGGAGTGAGATTAAATCAGATGACCACTATAACATTGAAACTGACAGTTTCTCATCAGTACTTACCATTAAAAACTGTTTACGAAAAGACACTGGTGAATACTTGATCACTGTTACCAATGCAGCTGGTAGCAAAACAGTAGCTGTTCATCTCACTGTTCTTGATGTTCCTGGCCCACCAACAGGTCCTATTGATATACTTGATGTAACCCCAGAACATATGGTTATTGCATGGCGACCACCTAAGGATGATGGTGGAACCCCTGTAATAAATTATATTGTTGAGAAACAAGACACCAGGAAAGATACTTGGGGTGTTGTCTCTGCAGGAAGCAGCAAGACTAAGCTTAAGGTCCCCCATCTTCAAAAGGGCAATGAATACATTTTCCGTGTTCGAGCAGAGAACAAGATGGGTGTTGGTCCACCTCTTGACTCCACACCTACTGTCGCTAAACATAAATTTAACCCCCCATCTCCACCTGGCAAACCAGTGGTTACTGACATTACTGAAAATGCTGCAACAGTTTCCTGGACCTTACCAAAATCAGATGGTGGTAGTCCAATAACTGGCTATTATGTGGAACGTCGAGAAATGACTGGCAAATGGGTGAGGGTCAACAAAACACCCATAGCTGACTTAAAGTTTAGAGTGACTGGCCTCTATGAAGGAAATACATATGAGTTTAGAGTTTTTGCAGAAAATCTTGCTGGCCTAAGCAATCCATCTCCAAGTTCTGATCCAATAAAAGCTTGTCGGCCCATCAAACCACCTGGACCACCCATTAATCCAAAACTAAAGGACAAGACCAAAGAAACTGCTGACTTAGTCTGGACAAAGCCACTTAGTGATGGTGGCAGTCCTATACTAGGCTATGTTGTGGAATGTCAGAAACCAGGCACTGCACAGTGGAATAGGATCAATAAAGATGAACTCATTAGGCAATGTGCCTACAGAGTACCTGGACTAATTGAAGGAAATGAATACAGATTCCGTATAAAAGCTGCTAACATTGTAGGAGAAGGCGAGCCAAGAGAATTAGCAGAATCTGTGATTGCAAAAGATATTCTCCATCCTCCAGAAGTAGAACTCGATGTGACTTGTCGTGATATCATTACCGTTAGAGTAGGCCAAACTATCCGCATTCTGGCTAGAGTCAAAGGCAGACCTGAACCAGATATAACTTGGTCCAAGGAGGGCAAAGTACTGGTCCGAGAAAAGAGAGTGGACCTAATTCATGATTTACCACGTGTTGAGCTACAAATTAAAGAAGCTGTTAGAAGTGATCATGGCAAATACATTATTTCAGCTAAGAATAGCAGTGGGCACGCTCAAGGTTCAGCAATTGTCAATGTCCTTGACAGACCAGGACCCTGCCAGAATTTGAGGATAACTAGTGTTACCAAAGAGAATTGCACAGTTTCTTGGGAAAACCCTCTAGATAATGGTGGCTCCGAAATTACAAATTTTATAGTAGAATGTCGAAAACCAAACCAGAAAGGGTGGTCAATTGTTTCTTCAGATGTTACTAGGCGATTAGTTAAAGCCAACCTCTTGGCCAACAATGAATATTATTTCCGTGTTTGTGCAGAAAATAAAGTAGGTGTTGGACCAACCATTGAAACAAAAACTCCCATTCTGGCTATCAACCCCATTGATAGGCCAGGTGAACCTGAAAACCTTCATATTGCAGAAAAGGGAAAGACATTTGTCTACCTAAAATGGAGAAGACCAGATTATGATGGTGGCAGTCCCAATTTATCCTATCATGTTGAGAGAAGACTGAAGGGCTCTGCTGACTGGGAAAGAGTACATAAAGGAAGTATTAAGGACACACATTACATGGTTGACAAATGTGTTGAGAACCAGATTTATGAGTTCAGAGTTCAGACAAAGAATGAGGGTGGTGAAAGTGACTGGGTAAGGACAGAGGAAGTTGTTGTGAAGGAAGATTTGCAGAAACCGGTCCTTGAGCTAAAAATGAGTGGAGTGCTTACTGTCAAAGCAGGAGATACCATTAAGCTTGAGGCAGCGGTTAGAGGCAAACCGTTCCCAGAAGTCTCATGGACCAAGGACAAAGATGCTACAGATCTAACCAGGTCTCCAAGAGCCAAAATTGATACAAGTTCAGAGTCATCTAAATTTACCCTAACAAAAGCAAAGCGAAGTGATGGTGGTAAATATGTGATTACAGCAACAAATACAGCTGGCAGTTTTGTAGCTTATGCAACTGTAAATGTTTTGGACAAACCTGGTCCAGTGAGAAATCTGAAGATCTCTGATGTGTCTAGTGATAGGTGCACAATTCGTTGGGACCCACCAGATGATGATGGTGGCTGTGAAATACAAAATTATATTTTAGAAAAATGTGAGAGCAAGCGTATGGTTTGGTCTACATATTCTGCTAATGTCCTCACACCTGGTGCTACAGTGACTCGTCTCATTGAAGGAAATGAATATATTTTTAGAGTTCGGGCAGAGAATAAGATAGGCACTGGTCCACCAACAGAGAGCAAACCAGTCATTGCTAAAACTAAATTTGATAGACCTGGTCGTCCTGATCCCCCAGAAGTCACTAAAGTCAGCAAAGAAGAAATGACTGTAGTATGGAATCCACCAGAATATGATGGTGGCAAGTCCATCACAGGATATATTCTTGAGAAAAAGGAAAAGCACTCAGTTCGATGGGTTCCTGTTACTAAGAGTGCTATCCCTGAAAGACGTATGAAAGTACAAAATCTCCTCCCAGGACATGAATATCAATTCCGTGTCAAGGCAGAAAATGAAATTGGAATTGGAGAACCAAGCTTGCCATCAAAACCAGTAGTGGCAAAAGACCCAATAGGTATGATTTCCATTTTTATTAAAGTACAGTAAACTCTTAATTTGAAGACAAAAGTAGCAGAGGTAAATTAGTCTGTAAAGAATCCCAAAGACAAATTTGACCAGTCTTTTCTCAGTAATTTCAAAAGAGAAACTAAATCTTTTGCCAGAGCTGCCAATAAGTAGCAAAACTGGCCAATTGATTTATTTTCTTTTTCTTGTCTGCTTGCTCATTTTAAAAAAAAAATCTACAGAGCAATGTAGAAAAAGAGAATAAAGGAGAAAATGAATAATGTGCCTTTGAATAATTGAGTTAACTGTATAGAAATTATTTATATTAACTTTTCATCTATTATAATCACTTATATGACCTATCACATAGTTATAACATTTATTGTACAATGTTCTTTCAGAACCACCTGGTCCACCAACCAATCTCAAGGTGGTTGATACTACCAAGAATTCCATTACTCTTGGATGGGGAAAGCCAGTCTATGATGGTGGTGCACCAATAATTGGATATGTTGTGGAAATGAGACCTAAAATAGCAGATGCTTCTCCTGATGAAGGCTGGAAAAGGTGCAATGCAGCAGCACAACTTATTCGTAAAGAATTCACAGCTACCAGTCTGGATGAGAACCAAGAATATGAGTTTAGGGTTTGTGCCCAAAACCAAGTTGGCATTGGACGTCCTGCTGAACTAAAAGATGCAATTAAACCTAAAGAAATACTTGGTAATGCTTTATTTTACTTATTTTACTGTTTCGTTTATTATATAAATCCACACATTCTGCATTCTGACAAGTGAACTAACCATCTTCAACACAATTTTCAGAACCCCCTGAGATTGATTTGGATGCCAGTATGAGAAAGTTAGTCATCGTCAGAGCAGGATGCCCAATTCGACTATTTGCCATTGTGAGAGGACGGCCTGCACCTAAAGTCACTTGGCGGAGAGTGGGCATTGATAATGTTGTCAGAAAGGGACAAGTTGATCTGGTTGATACCATGGCCTTCCTGGTCATTCCTGATTCCACACGAGATGACTCAGGCAAATATTCTCTGACACTTGTTAATCCCGCAGGAGAAAAGGCTGTATTTGTGAATGTCAGAGTTCTCGGTAAGTTTCTAGAAAGCATTTTCCACCCCTTTCCAAAAGAATATTTTAAATTACTATGAATATAGAGAGGATGCTCACATTTTGCTATGCAATTTTTTTACAGATACTCCTGGGCCTGTGTCTGACTTAAAAGCATCAGATGCCACCAAAACATCTTGCCATGTTTCTTGGGCACCTCCTGAAAATGATGGTGGAAGCCAAGTAACACATTATATTGTGGAGAGGCGTGAGGCTGAAAGGAAGACATGGGCAACAGTTACTCCCGAAGTTAAGAAAACTAGTTTCCAAGTAACCAATCTTGTCCCTGGAAATGAATATTTCTTCAGAGTAACTGCTGTCAATGAATATGGTCCTGGTGTTCCAACAGACATTCCCAAACCAGTGCTTGCATCTGATCCCCTAAGTAAGTATTGTCTTTGTTTCCTAATATGAATTACAATTCCAAATTTATTAATATTCTTTATGTAATGTGAGGCTACCTTAGAACTCAGATGCTTTCAAGTTAAAAAAAAAGCTAGTTTTACAGATGCCAAAACAGTTTAATGAATATCTAGATTCTTTGTGCTTCAGTACTATTTAAGTCTGCCTTTTGTTAGTTTCTAATTTGCTTTTAAATGAAATTTGAGTACTTTACTCTAGCTCTCATATTTTATACCACACTGAGATGCCAGAAAACAGTTGATTCAGTCTGGTACTGGTATGCAGTAATAAAATACTTTGGCTAAGTATCAACACATTTTCCTTATTGGTGTTTTTTCTCTAGGTGAACCTGATCCACCAAGGAAACTTGAGGTTACTGAAATGACAAAGAACAGTGCTACATTAGCTTGGTTGCCACCTCTACGTGATGGGGGTGCCAAGATTGATGGATATATTATCAGCTACCGGGAAGAAGAACAACCTGCAGATCGCTGGACAGAGTATTCAGTAGTAAAGGATCTCAGCCTCGTTGTCACTGGCCTGAAGGAAGGAAAGAAATATAAATTTAGAGTAGTGGCCAGGAATGCTGTTGGAGTGAGTTTGCCCAGAGAAGCTGACGGTGTTTATGAAGCCAAAGAACAGCTATGTGAGCAGTCATTATTGTATTTACTAATTTCGCCCATTTCGTATTTGTGTGACAAAGGCTGATAAAATTTTTAATCAATTTACAGATTATTTTGGTCAATCATTGGATTAAAGATAAGGTCCCTGTACAGATCACAAGCTTTATTTTAGGACTTTCCCTCCCTTCCCCCCTCCCCAGTTAATTAGATTTTGCTTTTTCTCTTTTACCTCTGCCACATACCCTCTTCCAACAACAAAAATTAAAAAAAAAACCCTAGTAACAAATATGCATTGTCAAGCAAAACATATTCCTACATTGGATTTTAGAGATTACCTAATCCAACACTGCTAATAACAGGTGAAGAAAGAGACCCCAAAAGACCCCAAAAGAAACCCCATTTCCTCATGGCCACAGGTTATTTAGTGACAGATCCAAGATGATAACTAAAATCTGACTCCCAGACAGATCAGCCGCCTGACTCCACCTTTCTTATTTTATGCTTCAGAGAAATCAGGCATAGAAAGATTAAGTGATTTATCTTAAATCACACAATGACAGAGTGAAGAGGATAGAACTCTCCTATATTTTATATACTATTATACAAAATTCCTGTTTCCCATATTTGTCCAGAGCATCCCCAGTGAAAAATAACCATGCCTTACAATAAATTCATGTATTTTTCTATTGTATTGTAGTGCCACCCAAGATTCTCATGCCAGAGCAAGTTACTATTAAAGCTGGAAAGAAACTCCGAATTGAAGCACATGTGTATGGAAAGCCTCAACCAATCTGTACTTGGAAAAAAGGAGAAGAACCTGTTGTCACATCTAGCCGCCTGGCAGTCCACAAAGCAGATGCTTCTTCAGTTCTGATCCTAAAAGATGTTACCAGGAAAGATAGTGGCTACTATAATCTCACTGCAGAAAATAGTTCTGGGTCAGATACTCAAAAAATCAAAGTTGTGGTCATGGGTGAGTCAAGCTTTTGCTAAAAACAATGCAGCTGTCAGGATCAAAATTCTTCCTTTCTCCTACCTTCATGTTTTTACATGCCTATCTTTTGATTTCTGCAGATGCACCAGGACCACCTCAGCCTCCATTTGACATAACTGAGATAGATGCTGATGCCTGTTCCCTATCATGGCATATCCCTCTTGAAGATGGTGGTAGTAACATTACCAATTATGTGGTGGAGAAGTGTGATGTAAGCCGAGGTGATTGGGTCACAGCTCTGGCCTCTGTCACAAAAACTTCCTGCAGGGTTGGAAAACTTATACCTGGACAAGAATATATCTTCCGTGTCCGTGCTGAAAATCGATTTGGCATTTCTGAGCCACTCCAGTCTCCTAAAATGCTTGCTAAGTTCCCATTTGGTAGGTTTTTTTCTTTGGGGAGGGATGACAAACTGTTCTTTGTTTCCATTCTAATGCTAAAGAAATAACTAATATGGCTCATCTCTTCATCTCCAGATGTTCCTAGTGAACCAAAGAACGCACGAGTTACTAAAGTCAACAAAGACTGTATTTTTGTGGCATGGGATAGGCCAGATAGTGATGGAGGTAGCCCCATTACAGGTTATCTGATTGAACGCAAAGAAAGGAACAGTCTGCTCTGGGTGAAGGCTAATGATACTCTTGTTCGTTCTACGGAATATCCTTGTGCTGGTCTTGTTGAGGGTCTAGAATATTCATTCCGGATCTATGCTTTGAACAGAGCTGGAAGCAGCTTACCTAGCAAACCAACAGAATATGTAACAGCAAGAATGCCAGTTGGTGAGTAAGATATTTCCTTGTTTTCTCCATATCTTAAATGTTGTGAGTAAAAATTAAGCCTTAGGAATTTATTTCCAAATTTCTCTAGTGATCCTAGCACTTAGCATGATAGGGACTTAGCTTATCATCACTCATCTATTAAGTAACTTATCTATGCAGGCACTTAATACATTTTTATTGACTTACTAGGATTTCCTTAGATTCAATAATGTTTCCTTTTCTTATTTTATGTAAATATAATGTACACTGCAGTGTCAAACAAAAAGGAGCACCCCAAAATATTGGTTAATTTTTATTATTAAAATCAGATTAAATCTATTTTTATTAAGTAAATATTTCAAAAATTTTCAGATTGAAATATTATTCAGATCCTGGTGAGCTACTTAAAAGCTGTATGTAAAGCTGAGGTACCAAGCTTACAGCAGGTGGGCCAGCAAAAATGTGAGGTGCTGCCATTGGGAAATGTTTAATAAAATAAGTTAAAGTACAATAAATATAGATAATGGTAATTAAATTAAATTAATTAATTTATAGATAATATTAATTTATGATTTTCTAAATCCATATGTGGCCAGCAAGAATTCCTATTTCTGCTTGAATTTTATATAACAGATATAAATTGTAGTTATTTCATCATATGATTTAACACATGCAAAAAGGATGATTGTGTTTCAAGTGATAGGTTTAGACTTTTCTAATTGTCTTTTGGGTTTTAGATCCTCCTGGGAAACCTGAAGTTATTGATGTTTCCAAGAATAGTGTATCCCTTATCTGGGCTCGACCAAAGCATGATGGAGGGAGCAAAATCATTGGATATTTTGTTGAAGCTTGCAAGCTTCCTGGAGATAAATGGGTACGATGTAATACCACACCTCACCAGATTCCTCAAGAAGAGTATACAGCTACTGGTTTGGAAGAGAATGCTCAATATCAATTTAGAGCCATCGCCAAGACTGCTGTAAACATCAGCCAACCTTCTGAGCCTTCTGATCCTGTGACCATCCTAGCAGAAAATGGTAATATTCCATTCCCAATGATTATGTATCTCACCTATATTTCTACCTACCCTATTATTATTATTGGGGAGAGTGACATATTTAGTTCTATATGAATTGTCTTTTTTTTTTCAGTTCCTCCAAGAATAGAATTGAGTGTGGCAATGAAATCTTTACTTACTGTGAAAGCTGGAACTAATGTTTGCCTGGATGCTAGTGTTTTTGGTAAACCAATGCCAACAATTTCATGGAAGAAAGATGGAATGCCTATAAAAGCATCTGATGTTATAAAGATGGCCACCAAACGGAACCTTTGCACTTTGGAATTGTTCTGTGTAAATAGAAAGGATTCAGGAGATTATACTATTACTGCTGAAAACTCAAGTGGTTCCAAATCAGCCACTATAAAGCTAAAAGTATTAGGTAATTCAGTTCAATATTTATTCATCACTTAATACTGTAAAGATTCTGGGATACAATGGCAAAAATATGATTCCCTCCTCTCAAATAATTTACTCTTCTATTAGGTGGAAGGGAGAATAAAACATGTGCACTGATAAATAATTTGAGAAGGAGAATAGCATTTATAAATGGTGAAAATCAGAGAAGCTTTGACAGAAAAAGTGACTCATGACCTAAACTTTGAGGGAAGATCAGAGTTCTGAAGAGAGATAAAAATGAAATAAATTCCAGGCCCAATGAAAGTAATATCTTATTCACTAAGATGTTGTAAATATCAGCCAAAAGATGGCCAAATCATTGCAAATAGAAAATAATATATAATTTTTAAAATATGCAAATCTATATAATCTCAATTGCAGAATCATAAAAAATTAGAGCTGGAAAGGACCTTAGAGTTCATAATTTATCCCAATTCCCTTGTTTTACAAATGATAGATAGAGAAATTAGGTAACTTGCCCAGGTCACACAATTAGTTTTTAATAGTCAGAATTAGAACCAACAACTACCAGTCTAGGGCTCTTGCTTTTATGCCATACTGACTCATAATTAAGACAAAGGATTTAATTATATCTTCTTGTATCTTTCAGATAAACCTGGTCCTCCAGCATCTGTTAAAATCAATCGAATGTATGCTGATCGTGCAATGCTTTCTTGGGAGCCCCCCCTTGAAGATGGAGGCTCAGAAATTACTAACTACATTGTTGATAAGCGTGAGACAAGCAGGCCTAATTGGGCGCAAGTCTCTCCCAATGTTCCTATTACCAGTTGCAGTGTGGAGAAACTAATAGAAGGTCATGAATATCAGTTCAGGATTTGTGCTGAAAATAAATATGGTGTTGGAGATCCAATTTTGACTGAACCAGCAATTGCTAAAAATCCATATGGTAATAATACTTTTATATGAACATTACATTTTATTTAAGATATTGTTAAAACATGAGCTAATTTCTCAAATGATTCTTTACAGACCCACCTGGACGTTGTGATCCTCCTGTAATTAGCAATGTAACAAAAGATCACATGACAGTAAGCTGGAAACCACCAGCAGATGATGGTGGTTCACCCATTACTGGCTATTTGCTGGAGAAGCGAGAAACCCAAGCAGTCAACTGGACTAAGGTCAACAGAAAACCTATTATAGAAAGAACTATAAAAGCAACAGGTCTCCAAGAAGGAACTGAGTATGAATTCCGTGTTACAGCTATAAATAAAGCTGGACCAGGCAAGCCTAGTGATGCCTCTAAAGCAGTATATGCTCAGGATCCTCTATGTAAGTTTCACTAGAAGAATAAAACATTCTCTTCTATGTACCTTTTGCCTATAAATTATTTCAGACACACAAGAAAGATGTACTTAATCACTACTTCTCCTTTTCCATTTTTTTTTATCATTAGATCCACCTGGGCCACCAGCCTTCCCCAAAGTTTATGATACTACCCGAAGCTCTGTGAGTCTTTCTTGGGGTAAACCAGCATATGATGGTGGTAGCCCTATTATTGGTTATTTAGTTGAGGTGAAGAGAGCAGACTCTGATAACTGGGTGAGGTGCAACTTACCAGAGAATCTAAAGAAAACACGCTTTGATGTTACTGGCCTTATGGAAAATACAGAATATCAATTCCGTGTGTATGCTGTCAATAAGATTGGCTACAGTGATCCCAGTGATGTGCCTGACAAACATATACCCAAAGACATATTAAGTAAGTGCTAATGGGGGAAAGGAAAAAATAACTAAGTTAACACATTTTTAGAAATAAAGACCTTTAAGGTCTTAAAATACTTATATGCTGCAGTATCGAAAATTCTATGAATATGTTTTAAGAGAGATGGCTTAGCAAGGCATAGTTCTGTAGTAGCCAGCCAAGCATTTTAAATGTGATTTGTGGTTAATATAGATAACTTTTTTTTATAATTGTGGGAAGATTCCATAGTTTGGACAGAAGATTGTTTTAAGGATGTTCACCCTGATAAGAGATCCTTTAAAAAATTATTTTAGAGAATTCACTCTTTTCACCTATGCTTTCTTTCTGTTTCAGCCAATTACAACCTTCTTTAGTAATTCATTTTCTCTCCCTTTAGTCTTCTCTAAATCTTAATTTTCTCAACCATTTTTTTCTTTTTTTAAAAGTTTTAAGTAACTTGGTAATAGGATATAGTACTCAATCTGCCTGCCTGAACAACAGCAGAATATGAATGATAATTATAGGTAAATTACAGAATATTATCTTCATTAAAGTTGGATGGAATGAGAACCATTAATAATAGGATGAGAATTAAGAAAAACATATCTATTCTCTTTAAATAAAAATAGGTTTTATATTATTATACATGTAAAATCTGTATCAGATTGCTTGTCACCTTAGGGAATGGGGAGGGAAGAGAGAAAGGGAGAGAATTTGGTTCAAATGAAAGAAAAATGAAGGTTAAAATTAATTTTTCATGTAATTGAGGAAAAAATAAAATATTATTAAAAACAGGGATAGTGATCATATGTGGGAAACAAGGACTGTTCCAGGAGAGAAAAGGAATTCTTGAACCACAAAAATTACTGATGCATTAGACAGATTGGTACTATAGCAGTTATATAAATAAAGGATGGATAGGAGATGCTTGGGAAGAGAAATAACAGATTAAGGAGATATAAGAAACAGGTTATTGAATTGTTAAAATAGAGTTTTTATATATTTAATGCTTTTACCCTTCCTCCCAAAAAACAGTTCCACCTGAGGGAGATCTTGATGCTGACTTGAGAAAAACACTCATATTACGGGCTGGAGTTACAATGAGACTTTATGTACCAGTAAGAGGACGTCCACCTCCAAAGATAACATGGTCTAAGCCAAATGTCAACCTGAGAGAGAGGATAGGATTGGACATCAAGTCAACAGACTTTGATACTTTCTTGCGCTGTGAAAATGTGAATAAATATGATGCTGGAAAATATATCTTGACCCTTGAAAACAGCTGTGGTAAAAAGGAATATACTATTGTTGTAAAAGTACTTGGTAAGTATGGACATAAAATAAGAAAAGTAATGGGAAATCATCATATATATTTTTTCTTTGGAATGCTTAAGTATTTCTTTATTTTATATTATCCAGATACTCCAGGACCACCAGTCAATGTTATTGTTAAAGAGGTATCCAAAGATTCTGCTTATGTTACTTGGGATCCTCCCATTATTGATGGTGGCAGCCCCATCATAAACTATGTTGTTGAAAAACGTGATGCAGAGAGAAAGTCATGGTCCACAGTGACAACTGAATGCTCTAAAACAAGCTTCCGAGTATCTAATTTGGAAGAAGGAAAGTCCTATTTCTTCAGAATTTTTGCTGAAAATGAATATGGCATTGGTGATCCTGGAGAAACACGGGATGCTGTGAAAGCTTCTGGTGAGGAAATGTGATCTTATTCAATATGGTTGTGAATGACATTAACTTAATGACTGGAATCTTAGACTTACCAGATTTTTTGTGTTTTAGAAACCCCTGGACCAGTTGTAGACCTGAAAGTTACATCTGTAACTAAGTCATCATGTAGTATAGGCTGGAAAAAGCCTCGCAGTGATGGTGGAAGCCGAATTACTGGATATATAGTGGACTTCATGACTGAAGAAAACAAGTGGCAACGAGTCATGAATGCATTAAACCTTCACTATTCTACAAAAGATTTGACAGAAGGAAAGGAATACACTTTCAGAGTAAGAGCTGAGAATGAAAATGGAGAGGGAACTCCAAGTGAAATCACTGTTGTGGCAAAGGATGATGTTGGTAAGCACTTTTCTCACACATACATTATCTTTTTATTTTCATCAATAATGTTGTGTTTAAAAATTGTTTTTATTCATTGGTTGACATATTTGTTATTCATTGGTAGATTCTTTTTAGTCATTGGTAATTCTTTTTAGAACCGTATTAGTTAGAAGACAACAAGCTATTTAGGCTCAAAAAAATAAACATTTATCCATGCTGTTTTACAGTGGCTCCTGATCTTGATTTGAAAGAGTTGCCTGATTTGTGCTACTTGGCTAAAGAAAACAGCAATTTCCGTCTTAAGATCCCCATAAAAGGCAAGCCTACACCATCAGTAACCTGGAAAAAAGGTGAAGACCCCCTATCAACTGACACAAGAGTTAGTGTTGAGTCTACTGCAGTTAATACAACTCTGGTGGTATATGATTGCCAAAAGTCTGATGCTGGGAAATATACAATCACACTGAAGAACACTGCTGGCACTAAGGAAGGAACTCTGTCAATAAAGGTTGTTGGGAAGCCTGGCATCCCCACTGGACCAATCAAATTTGAGGAAGTCACAGCAGATGCCATTACCTTAAAGTGGGGCCCTCCGAAGGATGATGGCGGTTCTGAAATCACCAACTACATCCTAGAAAAGAGAGATTCTGTAAACAACAAATGGGTCACATGTGCCTCAGCTGTCCAGAAAACTACCTTCAGAGTTACAAGACTTCATGAGGGAATGGAATATACTTTCCGAGTCAGTGCTGAAAATAAATATGGTGTAGGTGAAGGCCTTAAATCTGAGCCCATTGTTGCCAAACATCCATTTGGTATGTATTCTGAAAGTCAGAAATCAAAAAGTAAAAACTGGGAGTTTTTTCTTTATTATAATCTTATGTTATTATATGTTTTTCTAGATGTACCAGATGCTCCTCCACCCCCCAATATAGTGGATGTCAGACATGATTCTGTTGCTCTAACTTGGATAGATCCTAAAAAAACTGGTGGCTCACCAATCACAGGTACCATATTTGATTTCATCTTATTGTTATCTTTATTTTCAGTTTTCCATCTTACTATATCCTCCTAAATGATGTTAGATACAGATTCTTTATAATTTTACTGGCATGCAGCTTTGACAACTCTATTATATTTCCTTTTCAGTACTCAATATTCAAAATTTTCTAAAAAACAATTCCCTGACAAATAACTTTTATTGTAATATAAATTTTTGGGGAATTAAAACTTTTCATCACAAGTTGCAATGATAATTCATATCCTAAGAGAAAAAATGTTACCTGAACATAACTCTCTGTTTAGTACACAGTCAAGCAAACATAATCTGAATAATTGTACAGCTATTGGCAGTAATGAGCAATTGCCTGATTGTCGTGTACATATATAGGGCATATAAACAAAACCTGATTTGAAAATGTTAATCATGAGACTGCATTGATATTTTTCATTAGGATTAAAATACCATCTTCTTCTTTGATAGGGTATCATATTGAATTCAAGGAGAGGAACAGTCTTATGTGGAAGAGAGCTAATAAGACACCCATAAGAATGAAAGACTTCAAAGTAACAGGACTAACTGAAGGTCTTGAATATGAATTTAGAGTTATGGCAATCAATTTGGCTGGAGTTGGCAAACCAAGTCTGCCATCTGAGCCAGTTGTGGCACTTGATCCAATTGGTAAGTAATTCTGAGAGGGGAAAATACCTAACTTCATATGCTTCATGAAAATATGCTGAAATCTGAGCTTGGTTTTATTTTGTTTTGTCTTACTTTTTTCTTCTAGATCCCCCTGGAAAACCTGAGGTAATTAATGTCACAAGGAATTCAGTGACACTTATTTGGACTGAACCTAAATATGATGGTGGTCATAAACTGACTGGATACATAGTGGAGAAACGGGACCTTCCTTCAAAGTCTTGGATGAAGGCAAACCATGTTAATGTCCCAGACTGTGCCTATACTGTAACTGATCTTGTTGAGGGTGGAAAATATGAATTCAGAATTAGAGCCAAGAACACTGCAGGAGCTATCAGTCCTCCATCAGAAAGCACAGGAACTATTATTTGCAAGGATGAATATGGTATGTCTTAGTTTCTTTTTCTTTGTTTATACTTGTTTGTCTTTGGTTCAGTTCTGAGATTTCATGAATGTGGGTAATTCTTGGTTTGGAAACTCCACTCACAAATAAACAATTAATATGTGACACATTCTAGGGAGTTACCTGAAGCAGTGATGGGAAAGAAAACTGCAGCCCCCTATAATGTTCTATCGGGCTGCAAGACATTATTCCTAATCTAACAAATACAATGAGTAGGATACAATTCAATGAAACTTTGAAGGAGTTGCCTTAGAAATAGATTGACAGATGAGCATTTCCTTTCCTTTGGCCCTCTCTTTAAAAAGTTTGCCCATCACTGACCTGAAGCATTGAGAAGTTAAGGGAGTTGACCATAGTTTCCAAAACCTATGAGTAAGGGAGACTTGCATTTCCAGAAGCTAAGATAGTAGAGTAAGAAAGGAATGCTCTAAGCTCTCCCAAATCCACCTCCAAACAGCAGCACCAGAAAAAAAAAAGTTTGGGTGGGCCTTGAAACACAGTTTTCCTGACTTCAAGACCATCTCTCCTTTATATACTATCTCTCATTCCTCATTTAAATTATGTAAAATAATCAAAATAACCTAAAACATTTTTCTGTGTCTTTTCTGATTTAAAAAAATGTGTTCTCTTACAGAGGCACCATCCATTGTACTTGATCCTACCATAAAAGATGGCTTAACAGTTAAAGCAGGAGATACCATTGTTTTGAATGCCATCAGCATCCTTGGTAAACCACTTCCAAAATCAAGTTGGTCCAAGGCAGGAAAAGACTTTAGGCCATCAGACATTGTCCAAATTAGTTCAACTCCAACATCTTCTATGCTCAGTGTTAAATATGCCTCCAGAAAAGATGCAGGAGAATATACAATCACTGCCAGTAATCCTTTTGGAACAAAGGAAGAGCATGTACGTGTGACAGTTCTGGATGTTCCTGGCCCACCAGGACCTATTGAAATCAGCAATGTCTCTGCTGAAAAAGCTACTCTCACATGGACACCCCCATTGGAAGATGGAGGTTCACCAATTAAGTCCTACGTTCTTGAAAAAAGAGAAACTAGCCGACTTTTATGGACAGTTGTTTCTGAAGATATTCAATCTTGCCGGCATGTGGTGACCAAGTTGATCCAAGGAAATGAATACCTCTTCCGTGTCTCAGCTGTGAATCAGTATGGTAAGGGTGAACCTGTACAATCGGAACCAGTCAAAATGGTGGACAGATTTGGTAAGTAAAAATACTTAAGAACTTGATCACTTGAAAATTTTGAGAAGTTTATTTGTATCTATGTTTTAACAAATTCTTCTTCCTTTTCAGGCCCTCCTGGCCCTCCTGGCAAGCCAGAAGTATCAAATGTGACTAAAAACACTGCCACTGTCAGTTGGAAAAGGCCAATTGATGATGGTGGTTGTGAAATCACAGGATACCATGTGGAAAGAAGAGAAAAGAAAGGTCTTCGATGGGTGCGAGCAACAAAGACCCCTGTGTCTGATCTCAGATGCAAAGTGACAGGACTTCAAGAAGGAAATACATATGAATTCCGTGTCAGTGCAGAAAATAGAGCAGGAATTGGCCCACCAAGTGATGTTTCAAATTCAGTACTGATGAAGGATGCTGCATGTTAGTATTTTTCTTTGTCATATGGTATCATCTTCAGAGTACTAAATATTAAATTATTATCAATTTTTAAAATATAGTTTATTAAATATTTAAAGGCAAACTAACATGTGCTTCTGTTTCCACATCAATTTTGCAGATCCACCAGGACCACCTTCAAATGCACGAGTGACTGATACTACAAAGAAATCTGCTTCTTTAGCTTGGGGCAAACCACATTATGATGGTGGACTTGAAATCACAGGCTATATAGTCGAGCATCAAAAAGAAGGAGATGAGGCCTGGATAAAAGATACAACAGGAACTGCCCTCAGGATCACAGAATTTGTTGTTCCTGATCTTCAAACAAAAGAAAAATATAATTTCAGAATTTTTGCCATGAATGATGCAGGCATTGGAGAGCCAGCATTGATTCCAAATGTTGAAATCATAGAACGTGAATTGGCACCTGATTTTGAATTAGATGCAGAGCTTCGACGAACACTTGTTGTGAGAGCAGGGCTAAGCATTAGAATATTTGTACCGATTAAAGGCCGTCCAGCTCCCGAAGTCACTTGGACAAAAGATGGCATAAACCTTAAAACACGGGCCAACATTGAAAACACAGAATCCTTCACTCTTCTGATTATTCCAGAATGTAATAGATATGATACTGGCAAATTTGTGATGACTATAGAAAATCCTGCTGGTAAGAAAAGTGGCTTTGTCAATGTCAGGGTCTTAGATACACCTGGGCCTGTGCTCAATCTGAGGCCCACCGAGATCACAAAGGACAGCGTCACCCTGCACTGGGACCTTCCTCTGATCGACGGGGGGTCTCGTATAACAAACTACATCGTAGAAAAACGAGAAGCTACACGGAAATCTTATTCTACAGCCACAACCAAGTGCCATAAGTGTACCTATAAAGTGACTGGCTTATCTGAAGGGTGTGAATATTTCTTCAGAGTGATGGCAGAGAATGAATATGGAGTTGGCGAACCCACAGAAACCACAGAGCCTGTGAGAGCCTCAGAGGCACCATCACCACCAGACAGCCTTAATATCATGGACATAACTAAGAGCACAGTCAGCCTGGCATGGCCTAAACCAAAACATGATGGAGGCAGTAAAATCACTGGCTATGTGATTGAAGCCCAGAGAAAAGGCTCTGACCAGTGGACTCACATCACAACTGTAAAGGGATTAGAATGTGTTGTAAAGAACTTAACAGAAGGGGAAGAGTATACTTTCCAAGTTATGGCAGTAAATAGTGCTGGGAGAAGTGCCCCAAGAGAAAGCAGGCCAGTTATTGTTAAGGAGCAGACAATGCTTCCGGAATTGGATCTTCGTGGCATTTACCAGAAACTGGTCATTGCCAGAGCTGGTGAGAATATCAAGGTTGAGATTCCGGTGCTTGGTCGACCTAAACCAACTGTCACTTGGAAAAAAGGAGACCAACTTCTTAAACAAACCCAAAGGGTTAATTTTGAAAATACTGCCACTTCAACCATACTAAATATCAATGAATGTACAAGAAGCGATAGTGGGCCTTACCCACTAACAGCAAAGAACATCGTGGGAGAAGTTGGAGATGTCATCACCATTCAGGTGCATGACATCCCAGGCCCCCCAACTGGACCGATCAAATTTGATGAAGTTTCATCTGATTTTGTAACTTTCTCTTGGGAACCTCCAGAGAATGATGGCGGAGTACCCATCAGCAACTATGTTGTTGAAATGCGTCAAACTGACAGTACCACGTGGGTTGAATTAGCAACAACTGTAATACGTACTACCTATAAAGCAACTCGCCTTACTACTGGAGTGGAATATCAGTTCCGTGTAAAAGCTCAAAACAGATATGGAGTTGGACCAGGTATCACCTCAGCATCTGTTGTTGCCAACTATCCGTTTAAAGTGCCTGGGCCTCCTGGTACTCCTCAGGTAACTGCAGTCACCAAAGAATCGATAACCATTAGCTGGCATGAGCCTCTAACTGATGGCGGAAGTCCCATTTTAGGATATCATGTTGAAAGAAAAGAAAGAAATGGTATTCTCTGGCAAACTGTGAGTAAAGCACTGGTGCCGGGGAACATATTTAAATCAAGTGGCCTGACAGATGGCATTGCTTATGAGTTCCGAGTAATTGCAGAAAATATGGCTGGGAAAAGCAAACCAAGTAAGCCATCTGAACCTACACTTGCCTTGGACCCTATTGACCCACCTGGGAAACCAATTCCTCTCAATATCACCAGACATACCGTAACACTTAAATGGGCTAAACCTGAATATACTGGAGGATTCAAGATCACTAGCTACATTGTTGAAAAAAGAGACCTGCCCAATGGTCGTTGGTTGAAAGCCAACTTCAGCAATATTTTGGAGAATGAATTCACGGTCAGTGGCTTAACAGAGGATGCTGCATATGAATTCCGTGTGATTGCCAAAAACGCTGCTGGTGCTGTAAGTCCGCCATCTGAGCCTTCAGATGCCATAACCTGCAGGGATGACATCGAAGCACCAAGGATCATGGTAGATGTTAAGTACAAAGACACACTCATATTAAAAGCAGGTGAAGTATTTAAGCTTGAAGCTGATGTCTCTGGTCGCCCGCCACCAACAATGGAATGGACCAAAGATGGAAAGGAGCTTGAAAGCACAGCGAAATTAGAAATAAAAACAGCAGATTTCTCCACAAATCTGGTTAACAAAGATTCATCAAGAAAGGATAGTGGGGCCTATGTACTTACAGCTACTAATCCTGGTGGTTTTGCCAAACACATTTTTAACGTTAAAGTTCTTGATAGACCAGGCCCACCTGAAGGACCTTTGGCTGTGACTGAAGTTACTTCAGAAAAGTGTGTATTATCATGGTTACCTCCACGAGATGATGGAGGTGCCAGCATTGACTACTATGTAGTACAAAAGCGTGAAACCAGCAGATTGGCATGGACAAATGTAGCCTCTGATGTACACCTAACAAAACTAAAGGTTACCAAATTACTGAAAGGCAATGAATATGTGTTCCGTGTTATGGCTGTTAATAAATATGGGGTAGGAGAGCCCCTAGAATCAGAACCTGTCCTTGCAGTAAACCCATATGGACCCCCAGATCCACCCAAAAATCCTGAAGTTACAGCTATTACTAAGGACTCTATGGTTGTCTGTTGGGGACATCCTGATTCTGATGGCGGAAGCGAAATTATCAATTACATTGTGGAACGCCGAGATAAATCTGGCCAGCGTTGGGTGAAATGCAACAAAAAAGCTGTCACTGACTTGAGGTTTAAGGTATCTGGACTGACTGAAGGACATGAGTACGAGTATAGGATCATGGCTGAAAATGCTGCTGGCATTAGTGCACCAAGTGCTACTAGTCCATTTTATAAAGCTTGTGATACTGTGTTTAAGCCTGGTCCACCTGGAAATCCACGTGTGCTAGATACAAGCAGATCATCAATTTCAATTGCTTGGAATAAGCCAATCTATGATGGTGGCTCAGAAATCACAGGGTATATGGTTGAGATAGCACTACCTGAAGAAGATGAGTGGAAGATTGTCACTCCACCAGCAGGACTCAAGGCAACCTCTTATACTATCACCAACCTCAAAGAAAATCAGGAATATAAAATCCGTATCTATGCCATGAATTCTGAAGGAATTGGTGAACCTGCGCTTGTTCCTGGAACTCCAAAGGCTGAGGAAAGGATGCTGCCTCCAGAAATTGAACTGGATGCTGACCTCCGTAAAGTTGTCACAATAAGGGCTTGCTGTACCCTGAGACTGTTTGTTCCTATTAAGGGAAGACCAGCACCAGAAGTGAAATGGGCAAGAGAACATGGAGAATCTTTAGATAAAGCTAGCATTGAATCAACAAGTTCTTATACCTTGCTTATTATTGGAAATGTCAACAGATTTGATAGTGGCAAATATATGCTAACTGTAGAAAACAGCTCAGGTAGCAAAACGGCATTTGTCAACGTCAGAGTACTTGATACACCAGGACCACCCCAGGATTTGAAAATCAAAGAAGTCACTAAATCATCGGTCACACTAACTTGGGAACCTCCACTCATAGATGGGGGCTCCAAGATAAAGAACTACATTGTTGAAAAGCGTGAATCCACAAGGAAAGCTTATTCAACTGTTGCAACAAATTGCCATAAGACCTCCTGGAAAGTAGACCAGCTTCAAGAAGGTTGCAATTATTATTTTAGAGTTCTGGCAGAAAATGAATATGGAATTGGTCTCCCAGCTGAAACTGCAGAATCTGTGAAAGTATCAGAAAGACCACTTCCTCCAGGAAAGATAACTTTACTAGATGTCACCAGAAATAGTGTGTCACTCTCTTGGGAGAAACCAGAGCATGATGGAGGAAGTAGAATTCTAGGCTACATTGTGGAGATGCAAAGCAAAGGCAGTGATAAGTGGGCAACCTGTGCCACAGTCAAAGTCACAGAAGCTACAATTACTGGGTTGATTCAGGGTGAAGAGTATTCATTCCGAGTTTCAGCCCAGAATGAAAAGGGAATCAGTGATCCTCGGCAACTTAGTGTGCCAGTCATTGCCAAAGATCTTGTCATCCCACCAGCCTTCAAACTGTTATTTAACACTTTCACAGTGCTAGCAGGTGAAGACTTAAAAGTTGATGTCCCATTTATTGGACGTCCAACTCCAACTGTGACCTGGCACAAAGATGATGTGCCTCTGAAACAGACTACTAGAGTAAATGCAGAAAGCACAGAAAATAGCACACTGTTGACAATAAAGGAAGCCTGCCGGGAAGATGTTGGACATTATGTGGTTAAACTTGCAAACTCAGCAGGGGAAGCCACTGAAACCCTAAATATAATTGTTCTTGACAAACCAGGGCCTCCTACTGGACCAGTTAAAATGGATGAGGTAACTGCAGATAGTATTACTCTATCCTGGGAACCACCAAAATATGATGGTGGAAGTTCTATCAATAATTATATTGTAGAGAAAAGGGACACTTCTACAACTACCTGGCAAATTGTGTCAGCTACTGTTGCAAGAACGACAATAAAAGCCTGTCGTCTAAAGACTGGATGTGAATATCAGTTCAGAATTGCAGCTGAAAACAGATATGGAAAAAGTACTTATCTCACTTCAGAGCCTATTGTAGCCCAGTATCCATTCAAAGTTCCTGGACCACCAGGAACACCTTTTGTGACAGCTTCTTCCAAAGATTCTATGGAGGTACAATGGAATGAGCCAGTCAATGATGGTGGTAGCAAAGTTATTGGCTATCATTTAGAGCGTAAAGAGAGAAATAGCATCCTCTGGGTAAAGCTGAACAAAACACCTATTCCACAAACCAAGTTTAAAACAACTGGCCTTGAAGAAGGAATTGAATATGAATTTAGAGTCTGTGCAGAAAACATTGTGGGCATTGGCAAGCCTAGTAAAGTGTCTGAGTGCTATGTAGCTCGTGATCCATGTGATCCACCAGGTCGGCCAGAAGCGATCATTGTCACAAGGAACTCTGTGACTCTTCAGTGGAAGAAACCTACCTATGACGGTGGAAGCAAAATCACTGGCTATATCGTTGAGAAGAAAGAGTTACCAGATGGCCGCTGGATGAAGGCCAGTTTTACTAATATTATTGAAACTCAGTTTGAAGTAACTGGCCTAGTTGAAAATCAGAGATATGAGTTCCGGGTTATAGCACGAAATGCTGCAGGAGTATTTAGTGAGCCATCTGAAAGCACAGGAGCAATCACAGCAAGAGATGAAGTAGACCCTCCACGTATAAGTATGGATCCAAAATATAAAGACACAATTGTAGTCCATGCTGGTGAGTCATTCAAGATTGAAGCTGATGTTTATGGCAAACCAATACCAACCATTCAGTGGACAAAAGGTGATCAGGAACTTTCAAACACTGCCCATTTGGAAATAAAAAGTACTGATTTTGCCACCTGCCTCAATGTAAAGGAAGCAGCTCGTGTTGATAGTGGTAGTTATGTACTGAAAGCAAAAAATGTTGCTGGAGAGAGATCAGTTACTGTTAATGTAAAAGTTCTCGATAGGCCAGGACCACCTGAAGGACCTGTTGTTGTGTCTGGAGTTACTGCTGAAAAATGCACATTAGCATGGAAGCCCCCACTCCAAGATGGTGGTAGTGATATCATAAACTACATTGTGGAAAGAAGAGAAACCAGTCGTTTAGTTTGGACTATAGTTGATGCCAATGTGCAAACACTTAGTTGCAAAGTTACTAAACTTCTAGAAGGAAATGAATATATTTTCCGCATAATGGCTGTAAACAAATACGGTGTTGGTGAACCTCTTGAATCTGAGCCAGTCATTGCCAAGAACCCATTTGTTGTGCCAGATGCACCAAAGGCACCAGAAGTTACTACAGTGACCAAAGACTCAATGATTGTTGTATGGGAAAGGCCTGCATCTGATGGTGGCAGTGAAATTCTCGGTTATGTCCTTGAAAAACGGGATAAGGAAGGCATCCGATGGACAAGATGCCACAAGCGTCTGATTGGGGAATTGCGTTTAAGAGTAACTGGACTTATAGAAAACCATGATTATGAATTTAGAGTCTCAGCTGAAAATGCTGCTGGTCTCAGTGAACCAAGTCCACCTTCTGCTTACCAAAAAGCTTGTGATCCTATTTATAAGCCAGGACCCCCAAATAACCCCAAAGTCATGGATGTTACACGGTCTTCAGTTTTCCTCTCATGGAGCAAACCAGTGTATGATGGTGGCAGTGAAATCCAGGGATACATTGTTGAAAAATGTGATGTGAGTATTGGGGAATGGACAATGTGTACTCCACCAACTGGAATCAAGAAAACAAATATAGAGGTAGAAAAATTATTGGAAAAGCATGAATACAATTTCCGCATCTGTGCTGTTAATAAAGCTGGAGTTGGAGAGCATGCTGATGTACCTGGACCTGTTTTAGTTGAAGAAAAATTGGAAGCACCAGACATTGATCTTGATCTTGAATTAAGAAAAGTGATAAACATAAGAGCAGGTGGTTCCTTAAGATTATTTGTCCCCATTAGAGGTCGCCCTACACCAGAAGTTAAATGGGGAAAGATGGATGGTGAAATCAGGGATGCAGCTCTAATTGATGTCACTTCCAGCTTCACCTCTCTTGTCCTTGAAAATGTGAACCGATATGATAGTGGGAAATATACTCTCACCTTAGAAAATAGTAGTGGAACAAAGTCTGCCTTTGTTACTGTGAGAGTCTTAGATACACCAAGTCCACCTGTTAACCTTAAAGTAACTGAAATCACCAAAGACTCAGTATCAATCACATGGGAACCACCTTTGTTGGATGGAGGATCCAAAATAAAAAATTATATAGTTGAGAAACGTGAAGCTACAAGGAAGTCTTATGCTGCTGTTGTAACAAACTGCCATAAGAATTCATGGAAAATAGATCAACTTCAAGAAGGCTGCAGTTACTACTTTAGAGTCACTGCTGAAAATGAATATGGTATTGGCCTTCCTGCCCGCACTGCTGACCCAATTAAAGTTGCTGAAGTTCCACAACCTCCAGGAAAAATCACAGTAGATGATGTCACCAGAAACAGTGTTTCTCTAAGCTGGACAAAGCCAGAACATGATGGCGGCAGCAAAATTATACAATATATTGTTGAAATGCAAGCTAAGCACAGTGACAAATGGTCAGAGTGTGCCCGTGTTAAGAACCTGGAAGCAGTAATTACTAACTTAACCCAAGGAGAAGAATATCTATTTAGAGTTGTTGCTGTGAATGAAAAGGGAAGGAGTGATCCTAGGTCCCTTGCTGTTCCAGTAATTGCCAAAGATCTGGTTATTGAGCCAGATGTAAGACCTGCATTCAACAGTTACAGTATCCAGGTTGGTCAGGATTTGAAGATAGAAGTACCAATTTCTGGACGTCCTAAGCCTACCATTACCTGGACAAAAGATGGCCAACCACTAAAACAGACAACAAGACTTAATGTTACTGATTTGCCTGACCTTACTGTGCTTAGCATTAAAGAAACCCACAAGGAAGATGGTGGAATGTATGGAATCACTGTTGCTAATGTTGTTGGACAAAAAGCTGCATCCATTGAAATTATAACTCTAGACAAGCCTGATCCACCAAGAGGTCCTGTGA
The DNA here is from genome assembly GCF_016433145.1 of Gracilinanus agilis. Taxonomy (NCBI): domain Eukaryota; kingdom Metazoa; phylum Chordata; class Mammalia; order Didelphimorphia; family Didelphidae; genus Gracilinanus; species Gracilinanus agilis. The sequence goes on from NC_058132.1 coordinate 242,096,576, forward strand.
AATTTGATGAAGTCAGTGCTGAAAGTATCACATTATCTTGGAATCCTCCACTATATACAGGTGGTTGCCAAATCACTAACTATATTGTTCAGAAGAGAGATACAACCTCTACAGTATGGGAACTTGTTTCTGGTACGGTTGCAAGAACAACCTTAAAAGTGACTAAGCTGAAAACTGGCACAGAATACCAATTCAGAATATTTGCTGAAAACAGATATGGACAAAGTTTTGCCTTAGAATCTGATCCTGTTGTAGCCCAGTATCCCTACAAAGAACCAGGCCCTCCTGGCACACCATTTGTTAATGCCATTTCTAAAGATTCTATGGTTGTACAGTGGCATGAACCAATCAATAATGGTGGCAGTCCAGTCATTGGTTACCACCTTGAGAGAAAGGAAAGAAACAGTATTTTGTGGACAAAGGTCAACAAAACTATTATCCATGACACCCAGTTTAAGGCACTTAATCTTGAAGAAGGGATTGAATATGAATTCAGAGTTTATGCTGAAAATATCGTTGGCATAGGCAAAGCAAGCAAAAGTTCAGAATGTTATGTAGCCCGTGATCCCTGCGACCCCCCAGGAACTCCAGAAGCAATCATGGTCAAAAGAAATGAAATTACTCTACAGTGGACAAAGCCTGTGTATGACGGTGGAAGCATGATCACAGGCTATATTGTTGAGAAACGAGATTTGCCTGAGGGTCGCTGGATGAAAGCCAGTTTCACAAATGTCATTGAAACCCAGTTCACTGTCACTGGCCTAACTGAAAATGAAAGGTATGAATTCAGAGTTATTGCAAAGAATGCTGCAGGTGCAGTCAGTAAGCCCTCTGACAGTACTGGAGCTATAACAGCCAAAGATGAAGTTGAACTTCCAAGAATTTCCATGGATCCAAAATACAGAGATACAATTGTGGTCAATGCTGGAGAAACATTCAGACTTGAGGCTGATGTCTATGGAAAGCCCCTACCTACCATTGAATGGTTGAAAGGAGATAAGGAAGTTGAAGAATCAGCTAGATGTGAAATAAAGAATACAGATTTCAAAGCACTTGTCATTGTAAAAGATGCCATTAGAATTGATGGTGGACAGTATATTTTAAGAGCTTCCAATGTTGCAGGTTCTAAGTCATTCCCAGTAAATGTAAAAGTATTAGACAGACCAGGGCCTCCAGAAGGTCCTGTTCAGGTAACTGGAGTGACTTCTGAAAAGTGCTCATTAGCTTGGTCTCCACCCCTTCAAGATGGTGGCAGTGACATATCTCACTACATTGTTGAAAAAAGAGAAACCAGCCGACTTGCTTGGACTGTCGTTGCTCCAGAAGTTGTAACTAATACTTTGAAAGTAACCAAACTTTTAGAAGGAAATGAATATATTTTCCGTGTAATGGCTGTTAACAAATATGGAGTTGGCGAGCCTTTGGAATCTGCTCCAGTACTAATGAAAAATCCATTTGTGCTTCCTGGCCCACCAAAGAGTTTAGAAGTAACAAATATTGCCAAGGATTCCATGACAGTCTGCTGGAACCGTCCAGATAGTGATGGTGGAAGTGAGATTATTGGTTATATTGTAGAAAAGAGGGACAGAAGTGGCATAAGATGGATAAAATGTAACAAGCGGCGAATTACAGATTTGCGATTAAGAGTTACTGGCTTGACAGAAGATCATGAATATGAATTTAGAGTATCTGCAGAAAATGCTGCTGGAGTTGGAGAACCAAGTCAGGCTACCGTTTATTACAAGGCTTGTGATCCTGTATTCAAACCTGGCCCACCCACCAATGCCCACCTTGTAGATACCACCAAAAATTCAATTACACTTGCATGGAGCAAACCCATTTATGATGGTGGCAGTGAAATCCTGGGATACTTAATAGAGATCTGTAAAGCAGATGAAGATGAATGGAAAGTAGTTACACCACAGACTGGCCTGAGAGTCACTCGATTTGAGATTTCAAAGCTTATTGAACATCAGGAATATAAGATACGGGTTTGTGCTCTCAATAAAGTTGGTTTAGGTGAGCCTGCATCACTTCCTGGTACTGTGAAACCAGAAGATAAACTTGAACCCCCTGAACTTGACCTTGACTCAGAATTGAGGAAAGGAATAGTAGTCAGAGCTGGTGGGTCTGCTAGAATTCACATTCCTTTCAAAGGCAGGCCAACACCTGATATTACTTGGTCTAGAGAGGAAGGTGAATTTACTGATAAGGTTCAAATTGAAAAAGGCTTAAACTATACCCAGTTATCAATAGATAACTGTGATAGAAATGATGCTGGGAAATACATCCTCAAACTGGAAAATAGTAGTGGATCCAAATCTGCATTTGTTACTGTAAAAGTCCTAGATACTCCAGGACCTCCACAAAACTTGACAGTTAAAGAAGTGAAGAAAGATTCTGTCACACTGGTCTGGGAACCACCTCTCATTGATGGTGGTGCAAAGATTAAGAACTATGTAATCGATAAGCGAGAATCAACCCGAAAGGCATATGCTAATGTAAGTGCTAAATGCAACAAAACAAATTTCAAAGTTGAAAATCTTACTGAAGGAGCTATTTATTACTTCAGAGTTATGGCAGAAAATGAATTTGGAGTTGGCGTTCCAGTGGAAACTCTTGATGCCGTGAAAGCAGCTGAGCCTCCTTCACCACCTGGAAAGGTTACACTAACCGATGTGTCTCAAACCAGTGCATCACTTATGTGGGAGAAACCTGACCATGATGGAGGTAGCAGAGTTTTGGGATATGTGGTTGAAATGCAACCAAAAGGAACAGAAAAATGGAGTGTCGTTGCTGAGTCCAAAGTTTGCAGTGCAGTTATTTCTGGGCTGAGTTCTGGGCAGGAATATCAGTTCCGAGTCAAGGCTTATAATGAAAAAGGAAAAAGTGATCCAAGAGTCCTGGGTGTTCCTGTCATAGCTAGGGATTTGACTATACAACCAAGTTTTAAGTTGCCATTTAACACATACAGTGTCCAGGCTGGAGAAGATCTTAAGATAGAAATACCAGTTATAGGTCGGCCTCGGCCTAAAGTTTCTTGGGTAAAAGATGGGGAGACTCTTAAACAGACAACTAGAGTAAATGTTGAAGAAACAGCTACATCAACTATTTTACACATTAAAGAAAGCAACAAAGATGACTTTGGAAAATACACGATAACAGCATCAAACAGTGCAGGCACAGCAACAGAAGATCTTAACATAATAGTTTTGGAAAAACCTGGACCACCAGTTGGACCTGTTCGCTTTGATGAAATTAGTGCAGACTTTGTAGTCATATCCTGGGAACCACCAATATACACTGGTGGCTGTCAAATAAGCAATTATATTGTAGAGAAACGTGACACAACCACTACCACCTGGCAAATGGTATCCGCAACAGTTGCAAGAACAACAATTAAAATAACCAAACTTAAAACAGGCACTGAATATCAGTTCAGAATTTTTGCTGAAAACAGATATGGAATGAGTCCTTCACTAGATTCTAAACCAGTTGTTGTACAATATCCATTTAAAGAGCCTGGACCACCTGGAACTCCTTTTGTGACATCAATTTCAAAAGATCAAATGCTTGTACAGTGGCATGAGCCGGTCAATGATGGTGGGAGCAAAGTTATTGGCTATCATCTTGAACAAAAAGAGAAGAACAGCATTCTTTGGATGAAATTAAACAAAACCCCCATTCAAGACACCAAGTTTAAAACAACTGGACTTGATGAAGGCCTTGAGTATGAATTCAAAGTTTCTGCTGAAAATATTGTTGGCATTGGAAAACCTAGCAAAATATCTGAATGCTTTGTTGCTCGTGATCCATGTGACCCACCTGGTCGCCCTGAAGCCATTGTTATTACAAGAAACTTTGTCACATTGAAATGGAAAAAACCTGCCTATGATGGTGGTAGCAAAATAACAGGCTATATTGTAGAAAAGAAAGATCTACCCGATGGTCGTTGGATGAAAGCCAGCTTTACCAACGTTCTAGAAACAGAATTTACAGTGACTGGACTTGTAGAAGACCAAAGATATGAATTTAGAGTAATTGCAAGAAATGCAGCTGGAAACTTTAGTGAGCCTTCAGAAAGCACTGGTGCAATTACTGCTAGAGATGAAATCGATGCACCAAATGCTTCCTTGGACCCAAAATACAAAGATGTAATTGTTGTTCGTGCAGGAGAAACCTTTGTTCTGGAAGCTGACATCCGTGGTAAGCCTATACCTGACATTGTGTGGATAAAAGATGGAAAGGAGCTTGAGGAAGCAACAGCCAGAATGGAAATTAAATCTACTATACAAAAAACAACTCTTGTTGTCAAAGACTGCATAAGAACTGATGGTGGACAGTATATCTTAAAGCTCAGTAATGTTGGTGGTACAAAGTCTATACCAATAACTGTAAAGGTACTTGACAGGCCAGGACCTCCTGAGCCACCTCTGAAAGTTTCAGGAGTTACTGCAGAAAAATGTTACTTGGCATGGAACCCACCTCTTCAAGATGGTGGTGCTAATATTTCTCATTATATCATTGAGAAGAGAGAAACAAGCAGACTCTCCTGGACCCAAGTTTCAACTGAAGTACAGGCCCTGAACTACAAAGTTACTAAACTTCTTCCAGGCAATGAGTATATTTTCCGTGTTATGGCTGTGAACAAATATGGAATTGGAGAGCCACTAGAATCTGAACCTGTCATAGCCTGTAATCCATACAAGCCACCAGGTCCTCCTTCAGTACCTGAAGTCTCAGCAATCACTAAAGATTCAATGGTAGTGACATGGGCACGTCCAGTAGATGATGGTGGAGCTGAAATTGAGGGCTATATACTTGAAAAGCGTGACAAAGATGGTATCAGGTGGACCAAGTGCAATAAGAAAACACTAACAGACCTGCGATTCAGAGTGACTGGACTTACAGAAGGGCACTCCTATGAATTCAGAGTAGCAGCTGAAAATGCAGCTGGTATGGGTGAATTTAGTGAGCCCTCTGTTTTCTATCATGCATGTGATGCTTTGTATCCACCAGGCCCACCAAGCAATCCTAAAGTAACAGATACATCAAGATCTTCAGTATCCTTGGCATGGAATAAGCCCATATATGACGGTGGTGCTCCTGTTAAGGGCTATGTTGTGGAAGTCAAGGAGGCTACTGCTGATGAATGGACAACATGTACACCACCATCAGGACTACAAGGAAAGCAGTTCACTGTTACTAAACTTAAAGAGAATAGTGAGTATAACTTCCGCATATGTGCCATTAACTCAGAAGGTGTTGGTGAACCTGCAACCATACCTGGATCAGTTGTTGCTGCTGAAAGGATTGAGCCTCCTGAAATTGAACTTGATGCCGATCTAAGAAAGGTTGTCATTCTCCGTGCAAGTGCTACCCTGAGATTATTTGTTACCATCAAAGGCAGGCCAGAACCTGAAGTCAAATGGGAAAAAGCCGAAGGCACTCTTACTGAGAGAGCTCAGATTGAGGTCACCAGCTCCTATACAATGTTGGTTATTGATAATGTTACCAGATTTGACAGCGGTAGATATAATCTGACTCTAGAAAATAACAGTGGCTCCAAAACAGCTTTTGTTAATGTCAGAGTTCTGGATTCTCCAAGTGCACCTGTGAATCTGACTGTGAGAGAAGTGAAGAAAGATTCAGTAACATTATCTTGGGAACCACCACTCATTGATGGTGGATCTAAAATTACAAACTACATTGTTGAAAAACGAGAATCTACAAGAAAAGCATATGCCACAATTACAAACAACTGCACAAAGACCAGTTTCAAAATTGAAAATCTTCAAGAAGGATGTACTTACTTCTTCCGTGTCTTGGCTTCCAATGAATATGGGATTGGTTTGCCAGCTGAAACAAAAGAACCAGTTAAAGTGTCTGAACCACCCCTCCCACCTGGAAGAGTTACTCTTGTTGATGTGACACGTAACACTGCCACCATTAAGTGGGAGAAACCAGAAAGTGATGGGGGCAGTAAAATTACTGGTTATGTAGTAGAAATGCAAACTAAAGGAAGTGAAAAATGGAGCACTTGCACACACGTAAAGACCCTAGAAGCCACTATATCTGGTTTGACTACTGGAGAAGAGTATACTTTTAGGGTGGCTGCAGTTAATGAAAAAGGGAAAAGTGACCCCAGACAGCTTGGAGTGCCAGTAGTTGCAAAAGATATTGAAATTAAGCCTTCAGTTGAGCTTCCTTTCAACACTTTCAATGTTAAGGCTGGAGACCAACTCAAGATCGATGTGCCATTTTCTGGGAGACCCGTGCCTACTGTAAGCTGGAAAAAAGATGGGCAAACCTTAAAAGAGACAACTAGAGTAAATGTTCAGTCATCAAAGACAGTAACTTCATTAATTATCAAGGAAGCTTCAAGAGAAGATGTCGGAAAATATGAATTATCTGTTTCAAACAGTGCTGGAGCTACAACCGTTTCTATTACTGTAATTGTCCTTGACAGACCAGGACCTCCAGGACCTATACGTATTGATGAAGTTAGCTCTGACAATGTAACAATATCTTGGAATCCTCCAGAATATGATGGTGGCTGCCAAATTAGCAATTATATTGTTGAGAAAAGAGATACTACTTCTACAACATGGCAAGTAGTATCACAAGCAGTTGCAAGGACATCCATTAAAATAGTTCGCCTGACAACAGGAAGTGAATATCAGTTCCGTGTTTGTGCAGAGAACCGTTATGGTAAGAGTACTTATAGTGAATCATCACCTATCGTTGCAGAATATCCATTCAGTCCCCCAGGTCCTCCTGGAACACCAAAAGTTATACATGCCACCAAATCCACCATGATTGTAAGTTGGCAAGTGCCAGTTAATGATGGAGGAAGCCAAGTACTTGGCTATCACCTTGAACATAAAGAAAGAAGTAGTATTCTTTGGACAAAAGTAAACAAAACTCTCATTACTGACACACAAATGAAAGTTTCTGGTCTTGATGAAGGACTAATGTATGAGTATCGAGTATATGCTGAGAATATTGCAGGAATTGGTAAATGCAGTAAAGCATGTGAGCCAGTTCCTGCAAGAGATCCTTGTGATCCTCCTGGTCAACCAGAAGTTACAAATATTACCAGAAAGTCAGTCTCACTTAAGTGGGCTAAACCCCGATATGATGGTGGAGCTAAAATCACAGGTTACCTCATTGAGCGCAGAGAACTGCCAGATGGACGGTGGTTGAAGTGCAACTTTACTAATGTACAAGAAACTTATTTTGAGGTAACTGAACTTACAGAAGATCAGCGTTATGAATTCCGTGTTTTTGCAAGGAATGCTGCTGACTCCGTTAGTGAGCCCTCTGAATCAACTGGACCTATTACAGTAAAAGATGATGTTGAAGCCCCAAGAATAATGATGGATGTTAGATTCCGAGACATTATTGTAGTCAAAGCTGGGGAGGTCCTTAAAATCAATGCAGACATTTCAGGACGACCTCTACCAGTAATTTCCTGGTCAAAGGATGGCAAGGAGATTGAAGAAAGGGCAAAGATTGAAATTGTTTCAACAGACAGCACAACTTTGTTAACAGTAAAGGACTGTGTGAGGCGAGACACTGGTCAATATGTATTGACTCTCAAAAATGTTGCAGGAACTCGGTCTATGGCTGTTAACTGCAAGGTCCTTGATAGACCTGGGCCACCAGCAGGACCTCTAGAAATAAATGGCCTTACTGCTGAGAAATGCTCACTTTCCTGGGGACCTCCCCAAGAAGATGGTGGTGCAGATATTGACTATTACATTGTAGAAAAACGTGAGACAAGCCGACTTGCATGGACAATTTGTGAAGAAGAGTTAAGAACAACATCTTGTAAAGTAACCAAACTACTTAGAGGCAATGAATATATATTTAGAGTCATTGGTGTTAATAAATATGGTGTGGGTGAGCCCCTAGAGAGTGTGGCTGTAAAGGCACTTGATCCATTTACTGTTCCCAGTCCACCCACATCTTTGGAGATCACATCTGTGACCAAAGATTTCATGACTTTATGCTGGTCAAGACCTGAGAGTGATGGAGGTAATGATATCTCTGGATACATAATTGAACGTCGGGAGAAAAACAGCTTACGATGGGTTCGTGTGAACAAAAAACCAGTTTATGATCTAAGAGTAAAATCAACAGGACTTCGGGAAGGATGTGAATATGAATATCGGGTTTATGCAGAAAATGCTGCTGGTCTGAGCCTTCCAAGTGAAACATCACCTTTGGTTCGAGCAGAAGATCCAGTCTTCTTACCTTCTCCTCCATCTAAACCTAAAATTGTGGACTCAGGAAAAACAAATATAACTATTGGCTGGATTAAGCCTTTGTTTGATGGAGGAGCCCCAGTTACTGGATACACAGTAGAATATAAAAAATCTGATGAAACAGACTGGTCAGTTGCTATCCAGAGCTTACGAGGCACTGAATATACAGTAAGTGGATTAACATCTGGGACTGAATATGTCTTCAGAGTAAGATCAATAAATAAGGTTGGTGCTAGTGACCCAAGTGAGAGCTCAGATCCTCAGGTAGCTAAGGAAAGAGAAGAAGAACCTGTATTTGACCTTGACAGTGAGATGAAGAAGACATTGATTGTAAAGGCTGGTTCTTCATTTACGATGACTGTGCCTTTCCGAGGAAGACCAATACCTAATGTGATATGGAGTAAGCCAGATACTGATCTCCGTACTAGAGCTAGTATTGATTCTACAGACACCCGCACATCACTTACCATTGAAAATGCCAACAGAAATGACTCTGGAAAATACACATTAACAATTCAGAATATTTTGAATGCTGCTTCATTGACTTTAGTTGTCAAAGTTCTTGATTCCCCCGGACCTCCAGCTAATATTAATGTTAAAGATGTAACCAAGGAATCTGCAGTGCTATCCTGGGATGTTCCTGAAAATGATGGTGGTGCTCCTGTGAAAAATTATCATATAGAAAAACGAGAGGCCAGTAAGAAAGCATGGGTCACTGTGACTAACAATTGCAACAGACTTTCCTACAAAGTGTCCAACCTGCAGGAGGGAGCAGTTTACTACTTCAGGGTCTCTGGAGAAAATGAGTTTGGTGTTGGTGTACCCACTGAAACCAAGGAAGGAGTAAAAATCACAGGTATGTTTCACTAGAAGAAAGTAATAGCACATGTAAAGGAATAATATGAATCAGTCTAAGTAGTTTTTGTTTTATTTTGAAGATGATTCATTTATAAAAAATATGTAGTTCTATACAGTATTTCTTCTGAAGTTTCCAAAATTCTGAATTTCCAATTATATGAAAAACTTCATGGCTGGAAACATATCAAAAGATACACCAAGAATACTTAATTTGAGGGGCAGCTGGATAGCTTAGTGGATTGAGGCAGACCTAGAGACAGTAGGTCCTAGGTTCAAATCTAGCCTCAGATACTTCCTAGCTGTGTGACCCTGGGCAAATCACTTAATCCTCATTGCCTAGCCCTTACCACTCTTCTGCCTTGGAACCAATATATAGTATTGATTCTAAAGTGGAAGATAAGGATAAAAAAAAAACCAAACGAATATTTCATTTAAATGTAGTTTTTATATTAAGTATAGAGGGTAACCACTGCAATGCAGTTTGCATATAAAGTAGAAATATTCCTTACACCCTGATCTCTTGGGTTTTTGTTATTCTTTTAATTTGTATTCAAAAGTATTTATAAGTAAAGAAATTCTTATCATTTTAAGTGTGAGAGTGGCTTACAATTAGACAACTATAGTTATCCTTAACTGGCTGGAAAAAAAATTAGCCATTCTCAAATTAGTGAAGATAATAATAATAGCTGACATCTATGGAGTTGCTTAAAATTTTTAAAGTGCTTGATGTACATGATCCCTTTTGGGCCTCATTTCTCCTTGAGGAGAAATTTATTATCAGATGAGGAAATTTGAGGCCCAGAGAGATATAGTGAATTGTCTATAGACATGACTACACGGTAAGAGTAGAATCAAGATTAAAGTTCAGATCTTCATTTTTCCAAGTCCACTATGTGACTAATAAATGTTTATCTATTCAAGAAATAAGTCTTGATAATTTCTGGGGAGACTTAAGGAGAAAATTATTCATGGGTCGTGATTTTTCCTTTTGATTATTTTTCCTTTCTTAGAAAAACCAAGCCCACCTGAAAAACTTGGAGTGGAAAGTGTTTCTAAAGATAGTGTTTCTCTGATGTGGCTCAAACCAGAGCATGATGGTGGAAGTAGAATTGTTCACTATATTGTTGAAGCTTTAGAAAAAGGACAGAAGAACTGGGTTAAATGTGCAGTTGTAAAGGCTACTCGTCACACTGTTTCTAGTCTGAGAGAAAACTCTGAATACTTCTTCAGAGTGTTTGCTGAAAACCAAGCTGGAGTGAGTGATCCAAGAGAACTTCTTCTTCCTGTTCTAGTTAAAGACCAACTAGGTAAGCCCAATGATGTTCATCTGAATTTTGAAACTTTTATACTTATATAAAGTCATGTTAACAATTCTTTATCCATTTGGTCTTGTCAAATTTCATTTTTCAGAACCACCTGATATTGATATGACAAATTTCCCAAGTAATACTGTCTACGTCAGGGCAGGTTCCAACCTTAAGGTTGACATTCCAATTTCTGGAAAACCACTGCCCAAAGTGACATTATCCAAAGATGGTGTCCCACTAAAAGCAACCATGAGATTTAATACTGAAATTACTGCTGAAAACCTCACCATTAATCTCAAAGAAAGTGTTGCTACTGATGCTGGAAGGTATGAGATCACTGCCTCCAATGCCAGTGGAACAACAAAAGCTTTCGTTAACATTATTGTACTGGACAGACCTGGCCCTCCATCAGGCCCTGTTGTTATCAGTGATGTAACTGAAGATAGTGTGATTCTAAAGTGGCAGCCACCAAAGTATGATGGTGGAAGTCAAGTGACCAATTACATTGTGCTGAAGAGAGAGACAAGCACTGCAGTATGGACTGAAGTTTCTGCAACAGTGGCAAGAAGCATGATGAAAGTCATGAAGCTGACAACAGGAGAAGAGTACCAATTCCGCATCAAGGCTGAGAACCGTTTTGGCATTAGTGATCACACAGATTCAGCCTGTGTGACTGTTAAGCTCCCATACAGTAAGTTATCTACAGCTTTATGCTCTGCCTAGATCTACATTTTATTTTAGCTCAAATGTCCGAAAAGTTTGATTATTAACCCTTGGGATTTTTCCATCCGTTTAGCAACACCTGGGCCACCTTCTACACCTTGGGTCACAAATGTTACCAGAGAGAGCATCACTGTTGGCTGGCATGAGCCAGTATCCAATGGAGGCAGTGCAGTAATTGGATACCATTTGGAAATGAAGGACAGAAACAGCATTTTATGGCAGAAAGCTAATAAAATGGTCATTCGCACAACTCACTTCAAAGTCAGTACAATCAGTGCAGGACTAATTTATGAATTCAGAGTGTATGCAGAAAATGCTGCTGGTATTGGAAAAGCAAGTCACCCTTCTGACCCAGTTCTTGCCATAGATGCCTGTGGTAAGTATTTGTGCAAGAGTCTGGCAGTTAGAATTATCTATTGGAAATATTCTTGGTACTGCATATCTAGTGTACAAGTGAAACTAATCTTCTTGTTTAATTTCCACAGAACCGCCAAGAAATGTTCGTATCACAGATATTTCAAAGACCTCTGTCAACCTTTTGTGGCAGAAACCAGCTTTTGATGGTGGAAGCAAGATAACAGGCTACATTGTTGAGAAACGTGATCTTCCAGATGGCCGGTGGACCAAGGCCAGCTTCACCAATGTTATTGAAACTCAGTTTACTGTATCTGGCTTAACTCAGAATTCCCAGTATGAATTCCGTGTTTTTGCAAAGAATGCTGTTGGCTCCATTAGCAATCCCTCTGAAGTTGTAGGTCCCATTACATGCATCGATACTTATGGTAAGAATTTTCATCACTCAGAAGAATATTTTTTCTTAATATGTACATGGCTGAAAAAGTTTTGATTTTCATAAAGCATATTTACTACTTTGTTTTATTTTCAAATAGAATAATTTGATATTTTCACTACCAAAATTTAAATCTCTTAACTAAAAACCAAGTCGTAGGAGCATGTCCAAGTAATCAGGGAATATTGCTTTCTGAGGTAAATTAAGGTTCAGAAACCTTATTTTGATTAGTCATATAATCATAGGTTTAGAGTTTAGGATCTCAGAGCCCATCAAATCTAGCCCCTTCATTTTAAAGATGAGGAAATCGAAACCCAGAGTCTATTTCCCAGGATCACACAACCAGTAGGTATCTGAGATAGGATTTGAACTCTGGTATTTTGGATGATATACTTTAAAATAGGCTAAAATGGGCTTCTCACCTGACTGTTTTGGCACACTCACTGGTTGCAAAATTGCATGCTGGCAAGGTTCAAAGGCTCTGCGGCATTAAAAAATGTGAGAAATTTTTTGCTGTGAATTTGGGCAAAAGTATCACCTCCTTATTATATGTGATCAGAGGTTTAGAGCTAGAAGACATCTTAGAATCCATCTAGTCCAATCCATTCATTTTTAAAATGACAGATCTAAGAACTCACTGATGTGAAGTAGGAAGGTCATACATACAGTGAAGTAGAACAGACCAAGAAGAGAACTCAGGCTTCTTAATTTCTAGTCCTTTTCCACCAATAAACTGCCTCATTTAATTCTTCATATTCTAATGCCCTCGGGGTTGTTCTCAGCCTGGCAGGTTAAAGGCTTCTAGAGAACAGGGGCCCATTTGGTTTTGTATCCTCAGTGGGGTTTTTAAACTCAGGGTAGATGCTTGTTGATTGATTGATTCTAGATATGTTGATCATAAATGATTTAACATTTCAGAATATGATGAAGGCCTATTACAATTCTATTGCACTGAAGTCTCCAGATCTAGTCAACATAGCAAAGTACCTATAAATGCTCAGTTCTGTGATAAATAAACCTAATTTGCCTGAGGCAAGCAGCTTTTTTTTTTGTCCAAAATTTAGGCAGCCTGGGGCTTATTACTAAGATCCTTCTGCTTGTCCCCACCCCTCTTCCCGGACTCCTCCAAGAAAGAAGGAACCATATAATAAAGAGGTAGTTAGCCAAAAAAGAAAGGAAAGGAGTTGAAGTCAAAGGGGAGAAATTGTTCAGTGATAGGATCAAATATTACACTATATCTATCCTCTTTCACAATGAGCTAAACTCCTGTTGTAGGAATTATTCCTGTCTCCCACTTCACCAGATTATAGGGTCATAAAACCATAGATTTAGAATGGAAAGGAATTTTTTAGGTGCTCTAACCCAATTCCATTCATTTTACAAATGAGGAACCTGGGATCCAGAGAGATTAAGTACCAAGGGTCACAATGATAATAAGTAACAGGTAGGATTTGAAACCAGGTCCAGATTTAAAAACTAGTATTCTTTCCATTGTACTTGATTCCTACTAAAAACAGTCTTTATTTGTGCAATGAATATGCTGTCATTATAGGTATAAAAAGTGGTTATCAAGGTTTCTATATCATACTATAGAATAAAGCTTTATCAGTTTTAATTTTCCAGAAACTATCAGAAATGAAAGAAAAATAAGGCCTTGCCATGCCTACTGGGTTACTGGTACTAAAAGGTTACATAATAGAGACAAAAATGTTTGCCTTTGAATTTGTTAAAGTGATATATGCAAGATTTTACATATATATATATAATATATTTTGTTTCTTTATTTTTTTCAGGTGCACCTGTAATTGATTTGCCTTTAGAATATACAGAAGTTGTCAAATATAGAGCTGGAACATCTGTGAAGCTCAGAGCTGGAATCTCTGGCAAACCTGAGCCTTCCATTGAATGGTACAAAGATGACAAAGAGTTACAAACTAATGCACTATTATCTGTTGAAAATACAACAGACCTTGCATCTATCCTCATCAAAGATGCCAGTCGTCTCAATAGCGGAAACTATGAATTAAAGCTAAGGAATGCCATGGGTTCTGCATCAGCCAACATCAGAGTACAGATACTAGGTAGGGTGCTGAATGCCCACTATGGTCATTCTTTACCTTCCTACATCTGAGCAATTACAAATTAGGATACATATCTTATAAAACCTTACATATTTGTATCTTTTTGATTAACAGACAAACCAGGACCTCCAAGTGGACCAATTGAATTTAAGACTGTAACTGCTGAAAAGATCACCCTCCTTTGGCGACCTCCAGTAGATGATGGTGGTGCGAAAATAACTCATTACATTGTGGAGAAACGTGAAACAAGCCGGGTAGTATGGTCAATGGTGTCTGAAAATCTGGAAGAGTGCATAATTACCACTACCAAACTCATCAAAGGAAATGAATATATCTTCCGGGTCCGAGGTGTGAACAAATATGGAATTGGTGATCCACTGGAATCTGAGCCTGTTGTGGCTAGGAATGCATTTGGTAAGACACAGTAATAAAAGAGAACTGGAACAAAACAAAATGCATAGCCTTGTAAATATTGGACAAGCTCATTACTGACTTTTACTATTTCTCTTCCCTTTTCAAATATTATAACTTATTCTTGAACAGCAGGGAAGGTAGTAAAATAAACTCAACTAGCATAATTGAGTAGGAGTGAAAGGCTGTTGGGAAATGGGGTTGTTTTCATTTCATTGCTTCTTAAAAAATACATTTTCTCTCTTTAAATAGTTACACCTGGGCCACCCAGTGTACCAGAAGTGACTAAGATTACCAAGAATTCAATGACCGTTGTCTGGAGTCGACCAGTTGTAGATGGCGGTAGTGAAATAAGTGGCTACTTCCTTGAAAAACGTGATAAGAAGAGTCTAGGCTGGTTCAAAGTACTTAAAGAAACTATTCGTGACACCAGACAGAAAGTGACAGGGCTCACTGAAAATAGCGAATATCACTTCCGAGTTTGTGCTGTAAATGCAGCTGGTCAAGGTCCATTCTCTGAACCATCTGATTTCTACAAAGCTGCAGATCCTATTGGTAAGGAAATACACATAAATCATCTCCAAATATCTAAATCTCTTAACATATGATGGAATGTTGAAACTAATTATGATGGTCCATTACAGATCCACCAGGTCCACCAGCCAAGTTGAGAGTTGTAGATTCAACGAAATCCTCAATTACTCTTAGCTGGAGTAAACCTGTTTATGATGGAGGCAGTGCTGTTACCGGGTATATTGTGGAGATGAGAGAAGGTGACAGTGAGGAATGGGCTATTGTCAGTACCAAGGGAGAAGTAAGAACAACAGAATATGTTGTACCTCTTTTAAAACCTGGAGTCAATTACTATTTCCGTGTATCTGCCCTAAACTGCGCTGGACAAGGAGAACCTATTGAAATGACAGAGCCCGTCCAACCTAAAGACATACTTGGTAGGTACCTTATATATTGTTAAATGCACCTTTGATGCATATGCACACACACTCACACTTGTTTCTTTTATCATAAGTAGTTTATTCTTAGTTCCTTTAAAATTTTTGAAAATTGGATATCTTTTTTTCTCATTGTTATTTTACAGAGGAACCAGAGATTGACTTAGATGTGGCTCTCAGAACTTCCATCATAGCAAAAGCTGGTGAAGATGTACAAATCTTGATTCCATTTAAAGGGAGACCTCCACCTACTGTCACATGGAGAAAAGAAGAAAAGAATCTTAGCAGTGATCCCAAGTACAACATTCAGAACACTGATTCATCTTCATTACTCATCATCCCTCAAGTTACCAGAAATGATACAGGAAAATATGTTCTAACAATAGAAAATGGAGTCGGACAGCCAAAGTCTTCATCTGTGAGTGTTAAAGTACTCGACACACCAGCAGCCTGCCAGAAGTTACAACTTAAACATGTTTCCCGGGGCACTGTCACACTGCTTTGGGAGCCTCCTCTCATTGATGGTGGCTCTCCCATAATAAATTACGTCATCGAAAAGAGAGATGCCACCAAAAGGACCTGGTCCGTTGTTTCACACAAATGCTCCCACACATCCTTTAAAGTAACAGACTTATCAGAGAAGATTCCATATTTCTTCAGAGTTCTTGCAGAAAATGAAAATGGAGTAGGAGAGCCCTGTGAAACTACAGATCCAGTGAAAGCCGCTGAAGTACCAGCTCCCATACGGGATCTTTCAATGAAAGATTCAACAAAGACATCAGTTACCTTGCACTGGTCCAAACCTGACTTTGATGGTGGAAGTGTCATTACAGAATATGTTGTTGAGAGGAAAGGTAAAGGTGAACAATCCTGGTCACATGCTGGCATAAGTAAGACATGTGATATCGTAGTTGACAACCTTAAAGAGGACTCAGTTCTAGAATTTAGAGTTTTTGCAAAGAATGAAAAAGGACTGAGTGATGGTGTTACAATTGGGCCAATCACTGTGAAAGAACTTGTCATTCCACCTGAAGTTGACCTCTCAGAAATTCCTGGAGCCCAAATCAGTGTAAGAATTGGTCATAATGTACACCTTGAATTACCCTACAAAGGAAAACCCAAACCATCTATCAGCTGGCTGAAAGATAGCATGCCACTGAAAGAAAGTGAGCAGCTCCGCTACAGCAAAACTGAAAACAAAATAACTTTGAACATCAAAAATGTACAAAAGGAGCATGGTGGAAAGTATGCCATCATTCTAGATAATGCAGTGTGTAGAAACTCATTCCCCATTACAATCATTACCCTGGGCCCCCCATCAAAGCCCAAAGGACCCATCCGATTTGAAGAGATTAAAGCTGATAGTGTTATCATGTCATGGGAAGTTCCTGAAGATGATGGAGGAGGAGAAATCACTTGTTACAGCATTGAGAAACGGGAAGCTTCACAAACTAACTGGAAGATGGTGTGTTCTAGTGTTGCTAGGACAACGTTTAAAGTGCCCAACTTAGTTAAAGATGCTGAATACCAGTTTAGAGTTAGAGCAGAAAATCGATATGGAGTAAGCCTACCCCTTGTCTCAACAATTATTGTTGCAAAACATCAGTTCAGGGTACCTGGTCCACCAGGAAAGCCTGTTGTATACAATATAACTTCTGATGGCATGTCAATAACTTGGGATGCACCACCGTATGATGGCGGTTCAGAAGTTACTGGATACTATGTTGAGAAGAAAGAAAGAAATAGCATCCTATGGCAGAAAGCTAATACAACTTCAATTTCTGGAAGAGAATACAGAGTTACTGGTCTTCTTGAGGGCCTAGATTATCAATTCCGTGTATATGCTGAAAATTCGGCTGGCCTAAGCCCACCTAGTGACCCAAGCAAATTTACTCTAGCTGTTTCTCCAGTAGGTAAGTAATTAAATTTTATGCTTCCCCCACCCCATTTAGTATTTGTATTTGTTAGTAATAGGGATAGCTTGATTATTTAGATATTTGTAGTCCTCTCCATCTACAACCTCATATCCATTGTTTTTAGGACTGTGCTACCCACAAGAGGACTGCCCTAGCAAAGAAGAGGGGATGATATACAAATCAGATTGATCTTATTAATTATTAAATTCAATTTATGAAAGTCATGTAGAAATGACAGTTAGGTGGCAGAACAAGTACAATGTGAGGCCTGGAATTTGGGAAATTTGATGCTCCAATTCAGCCACAGACACTTAGCAGTTATATAAGCCTAAGCAAGTCATCTAACCCTCTCTTAGCCTCAATTTCATCATCTCCAGAACTGGGATAAAAAATAGCATTTACCTTATGGAGTTATATTATAAAATATTATAAAAATCTTTGCTTTAAAGTTCTACATAAATGAGTAAATGAGTCTGTATTAACTAAATCATTTAATATGGCTAATAAATAATTATAAAACTAATTCCATATATAATTTTCATTAAACTTTTTTAGACCCACCTGGCACTCCTGATAGCATTGATGTCACCCGGGAGACCATTACACTTAAGTGGAACCCACCATTGCGTGATGGAGGCAGTAAAATCGTAGCTTACAGTATCGAGAAACGTCAAGGAAATGATCGCTGGCTTAGATGCAATTTTACTGATGTCAGTGAATGTCAGTACACAGTCACAGGACTTAGTCCAGGAGACCGTTATGAGTTCAGAATAATTGCAAGAAACGCTGTTGGGACAATCAGCCCACCTTCACAGTCTTCAGGCTACATTATGACAAGAGATGAGAATGGTAAGCATTTTAGTTACCGATGCTGTGACTGGGAATAAGTCACTTTAGTCTGTTTATAAAATAAGAATGTTATTGCTTATCTCCTCCCGTCTTCAAAAGCTGCTAGGAGGCAAGTTGTATTTTTTTCCCATATAGGTAGATACTAAATTTGTTTTAATATATGACTCTTCTTTTTATCATTTCTGTTATTTCACCATATCTTCAGATAGATATTATGTAAGTAAAGATGGATGAGTTTGGGGTATCGTAATTTCAGCCATCCCTTATATGAATATCTTTATAATAAATAAGACCTCATGGACCTGATAGTTTTCTTTCCCCACTATTATTTGACTGAAGTTAAGTTATGGAGGTATATCACTATAGTCATAGACATATTTCACCCTAGCTCATGTTAATTTCCAGTAACACATTTAAGCATATTAGTACTACAAAGCTTGTATAACTTCAAAATGTAAATTATTTTTAAAACCCCAGCTGCCCCTACAAATTTCATTTTTATTTGTATACAACAGATGACAAAATAATAATTAAGAAATATTGATAAACTGCAAATGATCATTTTTATTTTACTAGTCAGCCCTATTTTCAAAACACTTGTCCCAAGTACTGTTGTACCCCATGGGTGACTTTTTGTTTTTCAGATTTTATAATCTAGTACTACTCCAGTGAATAATATTTTGGCAAAATAAATCAAATATAGGAGCTGATTTTGTTTTCTTTTCTCTTTTATAGTTCCTCCAACAGTAGAATTTGGTCCCGAATGCTTTGATGGTCTTGTTATTAAGGCTGGAGAGAGCCTAAGAATCAAGGCATTGATAAAGGGTCGGCCAGTACCTCGGGTAACTTGGTTTAAAGATGGACAAGAGATAGAAAAGAAAATGAATATGGAAATAACAGATGTCCTTGGATCCAGCAGTCTCTTTGTTAGAGATGCCACTCGTGACCATCGTGGTGTATATACTGTTGAAGCCAAAAATATATCAGGCTCCACAAAGGAAGACATAACTGTGAAAGTACAAGGTACTTATAAAAACGTATTCTTAATTTTACAACTTATGTTGTGAAGTTTGTAAGTATTTTGGAACTATCAAGTCCATGAAGTTTGTATTTTAAATGTAAAAGCAAAAGGTAACTAATTCTATGAACTCTTTTCCTTTAATAGATACTCCAGGAAAAGTAGTTGGGCCAATAAGATTCACTAATATAACTGGTGAAAAGATGACACTCTGGTGGGATGCTCCACTGAATGACGGTTGTTCTCCTGTGACTCACTATATGATTGAAAAACGAGAAACCAGCAGGCTTGCATGGGCACTCATCGAGGATAAGTGCGAAGCCCACAGTTACACTGCAGTTAAATTAATAAATGGCAATGAATATCAGTTCCGTGTTTCTGCAGTTAACAAAATTGGTGTTGGCAGGCCACTTGATTCTGACCCAGTGGTTGCCCAAATACAATACAGTAAGTTTTCTCTTTTTTACATACTTCTACTGTTTTACATACCAAGACATGAACCAGTAATCTACTTTTCTAGTGAACATGTCTAACTGATTTTTTCATTCTATAGCTGTTCCAGATGCACCTGGTACTCCAGAGCCTAGCAATATAACTGGCAATAGCATTACACTCACATGGGCCAGGCCAGAATCAGATGGTGGTAATGAAATTCAGCACTACATCCTTGAAAGGCGAGAAAAGAAGAGCATGCGATGGGTAAAAGTAATCAGCAAGCGCCCAATTACTGAGACCAGATTCAAAGTTACTGGACTGACTGAAGGCAATGAATATGAATTCCATGTCATGGCTGAAAATGCTGCAGGGGTAGGACCTTCAAGTGGCATTTCAAGACTGATTAAATGTAGAGAGCCAGTGAGCCCCCCTGGTGCTCCCACTGTGGTCAAAGTGACAGACACATCAAAGACAACTGTAAGCTTAGAATGGACCAAACCAGTTTTTGATGGTGGGATGGAAATAATTGGCTATATCATTGAAATGTGCAAAGCAGATTTAGGCGAGTGGCAGAAGGTCAATGCTGAAGCATGTGTCAAAACGAGATACACTGTCACCAATTTGCAAGCAGGTGAAGAATACAAATTCCGAGTTAGTGCCGTCAATGGAGCTGGCAAAGGAGAAAGCTGTGAGGTTTCTGGTACAATTCAAGCAGTTGACAGATTAACACCACCTGAACTTGATATTGATGCAAACTTCAAGCAGACTCATATTGTTAGAGCTGGGGCCAGTATCCGTCTGTTCATCGCCTACAGGGGCCGACCTACTCCCACTGCAGTATGGAGCAAACCAGATTCTAATCTTAGTATTCGAGCTGACATTCATATAACAGACTCCTTCAGCACTCTCACTGTGGAGAACTGCAACAGAAATGATGCTGGCAAATATACCTTCTCTTTGGAAAACAACAGTGGAAGCAAATCAATAACATTCACTGTTAAGGTGCTAGACTCTCCTGGTCCACCTGGTCCTATTACCTTCAAGGATGTAACCAGAGGATCTGTTACATTAATGTGGGATGCACCTATCCTTGATGGCGGTGCCAGAATCCATCATTATGTGGTGGAGAAACGAGAAGCAAGTCGTCGTAGTTGGCAAGTGGTCAGTGAAAAATGCACTCGCCAGATCTTCAAGGTCACCGACCTCTTAGAAGGAGTCCCCCACTACTTCCGTGTTTCTGCAGAAAATGAGTATGGCATTGGTGAACCATATGAAATGCCAGAACCAATTGTAGCCACAGAAGAACCTGCCCCACCTAAGAGACTTGATATCATTGATACAAGCAAATCTTCAGCAGTGTTAGCTTGGCTTAAACCTGATCATGATGGAGGAAGCCGGATCACCAGTTATCTTCTTGAAATGAGACAGAAAGGCTCTGATTTTTGGGTTGAAGCTGGTCACACAAAGCAGCTTACTTTTACAGTGGAACACCTTGTAGAAAACACTGAATATGAATTCCGTGTGAAGGCAAAGAATGATGCCGGCTATAGTGAACCCCGGGAAGCCTTCTGCTCTGTCATTATCAAGGAGCCTCAGATTGAACCAACTGCAGATCTCAGTGGAATTACTAATCAGATCATAACTTGCAAAGCTGGAAGCTCTTTTACCATTGACATACCAATCAGTGGTCGCCCAGCTCCTAAAGTAATATGGAAACTTGAAGAGATGAGACTTAAGGACACTGACAGGATGAGCATCAAGACAACAAAGGACAGAACCACACTGAGTGTTAAAGAGAGTATGAGAGGCGACTCTGGACGTTACTATTTGACCCTTGAGAACACAGCAGGGGTAAAAACCTTTATAGTCACCGTCATCGTCATTGGACGGCCAGGTCCAGTTACTGGCCCCATTGAAGTCTCCTCTGTCTCTGCTGAGTCATGTGTCCTCTCATGGGCTGAACCTAAGGATGATGGTGGCACTGAAATTACTAACTACATAGTTGAAAAACGCGAGTCTGGGACAACAGCTTGGCAGCTTGTAAATTCCAGCGTCAAACGTACCCAGATTAAAGTAACCCACCTAACAAAATACATGGAATACTCTTTCCGCATCAGTTCAGAAAACAGATTTGGTGTCAGCAAACCTCTGGAATCAGCACCAATAGTTGCTGAGCATCCATTTGGTAAGGAAAATGTAATTTCTCAAAATGTAACTGTTAACCACATGGATTTTTGGGTTTTTTTCCCCTGAACTGAGTTTCAAATATATTTTTTCTGTATTGTTTTTATATAGTCCCTCCAAGTGCACCTACCAGGCCTGAAGTCTACTTTGTATCTGCAAATGCTATGGCTATCCGTTGGGAAGAACCATATCATGATGGTGGCAGCAAAATCATTGGATACTGGGTTGAAAAGAAAGAACGTAACACCATTCTTTGGGTGAAGGAAAACAAAGTGCCTTGCTTAGAATGCAACTTCAAAATAACTGGCTTGGTGGAAGGTCTAGAATATCAGTTCAGAACTTATGCACTAAATGCAGCAGGTGTTAGCAAAGCCAGTGAAGCTTCAAGACCTATAATAGCTCAAAACCCAGTTGGTAGGTATCATAATGGAATAGTCTTTGGATTTAGAAAAAAAATGTTTTTCAAGAGTCACAGTATAATGCTTAACCTTATTTTAATACCTCTTCCAGATCCACCAGGAAGGCCAGAGGTAACAGATGTCACTAGATCTACAGTGTCATTGAGCTGGTCTGCACCAATTTATGATGGAGGCAGCAAAGTTATAGGCTACATTGTAGAAAGGAAGCCAGTGAGTGAGGTTGGAGACGGTCGCTGGCTAAAGTGCAACTACACCATAGTATCGGAGAATTTCTTCACTGTGACAGCTCTAAGTGAAGGAGACACCTATGAATTCCGTGTATTAGCCAAGAATGCTGCTGGTGTCATTAGTAAAGGGTCAGAATCCACAGGTCCCGTCACTTGCAGAGACGAATATTGTAAGAAAAAGTCAGATACCTTCTCTAAATTATCATAACTTGAGAGACAGGTTGTCAAATACTTACTTAGATCTGTCTTCTCTTTTGTCAGCACCCCCCAAGGCTGAACTGGATGCCAGACTGCAGGGAGATATTGTTACTATCAGAGCTGGATCTGATCTTGTTCTCGATGCAGCAGTTGGTGGAAAACCTGAACCCAAAATCATCTGGACTAAAGGAGACAAAGAATTAGACCTCTGTGAAAAGGTCTCTTTGCAGTATACTAGCAAGCGAGCCACTGCTGTGATAAAATTCTGTGATAGAAGCGATAGTGGAAAATATACATTAACAGTGAAGAATGCCAGTGGAACCAAAACTGTATCTGTCATGGTCAAAGTACTTGGTAAGTTTTTCCCAGCTAAATAAGCATATACTTTTATTATATTGAACCCTCCACCATGGAATATTCTTCCCAATAAAATATAAGTCCACTTTTGGCTTTGTATCCCCAGTGCCTAGCAGAGTGCCTAGCATATAGTAGACTCTTAATAAGTGTTTGTTGTTTGATTCATTCGTTGTATGTCATTATGTCTTCCTCCTCGCCCCCCCCCCCCCCAGATTCTCCTGGTCCATGCGGAAACCTCACTATCAGCAGAGTTACAGAAGAGAAATGCACTTTAGCCTGGACCCTCCCTAAAGAAGATGGAGGCGCAGAAATAACTCACTACATTGTGGAAAGACGTGAAACAAGCAGACTCAACTGGGTTATTGTTGAGGGAGAATGCCCAACACTATCATATGTGGTCACCAGGCTCATCAAGAACAATGAATACATATTCCGAGTGAGGGCAGTCAACAAATATGGTCCGGGTGTACCTGTTGAATCGGGACCCATCATTGCTAGAAATTCATTCAGTAAGTATTAATAATTTTGGCCATCATTCAGGACTTGCTGGTTGAAATTCATTAGGGACAAGAAGGTGGGAGGTAGGCAGTCATAGAAATACATAGAAATTTGTACTTTGTGCAAATCTAATTGTTTCTTTTTCATAAAATCATGAACAGCTATTCCATCACCACCTGGTATGCCTGAAGAAATGGGTGCTGGCAAAGAACATGTCATCATTCAGTGGCAAAAGCCAGAATCTGATGGTGGCAATGAGATCAGCAACTACCTTGTGGACAAACGTGAAAAGAAGAGCCTGCGCTGGACACGGGTCAATAAAGATTACACTGTTTATGACACCAGGCTTAAAGTGACTGGCTTAATGGAAGGCTGTGAGTACCAGTTCCGGGTCACAGCAGTAAATGCTGCTGGCAACAGTGAGCCTAGTGAAGCTTCCAACTTCATCTTATGCAAAGAACCTTCATGTAAGTTCCAAAAAGTATACATGCTTGGAGTTCCTGTCGAATGATGTATTACAAATAATTTGCTAATTCATTATTTCAGAGAATTTATAGAAAGTTATGTTACAGGCAGCTAGTGGCTCAGTGAATTGAGAGCCAGGCCTAGAAATGGGAGATGGTAGGTTCAAATCTGACCTCAGACATTTCCTAGCTGTGTGACCCTGGGCAAGTCACTTAACTCCCATTGCCTGGCCCTTACCACTCTTCTGCCTTGGAACTAATACACAGTATTGATTCTAAGATAGAAGGTAAGGGAAGAAAGAAAGAACAAAAGGAAGAAGGAGGAGAGGAGGGAAAGAAGGAAGGGAGGAAGGGAGGAAAGGAAGAAGGGAGGAAAGGAGGGGGAGAAAGTTGTTACCCAAAAAGAAGTTCATTTAGGATTGCTTTATATATTGCCCATGTAAGATAACTATAAATATCAATTATGTTGCTACTTAAGAAAATTATGTTCTGAAAATTCCCCTGCAAATGAAATAATTCTTTTTGAAAAACTGAAGGGGAAATAAAAAGAAAATGTCCCATTTAAGAGGCTTTCAGGAAGCTGAAAGCTACTACTAACTTGAAATTATAGCAAAATCATTTTCACACTAGTAAAGCAAAAGTTAATAATCCAGCTATCAGTGACTGAGATAGAAACAAAATATCTTATATTCTTAGCAGTTGAGCCCTCAGATAAAAATGTTATGTTTTTACAAAAGAGAGGAGGAGATGGTAGAGTGAGAAACAGTTTACTAATAAAAAAAGTTTGCTAATTGAAATAAAAATTCTTTAAAAGCTTAAGCATCAGAGCTGGGCAATTTGATTGTCTATAAGGAAAAGGAAAGAATTGATAAATGCTAGGGAAAGTTAATTCTGAAATTCATTAAGAGTCAGTCAACAAGTAAGTGCTTTTCTTCAGATGAGGCAATTGACTAGAGAAAAGCCTAAGTGGAGGACATGGACTTTTGGGCACCTTAACACCCAGAAGTGGCCTCAGTAAGTTACTGAAATAGGCAGTAGGAAGGTAAAGGACAAAGCAAAGGCAGCAAAATATTTCCAGTGCAGTATTTTTTAAAAGTTATTAGATGGTATAAAAACTATGCTCTTTTAATTATTCGCTTCCCCCTTTTCTGCTACTTTCCCACCCTTGTTACAAAAGCAGAAAGGGACAATGCAAGACTGAGGACCATTTTCTTTTTTTTTCTCTCTTTTGGGTTGTCATGGCCAAAGAATCCATCTTCAAAAAGCCACATTTCTTACTGATAATGAGCTTTTTTGCACTTAGGCTGGTGCTTGGGAAGTAGTCTATCACCAGGACCCATGTCTCAGAGCTTGTGCTCCATTATCTCACAGCTTTTGAGAACCTTGCATCACCTTCATACAGTAATGAGGCACAAGCCTTTAAAAACCCACATAATCACACGGTATCCAATATTAAACTAAAAGTGACCAAAGGATATAGCTATAAAGATTCATCATGCTACACAATGACTGAGGCTTATGGATGATACCTGAAGCCATGAATTACAAATCCCAGCAGTTCATAAAAACTTGTCTCTCTTTTCTCCCAAAGATACTCCTGGGCCACCTTCTGCTCCAAGAGTTGTAGACACAACCAAACGTAGCATTAGCCTGGCATGGACAAAACCAATGTATGATGGTGGTGCTGACATCATAGGCTATGTCCTTGAAATGAAAGAACAAGAAACTGATCAGTGGTACAGAGTGCATACAAATGCTACTCTAAGAAATCCTGAATTCACGGTCCCAGATCTTAAAACTGGCCAGAAATACTGCTTCAGAGTTGCTGCAGTAAATGTGAATGGCATGAGTGAATACAGTGAATCAACTACTGAAATTGAACCTGTGGAACGACTAGGTATTTATCATGTAACTCTTTGATGGAAGTTATTTGTTCTCCAATTGGTTTGCAAATTAATTCATTTTGGTATTTGTCTTCCAGAAATTCCAGATCTTGAGCTTGCTGATGATCTGAAGAAAACTGTTACCGTCAGGGCTGGAGTTTCTTTGCGCCTTATGGTATCTGTATCAGGAAGGCCACCTCCTGTTATCACATGGAGCAAAAAGGGCATTGATCTCACAAGTCGAGCAATTATTGACACAACGGAAAGCTATACTTTGCTTATTGTTGACAAAGTTAATCGGTATGATGCTGGAAAATATACCATTGAAGCAGAAAATCAATCTGGCAAAAAATCAGCAACAGTCCTCGTTAAAGTATATGGTAAGCACTTCTCTAAACTTAACTGATCTTGGGGTATTTTTTTCATATTATCTTGAAGAATGCTGCTGTCCCACAAAAGAGAAAGAGAAAGTTGTGGAGGACATGCATCACACTAGTTATTTTCTGGGGGTGGGGCGGGGGTGGGAATCAACCAATTATGCAAATAGGAAGTAATGTTTCTGATAACGTTTTTCAGATACACCTGGTCCATGTCCCTCTGTGAAAGTTAAGGAAGTGTCAAGAGATTCTGTGACCATTACTTGGGAGATCCCCACTATTGATGGTGGTGCACCAGTTACCAACTACATTATTGAGAAACGTGAGGCTGCCATGAGAGCATTTAAAACAGTAACTACTAAATGCAGCAAGACACTTTACAGAATTTCTGGACTTGTAGAAGGAACCATGTACTACTTCAGAGTACTTCCAGAGAATATTTATGGCATCGGAGAGCCCTGTGAAACATCTGATGCTGTCCTGGTCTCAGAAGTTCCCTTGGTGCCTCAAAAGCTGGAAGTGGTGGATGTCACAAAGTCCAGTGTTTCTCTTGCCTGGGAAAAACCCCTCTATGATGGTGGTAGCAGGCTTACTGGATATGTTCTTGAGGCCTGTAAAGCTGGTACTGAAAGATGGATGAAAGTTGTAACCTTGAAACCCACTGTCTTAGAGCACACTGTTATCTCACTCAATGAAGGTGAACAGTACTTATTTAGAGTGAGGGCACAGAATGAGAAAGGTGTGTCAGAACCAAGGGAGATTGTCACAGCAGTAACTGTCCAAGACCTGCGAGGTATGTACTAGAAAATCACAACTTAAAGATTTAACATGATTAAACATTTAACAAGACTTTTGTTCAAAAGTTTGTGTTTTTTTTTTAATTTTATCAGGATGAATGCTTTAGGATGGCTTACTAAAATTTTCTAAACTTTTCTTTCTCCATAGTATTGCCTACAATAGATCTTTCTACAATGCCTCAAAAGACTATTCATGTCCCAGCTGGCAGACCCATAGAGCTAGTTATACCAATTGCTGGTCGTCCACCTCCAGCTGCATCCTGGTTCTTTTCTGGCTCGAAATTGAAAGAATCAGAGCGTGTCACTGTTGAAACCCACTCAAAAGTAACCAAGTTAACAATCCGTGAGACCACTATAAAGGACACTGGAGAATATACTCTTGAACTGAAGAATGTGACTGGAACTACTTCAGAAACCATTAAAGTTATCATTCTTGGTAAGTTCAGGTGATAAAAGTATTTTTACTTTTCTCTACTGCCATTATAGTCAAGATTCAACACCTAACTTCACCTTGCAATGAGATGGAATATGTTTTCATTTTTCAGACAAACCTGGACCACCAACTGGGCCAATCAAAATTGATGAAATCGATGCTACTTCGGTCACCATTTCCTGGGAGCCGCCTGAATTGGATGGTGGTGCTCCACTAAGTGGTTATGTGGTAGAACAGCGGGATGCCCATCGACCAGGCTGGCTGCCAGTTTCTGAATCTGTGACTAGACCAACTTTTAAGTTTACCAGACTCACTGAAGGAAATGAATATGTGTTCCGTGTAGCTGCTACAAATCGCTTTGGAATTGGTTCCTACTTACAGTCTGAGGTCATAGAATGCCGTAGCAGCATCAGTAAGTTCTCCCTCCATTCCCTACCCAAAACAATAATTGAAAGAATGAGAAATCCATTCCATGATAACCTAGGAAATTAAAAGACACATTTACAAAGCATTTACAAAGATTTAAGGGATTTAGACAGTATCTGGTAAGGTTTTATGTTGCTGCTCATATCAAAAATAAACTTTAGAGAAGGGATCTCACAGTTCATCCAATCCAATTTCCTAATTAAAAAAAAGACACCTCAGGATCAGAAAATGATTTGCCTAAGGTTGAATAACAGGATAGTATCTGAATTGGGATTACAACACAAGTCTTATGGATCATGGGGTTATTTTCCTGTACTAATCTCAAAGGATAAGAGAAGAGAAGCATTTGGTCAGCAAGTAGGTGCTAAACAAAAACAAAGACATAATACCTGCCCTCAAGTGGTCTGTAATGTAAGCAATTCAAATGGAATAGACAACATTCAGTATATCCAGTGTAAATGGAAAGTAGTCCCAGAAGGAAGGCACTAGCAATAGGCTAGGGGTAGGGAAAACTAGGCAAGGCCTCTTAAAGATGGGATATAAGCTATGTCTTTTTAAAGCTCTTAAATCAATACTAAGTATTGATACCAAGACAGAAGAGAGGTAAAAGATAAGGCAAATGGAATTAAGTGATTTGTCTAGGGTCACACAGTTAGGAAATATCTGAAGTCAAATTTGAACCCAGGACCTCTCAATTCCCAGGCCTGGTGCTCTATCCACTGTGCTACCTAACTTCCCCCATGAGCTGAGTCTTAATAGGAGCCAGGAATATCAGGAAAAATACATACAGCAAATTCCTTGGAAACACCATCCCAAGACAGTCTTTTGTACCAATTATAATGCTAACTTGACAGTTAGGGGCCATAGATTCATGAATGTTTTTGTGATTATTTTTCAATGCATATATAATGTCAATTTTTCATTAACTTGTGTTTCTTACTTTACAACAGGTATACCAGGACCTCCAGAAACAATACAGATCTTTGATGTTTCCCGTGATGGTATGACACTAACTTGGTACCCACCTGAAGATGATGGTGGCTCCCAGGTGACAGGTTATATTGTAGAACGTAAAGAAGTCAGAGCAGATCGATGGGTCCGTGTCAATAAAGTAGCAGTGACCATGACACGTTATCGTTCCACTGGCCTCATTGAAGGATTAGAGTATGAACACCGTATTACTGCCATTAATGCCAGAGGTACTGGGAAACCAAGTCGTCCTTCCAAACCAGTTGTTGCCATGGATCCAATTGGTAAGTAATCTCAGTCAGAGTGTCATAGGTGTCAAGCCAGAAAGGACCTCAGTCTATTTAGTCCTATACCCTTACTGTGAAAATAAGGAAAATGAAAAATAGGGAGTCAGAGTAATTTGTCCAAGGTTGCATAAGTAGTAAAGGGTGAGATGTGTTATAAGAACCCCAGACTCTAGAGGTGGTGCTTTTTCTACTATACCAAGACAAAGGGGAAACCAATAGATGTCTTAATGGGTAAAGTAAGTTTTCTCGAAATAAATAGTCATTAATATCTTGTGGTTCAGTAACCTTAGGATGGGTTTTTTAGGCAGTTTAGTTAGGCTTTTATTGTTATTTTTAAATTTCTGGGCCATTTTATACTTTTTTTTTCTCCCAGCTCCTCCAGGAAAACCTCAGAACCCAAGAGTTACAGATACTACAAGAACATCAGTCTCCCTTGCCTGGAGTGTTCCTGAAGATGAAGGAGGATCTAAAGTCACTGGCTACTTAATTGAAATGCAGAAGGTGGATCAGCATGAATGGACCAAATGCAATACCACTCCAACCAAGATCCGGGAATATACACTAACACATCTGCCTCAGGGGGCAGAATATAGATTCCGTGTCATGGCCTGTAATGCTGGTGGACCTGGGGAACCTGCTGAAGTACCAGGAACGGTGAAAGTCACTGAAATGCTTGGTAAGATATGTAATTGCATACTTCCTTATATAACTGTGGGATAACTTTTTCTTATATAAATAAACATGCTACAATACTCATTTTTTTTTCCTTTCAGAATATCCTGATTATGAACTTGATGAAAGATACCAGGAAGGTGTCTTTGTAAGACAAGGTGGAGTCATCAGGCTCACCATACCAATCAAAGGAAAACCATTCCCAATATGCAAATGGACGAAGGAAGGCCAAGACATTAGTAAGAGAGCTATGATTGCAACTTCTGACACACACACTGAGCTTGTGATTAAAGAAGCAGATCGGGATGATTCTGGCAACTATGACTTGGTTCTAGAAAACAAGTGTGGCAAGAAAGCAGTTTATATCAAGGTCAAGGTGATTGGAAGTCCAAATACTCCAGAAGGTCCCCTTGAATATGATGACATACAAGCTCGTTCTGTTAGAGTGAGCTGGAGACCTCCAGCTGATGATGGTGGCGCCGATGTCATAGGGTACATTGTTGAGAGGCGAGAAGTCCCTAAAGCTGCCTGGTATACCATTGATTCCAGAGTTAGAGGCACGTCTCTTGTGGTAAAAGGCCTAAAAGAGAATGTAGAGTATCACTTCCGTGTTTCAGCAGAAAACCAGTTTGGTATCAGCAAGCCCCTGAAATCTGAAGAACCAGTCATACCAAAAACACCACTAAGTAAGTCTACATTTGTCTTTCTAACTTAAAAAATAAGCGGTTACTTTATTTTCATTGAATAAAATATTTGTAAAGAGTGAGTGCTATATAAATGCTTATTCCCTGCCTCTTTCTCCACTCCCCCCCAACTTCAGGAATTATGACCATGTGCAAATTATATTTAACATCTTTTTGTTTTGATATGTGTAGACCCTCCAGAACCTCCCAGCAATCCTCCAGAAGTGCTGGATGTAACTAAGAGTTCTGTCAGCTTGTCCTGGTCACGACCCAAAGATGATGGTGGTTCTCGGGTCACCGGGTACTACATTGAACGGAAAGAAACCTCTACTGACAAGTGGGTTAGACACAACAAGACCCAGATCACTACCACAATGTACACAGTCACAGGCTTGGTTCCTGATGCTGAATATCAATTCCGTATCATTGCACAGAATGATGTTGGCTTAAGTGAAACCAGTCCTGCTTCTGAACCAGTTGTATGCAAGGATCCTTTTGGTAAGAAAATGGTTATGTTTCTGAAAAAGTTGACTCATCTTTTCTTTTACTTTTGGCCTCTTTCTCAAACATTTTAAAATGTTTCAGATAAACCAAGCCAACCTGGAGAGATTGAGATCCTATCTCTATCCAGAGATAGCGTTACTCTTCAGTGGGAAAAACCTGAATGTGATGGTGGAAAAGAAATCCTTGGATACTGGATAGAATACCGCCAGTCTGGAGACAGTGCATGGAAGAAGAGCAATAAAGATCGTATTAAAGACAGGCAGTTCACAATCGGTGGTTTATTGGAAGCCACTGAATATGAATTCAGGGTTTTTGCTGAAAATGAGACTGGAATCAGCAGACCTCGAAGGACTGCCATGTCTGTGAAGACTAAACTGACATGTATGTATCCTTAAATTGTAGTCATCTACTTCAAGCTCTATCCAGTGTTTGAATCATTTGTGTTACACAATGTTTTACTGGATAAATAAAATGGTAGGGGCAACTATTTCTCTGCAGAAAAATGGTCAGAGACTCTGGCATAAAGCTTTGTTGGATGTTAGCAGTTTTGTAGACCATACAACTAGCATTTATTAAATGTGTGATAAGAAAGAATTACACATATTAACACACATGTGTGTATTTATGTATACACATATACCACCAGAGAACTTTTACATAGGGCCATTTTATTTTATTTTTTAAAATCCTTACCTTCTGTGATCAATACAAAGTATTATCAGTTCCAAGGCAGAAGAGCGGTAAGGGCTAGGCAATGGGGGTTAAGTGACTTGCCTAGGGTCACATAGCTAGGACGTGTCTGAAGCCAGATCTGAACCAAGAAACTCCTATCTCTAGGCACTAAGCCACTTAGCTGCCCCAGTACAGGGCCATTTTAAATACACAGTCCCAAAAGGGCTGCTAAGGATAGTGCTGTTAATCACATTGTTGCAGCAGATCTCCCATTATGGCTATAAGTCTACTATTCACCATAGGTTCTGATATATCCATTTTAAAGGAAGAGATCAGATATTCTTCCCCCTTCCTCACCCCCTCCGCCTTCCTAGTGAATAAAACTTAATTCTATGCAAGGAGAAGACCTGGGGTTTTCAGAGGGAACCATCCCCACAAGTATACATAATTAGTTTCATTCCATTTATGAAGGGAAAGATCTATCTGACCATGTTTTTGTGACCATGACAAATGATTCAGATCCTAAGAATATTATTTTTTCATTGGGGATCTGTAAATATAACCACCCCTGTAAAAATCTTTAAAAAAGATATAAAGCTAAAATAATAATTAACATTTATATAGCACTTACTGTGTGCCAGGTACTATGCACTTTATAGTTATCGTAGTTGATCCTCATAATCCTAATCAGCTAACGCCAGGCTTAGAGGAGTGAAAGATGAGTAGATTCTCTAGTAATAGAAAATGAACACTTAATAGAATACTTTTTTTCCTATTTCAGCTGGAGAGGCACCAGGAGTACGAAAAGAAATGGCAGATGTTACTACTAAATTGGGTGAAGCAGCTCAGCTCTCCTGCCAGATTGTTGGAAGGCCCCTTCCGGATATTAAATGGTTCCGCTTTGGCAAAGAACTAATACAAAGTCGAAAATACAAAATGTCATCAGATGGGCGCACTCATACTCTCACTGTAATGACAGATGAACAAGAGGATGAAGGTGTCTACACCTGCACAGCAACCAATGAAGTTGGGGAGGTAGAAACCAGCAGCAAGCTACTTTTGCAAGCAACTCCTCAGTTCCACCCTGGTTTCCCACTGAAAGAGAAATACTATGCGGCAGTGGGGTCTACTCTCCGTTTGCATGTTATGTACATTGGTCGCCCCGTACCTGCCATTACTTGGTTCCATGACAAGAAACCTTTGCAAAATTCAGAGACTGTTACCATTGAGAATACTGAGCACTATACTCATCTTATCATCAAGAATGTCCAGCGCAAGACTCATGCTGGGAAATACAAAGTGCAGCTAAGCAATGTATTTGGAACAGTTGATGCCACTCTTGATGTGGAAATACAAGGTATTTTATTTTATTTCACTTCATTTTCCCAAGAGGAAGGGCATATGGATTTTTTGAAACACTAAGCCACTGTTTTTTATGGTTATTTATCTTGTTTTGTTATTAACAGATAAGCCAGACAAACCTACAGGGCCAATTGTGATTGAAGCACTACTTAAGAACTCTGCTGTAATCAGCTGGAAACCTCCTACAGATGATGGAGGGTCATGGATAACCAACTATGTGGTTGAAAAATGTGAGGCAAAGGAAGGTGCTGAGTGGCAGCTGGTATCTTCAGCCATTTCAGTAACAAGCTGCAGAATTGTTAACCTCACTGAAAATGCTGGCTATTATTTCCGAGTATCTGCTCAGAACACCTATGGCATTAGTGAAGCTCTGGAGGTCTCATCAATTGTGGTTATCAAGACTCCATTTGGTAAGCAAGGTCCAATTCCTACATCACCATAAACTCCAATCTTTGCACATTGTCATTCTAAGGGAAAAGTTCATTTTGCAAAAATGGCTAATTAAGATGGAAATTAGACTAATCTCTTTGTGAAACTTCACAAGAAGTTTTTGTGAATATAAATTAAGCAACAAAAGGAAGGGCAAAGGAGTATGTGGTTTGTATCCCTATCTTATTCAAATACACTAGAATTTTATTTTCTCCTCTGTAAGGTTCTTGGAGTAAACTGTCAATTTTTTTTTTCTGAAAAATATATCCCAACCTATTACGTAAAACATTTATCACAAAACAGGACTTTGTGGTATTCAACAATAAGTATACCTGTTTAACTTCTTGATTTAAATCTTTTTGTTTTTATCCAGAAAAGCCTGGTGCTCCTAGCAAACCAACTATAACTGCTCTTACAAAAGATTCCTGTGTTGTGGCTTGGAAGCCACCTTCCAGTGATGGTGGAGCAAAGATTAGAAATTACTACCTTGAGAAGCGTGAAAAGAAACAAAATAAGTGGATTGCTGTGACAACAGATGAAATTCGAGAAACCGTCTTTTCTGTACAAAACCTTATTGAAGGTCTTGAATATGAGTTCCGTGTGAAATGTGAAAACCTAGGTGGTGAAAGTGAATGGAGTGAAATATCAGAACCTGTCACTCCTAAATCTGATGTTCCAATACAGGCACCACACTTTAAAGATGAACTAAGAAATCTGAATGTCAGATATAAGAGCAATGCAACATTGGTCTGCAAAGTAACTGGTCATCCTAAACCTGTTGTCAAATGGTACCGCCAGGGCAAAGAAATCATTGCAGATGGAGAAAAGTATAGAATTCAAGAATTTAAGGGTGGATATTACCAACTCATCATTACAAATGTAACAGATGATGATGCCACTGTCTACCAAGTCAGAGCTACTAACCAAGGAGGATCTGTGTCCGGCACGGCCTCCTTAGATGTTGAAGGTAATGATATAAATAATAATACAACCTTGATGTTGGAGAACACATTCATATTCTGGCTTTTCCCTATGTTTGCTAGTAACTTGCAATGTTGCCATTTCTAAAAAAAATTTTTTGTTCTTATTTCCTTTGGTACAGTTCCCGCAAAGATACATTTGCCTAAAAATCTTGAAGGTATGGGAGCTGTTCATGCTCTCCGGGGAGAAGTCATCAGCATCAAGATTCCCTTCAGTGGCAAACCAGACCCAGTGATCACCTGGCAGAAAGGGCAGGATCTCATTGACAACAACGGCCACTACCAAGTTATTGTCACTAGATCATTCACCTCCCTTGTGTTCTCCAATGGAGTAGAGAGAAAAGATGCTGGCTTCTATGTCGTCTGTGCTAAAAATCGATTTGGAATTGATCAGAAAACAGTTGAGTTGGATGTGGCTGATGTTCCTGACCCTCCTAGGGGAGTCAAAGTGAGTGACGTCTCAAGAGATTCAGTCAACTTAACTTGGACTGAGCCAGCTTCTGATGGTGGTAGCAAAATCACCAACTACATCATTGAAAAATGTGCCACTACAGCAGAAAGATGGCTCCGTGTGGGTCAAGCTCGGGAAACACGATATACTGTGATTAATTTATTTGGTAAGACTAGTTACCAGTTCCGTGTAATAGCTGAAAATAAATTTGGCCTCAGCAAACCTTCTGAACCTACAGAACCAACCATAACTAAGGAAGATAAGACTAGAGTAATGAACTATGATGAAGAGGTGGATGAAACCAGAGAAGTCAGCACAACTAAGGCTTCTCACTCTTCAACCAAGGAACTCTATGACAAGTATATGATTGCTGAAGACCTAGGACGTGGACAGTTTGGAATTGTCCACCGCTGTGTTGAAACTTCTTCTAAGAAGACATATATGGCCAAATTTGTCAAAGTTAAAGGAACTGACCAAGTTTTGGTAAAGAAGGAAATTTCTATTCTTAACATTGCTAGACATAAAAATATCTTATACCTCCATGAATCATTTGAAAGCATGGAAGAGTTGGTTATGATCTTTGAGTTTATTTCAGGACTTGATATCTTTGAAAGAATTAACACCAGTGCTTTTGAGCTCAATGAAAGAGAAATTGTAAGTTATGTTCGCCAGGTCTGTGAAGCCCTTGAATTCTTACACAGTCACAATATCGGGCACTTTGACATTAGGCCAGATAATATCATTTACCAAACAAGAAGAAGTTCCACCATTAAAATCATTGAATTTGGTCAAGCCCGGCAGTTGAAGCCAGGGGACAACTTTAGGCTTATGTTCACTGCTCCTGAATATTATGCACCAGAGGTACATCAACATGATGTCGTCAGTACAGCCACAGACATGTGGTCCCTCGGAACCCTGGTATATGTTCTGCTGAGTGGTATTAATCCATTCCTGGCTGAAACCAATCAACAGATGATTGAAAATATCATGAATGCTGAGTATAACTTTGATGAAGAAGCATTCAAGGACATCAGTATTGAAGCCATGGACTTTGTTGATCGGCTGCTGGTGAAAGAAAGAAAATCTCGCATGACAGCTTCTGAGGCGCTCCAGCATCCATGGCTAAAGCAGAGGAGAGAAAATGTGAGCACTAAAGTCATCAGGACACTAAAACACAGGCGTTACTATCACACCTTGATAAAGAAAGACCTGAACATGGTGGTATCGGCAGCCCGAATCTCCTGTGGTGGGGCAATCAGAGCTCAGAGGGGAGTGAGTGTTGCTAAAGTTAAAGTGGCATCAATTGAAATTGGCCCTATCTCTGGACAAATAATGCATGCTGTTGGAGAAGAAGGCGGGTATGTAAAATATCAATGCAGCATTGAAAATTATGATGAATCTACCCAAGTGACCTGGTACTTTGGCATCAGACAGCTGG
This sequence comes from Gracilinanus agilis, assembly GCF_016433145.1. Taxonomy (NCBI): domain Eukaryota; kingdom Metazoa; phylum Chordata; class Mammalia; order Didelphimorphia; family Didelphidae; genus Gracilinanus; species Gracilinanus agilis. Next base: position 242,132,894 of record NC_058132.1, read on the forward strand.
AGAACAGTGAAAAATATGAAATTACATACCAAGATGGGCAAGCCACCATGTATGTTAAAGACATTACTAAGGCAGACGATGGTACCTACAGATGCAAGGTGGTCAATGACTATGGAGAAGACAGTTCCTATGCAGAGCTCTTTGTTAAAGGTGTGAGAGAATCTTATGATTATTACTGTCGTAGAACTGTAAAGAAAATTAAACGGAGGACAGATACTATGAGACTCCTGGAGAGACCACCAGAATTTACTCTGCCTCTATACAACCGGACTGCCTACATTGGTGAAAATGTCAGGTTTGGTGTGACCATAACCGTCCATCCAGAACCCCGAGTGACATGGTATAAGTCAGGACAGAAAATCAAACCAGGTGATGATGACAAGAAGTATACATTTGAGACTGACAAGGGTCTTTACCAACTAACAATCAACAGTGTGACTATGGATGACGATGCTGAATATTCTGTGGTGGCACGGAACAAGTATGGTGAAGACAGCTGTAAAGCCAAGCTGACGGTGACGCCACACCCACCAGCGGCAGACACTACCCTAAGACCAATGTTCAAACGCTTACTGGCAAATGCAGAATGTCAGGAAGGCCAGAGTGTCTGCTTTGAAATTAGAGTTTCTGGCATCCCACCACCAACTTTAAAATGGGAGAAAGATGGTCAGCCTCTGTCCCTTGGTCCCAACATTGAAATTATCCACGAAGGCTTAGACTATTATGCTTTGCATATCAGAGATACATTGCCAGGTGACACAGGGTATTATAGAGTAACTGCAACCAACTCTGCCGGCTCTACAAGCTGCCAGGCTCACCTACAAGTAGAACGCCTCAAGTATGTCAAGCATGAATACAAAACTCAAGAAGAGCGAGAAAGACATGTACAAAAACAAATTGACAAAACCCTAAGAATGGCTGAAATACTCTCTGGTACTGAATCTGTGCCACTGACCCAAGTAGCCCAAGAGGCACTAAGAGAAGCTGCCATACTTTACAAACCAGCTGTAAGCACCAAGACTGTAAAAGGTGAATTTGTACTCCAAAAGGAAGAAAAGAAGGAAGAAAAACGACTCCGTATGCCTTACGAAGTACCAGAGCCTCGCAGGTACAAACGCACCACTGTTGAGGAAGACCAACACATCAAGCAGTTTGTGCCAATGTCTGACATGAAATGGTACAAGAAACTACGTGATCAATATGAGATGCCTGGAAAGATCGACAGAATTGCACAGAAAAGGCCCAAACGTATTCGCCTCTCAAGATGGGAACAGTTCTACGTGATGCCTCTTCCACGCATTACAGACCAATACAGACCTAAATGGCGCATACCCAAACTGTCCCAAGATGATCTTGAGATAGTAAGACCAGCCCGTCGACGGACACCATCTCCTGATTATGACTACTATTATTATCGACCTAGAAGGAGGTCTCTTGGTGACCTTTCAGATGAAGAAATTCTCCTTCCAATTGATGATTACTTAGCCATGAAAAGGACTGAAGAAGAAAGGCTGCGCCTTGAAGAAGAACTTGAACTTGGCTTCTCTGCTTCCCCACCAAGCAGGAGCCCTCCCCAGTTTGAGCTATCTAGTCTACGTTATTCTTCACCCAGTGCTCATGTCAAAATAGATGAAACAAGAAAAGACTTTAGATATTCAACTTATCATATCCCATCTAAAATGGAAACTGGCACAAGTTACATGGAATTACGTGAACGCCATGCCAGAGCTGCATATAGACATCCTAGGCAGCGACAAAGAATCATGGCTGAGAAAGAGGACGAGGAATTACTCCGTCCAGTTACAACAACCCAGCGACTCTCAGAATATAAAAGTGAACTTGACCATATGGCCAAGATGGCTAAAGAAGAAAAATCTAGGAAAAAAACCAGAAGAGAAAGAGAAATAACTGAAATAACAGAAATTGAAGAAGAAATTGAAATATCAAAACGTGCACAAAGAGAGACATCTTCATCTGTCTCTAGGCTGCTAGGAAGACGACGATCTCTTTCTCCAACTTATATTGAATTAATGAGGCCAGTATCTGAATTAATACGGCCACGTACACAACCTGCTGAAGAATATGAAACTGAAAGAAGATCTCCAACTCCAGAGAGGACTCGGCCACGTTCCCCTAGCCCAGTGTCAAGTGAAAGATCACTCTCGAGATTTGAGAGAACTGCAAGATTTGACATATTTTCCAGGTATGAGTCTATGAAGGCTGCATTAAAGACCCAGAAATCATCAGAACGAAAGTATGAAATTCTTAGTCAGCAGCCTTTCACTCTGGACCATGCCCCTCGAATCACACTGAGAATGCGCTCTCATCGGGTACCATGTGGGCAAAATACCCGCTTCATCTTAAATGTTCAATCTAAGCCAACTGCTGACATTAAATGGTACCATAATGGTGTAGAACTCCAAGAGAGCAGCAAGATTCATTATACTAACACAAGTGGAGTTCTGACCTTGGAAATTCTGGACTGCCATATCGATGACAGCGGGACGTACCGTGCCGTGTGCACTAATTACAAGGGAGAAGCTTCTGACTACGCAACATTAGATGTTACTGGAGGGGCCTATACTACCTATACTTCCCAACGCAAAGATGAGGAAGTACCAAGATCAGTTTTTCCTGAACTAACCAGGACGGAGGCATATGCAGTTTCATCATTTAAGAAAACATCTGAGATGGAAGCTTCCTCATCTGTAAGGGAAGTCAAATCACAAATGACAGAGACCAGGGAAACTCTCACATCACGTGAACATTATGCTGCAGCTGAAATGAAGGCCACAGCATCTGAAGAAAGGTCAGTGGAGGAGAAAGCCACTCATAGAAAGATTAAGACAACTTTGGCAGCAAGGATTCTAACTAAACCGCGGTCTATAACAGTATATGAGGGCGAGTCTGCAAGATTTTCTTGTGACACTGACGGTGAGCCAGTACCAACAGTTACGTGGTATCGTGCAGGTCAAGTCATCAGTTCCTTTGGCCGTCACCAAGTGACAACCACAAAGTACCATTCTACCTTTGAGATTTCTTCAGTCCAGGCCTCAGATGAAGGCAGCTACACTGTGGTGGTAGAAAACTCTGAAGGAAAACAGGAAGCACAATTTACTCTGACACTTCAAAAGGCCAGAGTCCCTGAAAAGTCAGTTACATCACCACCAAGAGTCAAGTCCCCGGAGCCTCATGCAAAATCTCCAGAAGCAATAAAATCACCCAAGAGGGTGAAATCACCAGAGCTAGTTCCTTCTCACCCCAAAACCACATCGCCAACGGAAACCAAGCCCGTCCCCACTGAGAAAGTACAGCTACCAATCACTGCTCCTCCTAAGATAGTTCAGCCACTGAAAGTGGAAGCTTCTAAAGATATTGCAAAGCTAACATGTGCAGTTGAAAGCAGTGTTTTAAGTGCCAAAGAAGTAGCATGGTATAAAGATGGCAAGAAATTGAAGGAAAATGGCCATTTCCAGTTTCATTATTCAGCAGATGGCACTTATGAACTCAAAATCCATAATCTCACTGAAGCTGATAGAGGAGAATATATCTGTGAAATTTCTGGTGAAGGTGGAGCTTCGAAGACTAATTTCCAGTTTGTTGGCCAAGCCTTTACGAGTATTCATGACCAACTGTCCAGCACTCTTGAGACCAAGACATCAGTTGAAAAAACTGTTGAGACAACAGAGACCAAGAAATCAATTCAGAAAACTGCCGAGTCGACAGAGACCAAGAAAGCGGTTGAGAAAACTGCTGAGTCAACAGAAATTAAGAAATCAGCTCAGAAAGCGACTGAGCCAACAGAAACCAAGAAAACAGAAAAGAAAGCCGTTGAGCCAGTTTCTTCAAAGCCAGTAATTGTTACTGGGCTACAAGACATGACCATAACTTCAAATACTATTGCCAAGTTTTCAATTAAAGCCACAGGAGAGCCTTGGCCCACTGTTAGCTGGACTAAGGATGGAAAGGTAAACTTTTCTTAACCTCTATACATTGTCTAGAAATTCTATCCCCAAATTAGCCCACAACTTTAAAATCAAATTAATTCTATCCTACAGGCTCTTGTACAAGGAGGAAAATATGAACTCTCTGAAGACAAAGGAGGATTCTACTTAGAAATACGTGAGGCCAATGCTTCAGACAGTGGACTCTTTACGTGTACAATAACAAATTCAGCTGGATCCGTTTCCTCTAGCTGCAAATTAACAATAAAGGGTAAGTTCGTTTTCTTTTGCCAGTTTTTTTTAACTACACAAAGGGAACCAATATGTAGATACTACTTTTTAAAAACAGCTTTTAAAAAATTAGGCTCAAAACAAAAACAGGCTTCCAAATTCCGTGATACTATTTCTGTATAGACTTAGCAATGGGGTCTTTGCTATACTCATTGGCATCATCAGAAGCACTAGGGGCTTATCTGAACCATGGTACTCTGTGTTAGGTACTATACAACACAAAATAAGATGCCACACAGCCAGGCTTTGCCTTCCAGCAATTTGTAATGTACCAATTGACTAGAGGGCTTTTCAAATTTCCTTGCTTGAAACTTTCCCTTTGACGCTCAAAAAGAAGGGATTCTTAACCTTTTTGACATGTCATGGACTTCAGAGGAAGTTGGATGAAGTCTATGGACCCCTTCTCAAAATAATGTTTTTAAATGTATAAGTAAAATACATAGGACTATAAATGAAATCACTTCTATTTATAGTTACTAAAATATATATTTTTTAAAAACAAGTTCACCAAGGAGCCCCTTGCACTAAAACCTTCATTTAGAATATTTCTCTTTTTTTCTTCATCATATATGTCCTTTTTTAAAGGCATTTTTGTTAAGTGATCACATTTACATTGAATTCTCCATTAAATTAATCTACATGAGCATTTGATGATTTTTGGTCCAGAGAGACCTGGGTTCTCTTGTGCCCTCAATTTTGCAAGTTTTCTTTGGCCATAAACATTTCACACAAGACTAAAGAATAAATTTGTTTCCAATTTTACAAAGTAATACCAATATAGAGAATTTTCTTTTCTAGATACTAAAGAAGAGGAAAAGAAAATTACTACACAAAAGACTTCAGAAATGGCCTCTCAGAAAAAAGCAGTTGCCCAAGAAGTTACACAAAAGGCTATGGCTTCTGAAGAAATCCAGAAATCAGAAACAATGTCTCATGAGAAGTCATCTCTCAAGGAGGAATTTTCAAAGGCACTCATTTCTGAAGAAATCAAGAAATCAGAAGCAGCCTCACTGGAAAAATCAGTTGTCCATGAGGAAATTGTGAAAAAGACCCAGGCATCAGAAGAAATCAGAGCTCATGCTGAAATTAAAGCATCTTCCACTCAGATGAGCATATCTGAGGGTCAGAAAATTACTCTAAAGGCTAACATTGCTGATGCCTCTGAAGTAAGGTGGATACTGAATGGTGTGGAGCTTACGAACTCAGAAGATTATAGATATGGGGTGTCTGGCAATGATCATACCTTAACCATCAAGAAAGCCAGCCACAGGGATGAAGGAATACTTACCTGTGTGGGAAAAACCAGCCAAGGGATCATCAAGTGCCAGTTTGACATGATGCTGTGCCAAGAGCGCTTAGATGCCCCTGTCTTCATCACCCAGCCCAAGTCACAAAATGTGAACGAAGGACAAAATGTCCTCTTTTCTTGTGAAATCAGTGGCGATCCATCCCCTGAAATTGAGTGGTTTAAAAACAACCTGCCAGTAAGTTCTTTAGGGCTACTTTGTTTTTGAGAATAAAGACCATCTTTGTTTCCTGAGGATCGTAATAAAATGTTTTTCTTTCTTAGATTTCTGTTTCTTCAAATGTCAGAGTAAGCCGCTCCAAAAATGCATATTCTCTTGAAATTCGAAATGCAGCAGTAACTGACAGTGGAAAATATACAATAAAAGCCAAAAATTTCCACGGACAATGTTCTGCCACAGCATCCTTAACAGTGCTCCGTAAGTGTTCTTCTGTCAATGTCCTTTGATTCATCAGTGCCTTTTTTATCACATGCATACAGAGGAATGCATATGCCCCGAGTTTGATTGTTGGATGAGATATTTTACATACAGGCATTCTGTAATGATTCATGCATTTAATCATACTTTTTTTAAAACCTAAGTAAAGTTTTGTGTCGCATTTCAAAATAAAGTGCTACAAAATGTCCTTTAACACCTACTGCAAAAATGTATGATATAATGATGTTCTCTTTATGCTTAATCAGTTCCCACCCCGCCAGTGACCCACGGTATACTTGCACTTAATATAACGCTGGCCATTTAAGGATTCCTTTTTCCAAGGCTTGTAAGGTTTGGGACAGCTTTCGATGGTCCTCAGTGTATCTGCTTACGCTTCAACAGCAAAGTCTTTTTTGTTTTTCCATTTCTGTAAGTCAGTGTCTGATGTCACCAATTAACTGGATGCCATTGATGTTTCATTGTGTCTTTGCTATGCTCCACAGCTCTAGTGGAAGAACCTTCAAAAGAGGTAGTACTGAGGACAAGTGATGATACAAGCATGCAAGGAATTTTCTCTTCTCAGTCTGTTCAAATGTCTGCCTCTAAGCAAGAGGCATCCTTCAGCAGTTTCAGCAGTAGCAGCACTAGCAGCATGACTGAAATGAAATTTGCAAGCATGTCTGCCCAAAGCATGTCTTCCATGCAAGAGTCTTTTGTAGAGATGAGTTCCAGAAGTTCTATGGGAAAATCTAGTATGACACAACTGGAAAGTTCAACTAGTAGAATGCTTAAAGCAGGTATAAGAGGTGAGCAATATAATTTCTGGTAGAGATAGAAAAATCTAGTGGCCTAGAATAATATTTGGTAGAAAGTTAATCACTACTTTTAACCAAAATAAACATAAACCTTTTTCTTCTTCCATAAAGGAATTCCACCTAAAATTGAAGCTCTTCCATCTGATATTAGCATTGATGAAGGCAAGGTTTTAACACTAGCCTGTGCTTTTACGGGAGAACCCATTCCTGAAATAACATGGTCCTATGGTGGAAGAAAAATCCAAAATCAAGAACAACAAGGCAGATTCCATATTGAAACCACTGACGACCTCACAACTCTGATCATCATGGATGTGCAAAAGAAGGATGGTGGACTTTACACCCTGAGCTTAGGGAATGAATTTGGATCTGACTCTGCCACTGTGAATATAAATATTAGATCAATTTAGAGAGCCTGGGCTCTTATATTTACACTTGACTTTTTGCAAGTGATTCACATGGACTAAATAGAACTGCTTCACATGGACTAAACTTTCTGATCTGTAAATATAAAAAGTATTTTTTTATCGATCTAAATGAGACAAAGGCCAAAGTAATACATAACTTGTTGTCATTATGGTTAACTTAAGAACGTTATACATTTCTTATTGACATGTACATACTGTATATAGCCGAAGTGACGGTTATCAAGTTTTGTACCATTTATTTAGTGACATTTTACAATGCAACTTATGGAACTAACCGTTGGTAGGAGAAAGTTTCTCATGAAACGAATACCCTGCTCAACATTTAACTAATCTTTGTGCCTCAACAAAGTGTTGATGTCTAAGAAAGCCTCAGTGGGTAGAGAGATTCCCCACTGAAGATGCTCTTATACCTAAGAGATAATGCTGTTCTTGTCACCTAAAACATGCACAAATATTTACTGAATCAGAAATGTAAGGCATTAGTGATGTTTGCAAATACCCTCCTGTAGACATCACTGGAATGCCTCACATTCCTTCTGATTATGTCACACTCAGAATTTTCATTCGACTTAATCTATTGGTCAGGACAAAGTGTAAGCGGCCAACACTTTGTTCACTCTTCTGTACTGCTTCTGGCATGAGGACTGCCTGGACAGCTTGAAAAAGTAACATCTCCTGGCCATTCCCTCATTTAACCAAGATGTTCAGGTTTTCCAATGCAGAAGCAGTGCCCACTCCTGGAGGTTCCTAGGGTGCAATAATTGTGTTTGTGTGGTAGTATTAGAATTCTCTTACACCTAAAATTTGGGCAACTAAGCAATGAGCCACAGCAGAGAAAACAAAAAGCCAACACAAGAGGCTGCTGTTGAACCAGTAAAAAATGCCCTTGACTTCAATCTGATGTAGTTTTTTTCAATTAGAAATAAATGATCGCTAATTGTAATTGTTGAACCTCCTCGAGAAAGTAGCATTGAAATAAAGCATGCTATCTGCACCTCAAAATGTGTCATTGTTATTTACCTGTTTGGTTTTTCAGTAATTTGCTAGTTGAGGGAGAGGGGTGGGGGGAACCTTGATCCATATGCATAAATTAAATCATAAGTAAGACAAACCATCATTTGTCTCAGCAAAACTCACCTTAATCAGTTATTGAAGACGTCCACCTACTTCACAAGAGTTCCTAGTGGGTAGAACACTCAGAAAGGGGAACCAGGGACTGAGAGAAAAATGGGTTAAAGTCTAAGGGAAGGAGAGCATAAGGCGAGAATAAAGACACAAAGACAAAGACAGTTCCAACAAGAAATAGTCGGCCAGAGTTAGCTCTGGTGGGATAGAGCTCTGATGGTTCAGAGCTCTGGTGGTCAAGAGCTTCACCCTTAGCTGACCTACTGGTGTTTTTACCGGGGTTACTACAGTAGAAGGGGAAGAGAAAAATGATTAGATAAGTGGTCTGATACATTAACATTATGAGGTAATCCTCATCCTAAGACAGTAGGTATAGAGAACACCCATATCAGGAGTTCATAGGGCCTAAGGCATCTCAGCTTGTTTGATACAGGTGTTTATTGATTGTTATTGGCAAAACAAGTAGACTGAGATAACTGACCAGCCTTCCCAGAGAGGAGCCTCCAGTAAAGGTTAGGAATCTGACAAGGTTATGGTTCAATTCAGCTTTTTGAGCACCCCCTAAAATAATATCACGATTAGTATATGCCTGGACTCCTACAGTGATGATCTTTCAAGCAAACACTCTAATTATATACAATGCACTTGAGGAAGGAAAAGAATGTCTAGCCCAGTGATGGGCAAACTTTTAAAGAGGGGGCCAAAGGAAAGAAAATGCTCATCTGTCAGTCTGTTTCTAAGGCAACTCTTTCAAAGTTTCATTGTGTTGTATCCTACTCATTGTATTCATCAGATTAGGAATAATGTGGCATGACAGGATAGAACATTTCAGAGGGCCTTATCTGGCCTATAGGCTGTAGTTTGCCCATCACTGATTTAGGTCATACAGTTCAGACTGATTGATGCACAGAAATGTATCTTGAACACTGATCAGAGTAATGTAGTTTAGTGGTACCTGATATTCATCTTCCCTCTCCCAGTACTCAATACCCTACAGAAGGTTACTGGATTATAGACTGAATATCTGATGGATGCAGAAAAACAACCTGCCTGTTTTCCTGTCATTTACAAGTTGCTTGAGAACTGGTCAAATCCATATCAGTCAGTCAAAAAACATTCATTACGTGCTATTAAACTAGAAAAAACACAGAACTATTATTAAATAGTCAGAAATACCACATCTTTCATCAGGAGAGGAATTAGGTGCAATCCTTAGGCCTCCACACAGAGTCAGGCCAAAAAACACAGAACCCCTCCCCCCAGGCCCTGGCTACTCAGGCTGCTCTGGCTACCTATCCTGGGGAGTGCCACCCTGCTAGACGACAGCTCCAAAGAAAAACATAATTCAGGGAACTTTGATACCTCTTGGGGAACTGAGGAAGGGGGGCTTTACTAAGTCTCCTGAGGCGTCCCAGACAGGATTATCAGGGAGAGGCTGCTGCTTGACAGTGGACACAAAAGGGAGAAACTACAGGGACCCTGGATGGGAGGTCCTGGCTCCCCCAGGAAAGCACATCAAGGTCTATTGTTAGTCTGAAACTTGTGAAGTGGGGACTTCCCTCCTAGAGAAATGACAAGGTAAGACTTGGGGGCTGCTACAAACTTGGAGTTCTCAAGATCTCAAGATTGGGGTTTCTAGAATCCAAGTGGACAGCACCTACTCGCTGCCAGACACTGTGGTGAGCACTAAGGAGACAAAGAACGCCGAACTGTACAGTCTAGCTCATCTTCAACATGCAACAAATATGGCTAAGCGAGAAGGGGGGCAAAAATTTCCTATAAAAGGTGGGATTTTAGATGGAATTTGAAGGAAACCAAGAGGCTAAGATGAGGCTAGATTGACCTGTGCTTGGATTCAAGAACACACAACCTAAAAGTACTTAGATAAGAATGTTGTTTTTTTTAAACCCTTACCTTCCTACTGTCGACATGGAATCTAGAGTCCCTAAACTTGTGGCTTAGTGAGATCTGATGAACCCCAAGTTTAGAAATAGTTTGTAAGTTGGAGACCCCCAAAGCTTGTGCTTGTTCCCAGTTCCCATGAGAATCCACCCTGAAGGGAATCTCAGGCTAGCAGTTGCAGACTGAATAATGGACCCCAGGGTAAATGCTAAATACCCTTTTGTCCTAGGTAGTCTTCCCCATTGTATCAAAGACCCTTCCCAGGAAAACTACCTGGGCAGAGACCATTCCTTTAGAATCCATTGTGTAAGCAGCCCCTTCCCCCTACACCCTAGCCTCTAGCTAAGATCCCTTTCTCTAGCCTGATTGTATCCTGTCAGTATAATGTCAATCATTTTCTCCCAGCCCCTGGATCTTCCCAAAGGGTATATAAGTTCCCCAATTTCCTTTGTCCCTAGGAGTGGTCATCTAGCATGGTGGCACTCCCAGGGGGATCAGGGAGCAGAGCAAAGCAGTGTTCATTTAGACTCTGCACAAGGCGCAGCTCTGCAAAAGAGGCCAGGTAGCCCTCATCCCCCTTTCCCTAGATTAAAGAGTGATTTTATGACCAATTAATAGTTCTGTGTTTTTTCTAAGTTAACACTACCTTAGAATCAAATATTGTGTATTGGTTCCAAGGGAGAAGAGTGAGTAGTAAGGGCTAGGCAATGGGGATTAAGTGACTTGCCCAGAGTCACACAGCTAGGAAGTGTCTGAGGCCAGGTTTGAACCCAGGAACCTCCCATCTCTAGGCCTGGCTCTCAATCCACTGAGCCACCCAGTTGTCCCCAAATATCTCACTTTCAATGAGAGATTTGTTCTGAATCACAGAATACAGCAGTTCATCTTGACATGAGCATTGTGCAGAGATGGCAGGGACCCTGTACCCCACAACTCAGGCTGTGAACAGGGAAATTCCCTTCCCCCTTCCTGCCCTGGTGACTCCTGAGGCAAAGACCATTGTCCTTGGAATTCCTTAAAGTAGAGATAGACAAAGATATACACCTCCTCCATAACATCAAGTTGTATCTCAGACATCCATCTGTCCCCTAAACTATGAGGGTCACCCCCTATGTCTCCAGGCAGACCCCAATCAGATGACCAACCATCCCCAATACCTGAGTGTTTACCACTTTAGAATCACATCCTCATCATGACACAGCATCACGTCCCCACAATTGTAAAAGTATATAATCCCCAGGATTGAGGGATTCAGGGGGAGCCTCCCATGGCTGCTCCATTCATGCTGTCTTGCTGGCCATTAATCCTATCTTACTAATAAATCCTTCTTTTTACTTTTAAGCTAAGTTTGGAGTCCTCTCATCCTTGAGAATGGTTTCCTTCCCGAACCCAGGGGTTCACCATTTGTACCCCTATAACAAGAAGAGAGGTCTGAGAGGTGAGGAGTCCCACAAAGAGTTTGGGTACCCCTAGTCCAGGTCCCCAGAGTAAGGGGAGGGTACCTGCTGGCCCCCTTACCCCCCCACCCCCACCCCAGGAACTATGCCCACACATTCTCTCCAGTCTTCAATATGGCAGTTAGAAAACATGCTGGCTTATGGACAGAAACCTGCCTTCAAACTACTCATCTCACCAGCTTTAGTTTTCTCATCTGTTGTCGACATGGAATCTAGAGACCCCAAACTTGTGGCTTAGTGAGATCTGATGAACCCCAAGTTTTAGAAATAGCTTGTAGGTTGGAGACCCCCAAAGCTTATGCTTGTTCCCTTTTCCCCTGAGAATCCACCCAGAAGGGAATCTCTGGCTAGCAGTTGCAGACTGAATAATGGACCCCAGGGTAAATGCTAAATACCCTTTTGTCTTGGATAGTCTTCCCCATTGTATCAAAGACCCTTTCCCCGGTGGGCATCTCTGGGCAGGGACCATCCCTAGTGTAAGCAGCCCCTTCCCCTACACCCTAGCCTCTGGCTAGGATTCCTTTCCCAAGCTTGATGGTAAATCCCATCCTAACCAGTATAAAGTCTATCATCTTTCTGGGCCCCTGAATCTTCCCAAATGGTATATAAGTTCCCCAATTTCCTTTGTTCCTTGGAGTTGTCATCTAGCACAGTGTCACTCCCAGCCCAGGGGGTCTGGGGGCAGAGCAAGCAGAGTTCACTCTGCATAAGGTGCAGCTCTGCATAACAGGCCTAATCAGCCCAGTTCCCCCTTTCCCTGGATTAAAGAGTAGCTTTATGACTATTTAATAGTGCTGTGTTTTTTTCTAAGTTAACGCTTAAAACGGAGATAGGAGCAGCTAAGGGAATAAATGGAGGCGAGGGCTTGAGACACTTACTAGCATGTGACTCTGGGCAAGTCACTTAAACTCTGTTTGCCTTAATCCACGGGAGCAAGTGGCCAACCACTACAGTATCTCCTCCAAGAAGGCCACCTGGACCGTATGGCCAGCCTGGGACTGAACAACAAAACGGAGATAATACACGGAACTCCGCCGCCAGGGGGCTCTAGCCCTGCAGTGCCTAGAAGCCCCCAAATACAATAAATGCAAGTCCTTACTTCCTATCCGGATGGAGGAAGAGGGAGATATAAAATGCCAGACATCTTCAGCGGCCCGCAGACACGCTGCCATTTTGATGGGGAGGGGAATACCTTGGGGGAGAAGACTTCTCTGCCCAGAACGCTGTCCGACATCTCCCCTTCCAGCCTCCCTAATGCGAGGGGCTCCGTCCGGAATGGCCCCCATTTAGCCAGGAGACGCCTTGTTTTACCTGGTTGTCCGCGTATTTTCCCCACTCGGCTGCGAGCAGCAAGCGAGCAGGGACGGTCTTTTGCCTCTCCCTCCCCTGGACGTGGCCCACTTCACACTAAAATGTCTTTAAATGCTCCTCCACGTGATCGACTGGCCCACCCATTCCCTGTCCCCCGCCTTCCCCTTGACAGGTCACCCAGAAATGACGGAAATGAGGAGCCGGCTGGGAACCCTCAGCCAAACGCCGCGGCCCACACCGAGCTCTCGAGGGCAGGCTCAGGGAAGGGAAGGGGAAGCTTCACCGGACCATGCTGAGCGGGAGACACCCGGCGTCCTTTCTCTCCCGGGGCGCCTTCTCTACCCGCTCTGAATTCCAGGAAAATCTAAGCCGATGCCTGCCACCCGGAGGCTGGGGAAGTCAGTCCTGACCACAGGGAAGCTCCGAAACACGAAGCCTTTCCTGTGCTTGGGAGCGTGGGCCTGGGGTCCCCATCAGGCACATTTATTCTTTATTAAGTGACGGGCACTGCTTGGAGACAGGCAAAGAGAGTCCGTGCCCAGCAGGAGCTCAGGAGATCCAAGTGGGAAAGGGAAAACCACCCCCCTCCTGCCCTGAGGGAGCGGGGGAGGGGGGGGGGAGAAGGGGAGGGACGGCCGGACGCCAGGACAGCAAAGACAAACCTTGGCAGCTGACTGGACCACCCCTGCCTGGAGACAAGCGGAGCCCTGGAAAGCCTGCGTGTGACCATAAAGGCCCAGAGTGAGGCGCCTGAGAATCCGGGGGTCCTTTAGCTAACTAGAGGAAGAGGTCCCAGAATGCGAGCTAGAAAAGGACCTGAGCAGCCTCCTACGCTGGAATCCCTCCCTACCAAATCCTCCCGGAGGGCAAAGCTCCGACGATGATCTCTCATCCTGCCTGCTGTGTATCAGGCACATGAGAAATGCTTCTGATGGATCTAGACATTCTAATTATTGGTTAAGTTTTTCCTTGTAACGAGTCTAAATCTGCCTCTCTGCAATGTCGAAGTGAAGCTTTTGGGGGGTGGGGGTGGTTCTAGAGCTGGGGATTATCAGAAAATTTATTTTTCCAAAGGAAGAGCCCCTTTTCAAGAGAAGAACCTCTAAAAGCAAGATCATTTCCCAAATGGGATTCAGAAGTGGGAGAGGGAGAGAGGGGTACAAAAAATAGGAGCAAGCAGGGGTGAGAAAAAAGAAAGCAGCAGTACTTGGCCTTCCTATCACAAAAGATTGTTCCTTTTATAACTATATTCCCCCATTTTCCTCAGCTGAAATTCCAGAGAAAATCATGACAGACTACATGGCCTTTACTTCACTGTCCTTGTCAAACTGCCTTTTTTGAACCCATATCTTCTATCTCAGAATCAACACTGTGTATTGGTTCTAAGATAGAAGAGTGGTAAGGACCAGGCAATGGGGGTTAAATGACTTGCCCAGGGTCACACAGCCAGGAAGTGTCTGAGGTCACATTTGAATCCAGAACCTCCTGTCTCTAGGCCTGGCTCTCAAACTCACTCAGTACCCCACAGTACTTTTTCCAAGCCTTGCTTTAGCCAGGAAAAAAAAAAAAAAATCTTCAGAGAGGAATGTGAGTCTCCATGCTCAAGAACCTCCTAGGGAAAAAAAAAAAAAGGTGACATATAGGTGGGAAAATGAACTTTGAAAAACAATATCCTGGCATGAATCAGACAGTAAGAAACAGAATTTTTCAAAGCTCAAAACTGAAGTGCCCAACTTTACAAATTTTTGGGCCATGGATTAAATAATATTACACAAACGTCTTTTCTTATATCACAACAATTTTAATGTATATCCAGTGAAATCTTTGACTAAAATGCATAAAGTGTCTGCAAAAAAAATAATAATAACCTAAAACTCTTTACTCCTTTTTAAAAGTCATGACAAATGTTACAACTGAATTTATTCATGACACAGCAGATTTATTAAATATCTCCCCCCTCCCCCAACACTTCACACACAGCTCAGTCTTACTAGATTTACAAAATAACTACAAAGCTTAAAACAAGCAGAATTCTCATAACAAAAATATTAGATAGTATTTTTTTGGCATTTGGAAAGAAATGAGAAAACCTTCAAATTAGGGGTAATATATATTATATACATATATTTGCGTTTTTTCATCAAGGAACTTGTATATAAATTTTTCATTCTTGTAGAAATCACATCCTGAAAAGAGTACAAACTGAAAGTATCTCTTTGTATCAGCAATTGTACTTTGGGGTGTTCCAAGTTCCAGAAGGTATCTTAGTACAAGTTTGTTAAAATGTTACTAAGTCCATACAGAGAATTCTACTTTCCCATCAAGTCAGATAAATTTAAAATTTACTCAATAACCATAAACTCAAACTGTATATGGAGATATACATATACTTCATCTGCATGAAAGCACAAATTTAACCAGACATTAATAAATAAAGCCATTTAGAGCAAAGAGGATGAAAATCATTGCTGTTTTTTCAATAATTTTAATGTACATCTGGGGAAAAAAGATGAGCTATTTGAAAAAAGCCCATTTGCAAAATTTCAAATTCCTGCTTTTACATTAGTTAACATAAGAATGAATATGTATTAATGTGATGAAAAAAAAAACAGTGATATCTGAAAAAGAAAAAAAGATTAGGAAGAATGTTGCATTTATAATACAGATTTTCAAGGATATCTGAAAAATTGAAATGAATGTCCCAAGGAGCATGTGCCTAGGGTGGCTTCAGGGACAGGGGGGGTTAGGTGTGAAAAATCACCAAATAATTTCAATCATCACATGGGTTTCAAGGACATAAAAGCCAAGATGTAGTAGCAAATCAAAGAGGAAATCAAAATCAAAGGTACAATGTTTTATTCCCAAAGATTCCTTTTGTCTTGTTTTCTCACAAAAAATTCCAACAAAGTCCACTTTGCATTTACTTTAGTCTCCTAAATACTTCAGACAACAAAGGGACTAGAGGAGAGTGACTTCCAATAAAGTGATCAGAAAAGAAAAATGGAGGTGGGAGGAGAGCCAGGGATAGACAGAGAGAAAACAGAGAGACAGATTCTATTAGAAAACATTCAATTTAGAAAATCTAGAAAGAGATTCTTCTCCCTCTCTGACTCCCTCCCTCCCTCCTCTCTCTCTCTCTCTCTCTCTCTCTCTCTCTCTCTCTCTCTCTCTNATATATATATATATATATATGTTTTTGATTGATGAACATGGAAATAAATATTATATCTTAGTATATGTAAGGCATATAAATTACCTTCTATCCTGGGGAGGGAAGAAGATGGTGAAAGAATAAACATGCATCAGAATTTTTCAGAAAACAATTATTAAAAATTGTATCAATGTGTAAAAAAATAAAAGAAGAAAAAGACTAAGGAACATATAGTATGGGACAGGACACCAGAGAAGTATACTTTATATGGAGACGGCTGTACAGCCTTTCCTAAGCTAAAAGAATGACTTTAGTATCCAAATGAGTTCAATTTTGATCACAGAAAAGTTACTTGGCATAGGGTTCCCACTATGGGAAAATGCTGAGAAGCTTTGTGATTTCTCTCTCTCTCTCTCTCTCTCTCTCTCTCTCTCTCTCTCTCTCTCTCTCTCTCTCTCTCTCTCAACTACCTTCACACACACAGTCAGACACACTACTGTAGATTGTCAGGAAGAAAACAGAGAGGAAATGTACCCATCTACTAATACAAGGAGAGAATTTTGAATGAGACCCACCTAAGTCTATAAGAGAAGGCAAGAAAAATAGATGACATGGTCTGAGTCCAGATTCCATGAAGCAGGCCTCCATACTGGCTTAAATTGGAGAAACTCGTTTAATGTAAGAGGCACCTAAGGAAAGCAGAATACGGAAACCAGGAAACACACAGAGGCCAGGAGAAAGGTTCGTGACCAGTCTGGTCAAAGTGGTCTCTTCTATGACCTATGCCAGAGTCTAAGACCCTGCCACGGCTATATATGCCCATCATTTCACATAGTCAAAACAGGATACACAGCCTAAATTGGTCACACATAATGAAAGAAAAAAGAAACTCAAAGTCCTTAAATCGTGAGCCCCTCCTCTCCTAGCAAAGACTAAAAGAAGCTCCTCTTCTGGCCAGGGGCCATCTGCTACCAACCATCACTCCCTCCTACCAGGGAGCATCTTCCCTCTTGTCCCTCTTGAGCACCAAGTCAACAGCCAGATAGAAAAAGGTCTTCAAAGTTACAAAGAGAATATAAGAGAAGGCACGGTCAGAGAACAGCATGCAATGACACACATGCCAAAGCAGGAGAATCCTGGCCAGGGCAAGGAAGCGACGGGCAAGGTTCTTTTCATTCCTACTTGCAACAGTTTCCCAGGTTCGCAGGAGTGGGTTTGCAGCGTCTGAAAAGCAGGGACCGGGTATTTCCAAAAGGCTCGAACAGCTGCCAGTGATCTGTGGGACTTTTACTCTAGTCGCTGGTTTAAAATGCCGCCCCACAGAGTCAAAGGAAATACAGCTGGATTATCCTGGCTACCTATCTGCTGAATGACAGCTATCTGCGGGCATTTGTCCCCTCGCCTCTCAGCGGAGGATGGAAGGACAATGGTAAGGCACCATGAGCAAGTTTTCTCACTGTCCATATGGAAGCTGTAATTAAGGCTGAAGACACTACAGAAGGTGGAGATAATCTATCCAATCCTAGCACCGAAAAAGTGAATATATTTAAACAAAAATGTCATTTTACAAAAAGTCAAGCACATGACCATCAAGGATGGCAATGAGACTTAAAGGAATGTCCCAGTTAACCAAATGCACAAGTGAAAAAGCCAATCAGCTGATTAAAGATTCATGCCACACCTACAGGGTCTGAATCCTGATCTTCTCCAGGTGTCATTTTTTATCTTCTACCCCTAACCCCAACCCCCTAGTCAAAAAAAAGGTGGAGCCCTACCTAGCCACCCTAAGTCCCCTGGCTTCTCCAGTGAGCTATTTTATTCTTTGGAGACACTTTAAATAAATATATACTCAATATAAAATTCAAACATAACACTGTATAGGAGAGAATCTTTACAAATCATTGAGACTTTTTTCCCATTTTAATGGTAGTGTCTGTAAGCAGTTGAGAGGGAGTGCTTGCTTTTCCTTATAGCTCTTCTGAGAACATCTTGGACAAGATAGTTGCCCAGCTCTGTCTGTCACTCTCAATAGCCCAAGTTGTCATCCTACCAGCCCACAGCAGCAGAGAAAGGAGAGGAAGGTCAGTGCCAGCGTACGGGGTCCAGACTTTTTTCAAATACACAAAGAAGCAAAGGTTGGAGACCCTAAAATGGTCCCACTGTATTGGGAGAAATGATGTGAATGTATGAATAAGGCTACAAGGCTTTTTGCTCCTTAGGACTGGCTTTAGACTGATTCCATTAACCACCTTCTTTACCTCTCTATTCCTGCCTCAGTACTTAGGATCACATAGATAGAGCCAGAAGGGACACTGGAAATCAGTGAGTCCAATATCTGCATTTTAATTAGGACATGGAGAGAAGTGACTTGTCCAGAATCACCCAAGTACTTGATCTCCTTCAAAATGGCAATACAAACTATCAATTCAATAAAGGTGTGGGAACAAATAAAGGATCTAATTATTCTTCCAAGGATATAGATCTATAAGTCACACTACATCATCCTCATTTGGTTCTCATTCATTTCCAAGTTACCAAATCTAAAAAGTTATCATAACTTCATCTTGATGTGAATATATAGATGTTTAAACACTCTCTACCCTATTCTTTGCCCCAGCTACCTGCAAAAGCAAAGTGGGAAAAGAGATCAATGACACTTTCTTTCCACCTTGAGAGAGCTAATAAAATTCAGGGAGGGTGTGAATTCATTAGAAGGTCATATATTTTGCAGCTCATGGAAGTAGCTAGAATATATTACCATAGAAAACCCTCCCTCATTAAAGCCACAGGAATTACTTAATGCATTAAAAGAACTGCTCTTTAGTTCATTAGTTTTATCTTCAGCAATTAACCTCACCTCATCTCCCCAGTCATCAATTCTGATTTTTGAAGGTAGGTAAATGCTATATCATTAATCATGTTAGATAGCACTGATCCAGAAACAAACACACACACACACACACACACACACACACACACACACACACACACAAAACACTCCTAGCATATACATTAAAGTATTCATAAAAAATAAATAGTAATTTCTATTTGGGGATATCCATGGTAATATTTTAAAACTTTAGATTAATTTTCATTAATCAAAAGAGCCCACGAAGTTTGTTTTTGGCTTTTTTTTTTAAAAGAAAACCATGCTTTGGCAGATAACAAATTCCACCTCATGATTCGACTTGGGTGGGTATTTTGAGCAA
Source organism: Gracilinanus agilis (assembly GCF_016433145.1). Lineage (NCBI taxonomy): Eukaryota > Metazoa > Chordata > Mammalia > Didelphimorphia > Didelphidae > Gracilinanus > Gracilinanus agilis. The sequence continues at coordinate 242,152,251 of NC_058132.1, forward strand.
TTAATTATCAACTAGTAAACACTTATGAAACACCAACTGTAAGCCAGAGATGGCAGTTTTTTTCATGGGACAGCCAGGAAGCCCATCACTGGTTTTAGAAGCCAAGGCAGGGAGGAAAGCATAAGAAGAATGGAAAGATGGGAAGGGGTTAGGTTGTGAAAGAACACCAGGTGGGATTCTGTCCTCGCTCCTGGAGACGACCAACGGGAGTCCCGTCACTGAGGCTCACTGCAGAGGAACCCATCGGCCACATCCAGGCCAGGGTCTACACTGGGACGGGGAGGGTGGGGGGCATCGTCACAGGAGAAAGAAGGGAATTCTGAGAGACGCTGCAAAGAGGGAACCGACAGGTCTTGGCAAGGGCTCCAATAGGGAATTGGAGGGAGGATTCCAAGATGACTCCCACAGGGTGAACCTGAGCCTGGGAGGGAGTAAGAGAGAAGCTATGGACTGGGGAGGATTTTGGGGTAAAGAGAATGAATTCTGTTTTGGACATAATGAATTTCTAGTTCAAAATGTCTGAAAGGCAGTTGGAGATATAAGATGTGGAGACTGCAGAGGGATTGGGGGCACATTAGGTAGACTCATCTGCATAGAGATGGTAATTAAATCCATGGAAGCTGATGAGATTGTCAAGGGGAACAACAAAGAGGGAGAAGAGCATCCCCATGGTTAGAGGATGTGACCGAGAGGAGGCAGCAAAGGCAGCAGAGAAGAAGCAGGCAGATAGGCAGGAGAAGAGCCAGGAAGAGAATGATGTCCCAAAAACCTAGAGAGAAGAGGGCACCAAGGAAGCAGTGAGCAATAGTGTCAAAGGATCCAGAGATCAAGGAGAATGAGGATTAGGAAAAGGACGGGGACTTGGAATTAGTGGGGGCATACTTCTGCTCCAGTGGAACAAGTTGGAAGAAATAAAAATGGCCCGTCCCACTCCAAGGCTACAATGGACAATAAAGCCACAATGCTCTGAACCTGACAGATCTGTACAAACAACATTTGTGTTAAAGATCCCTAGATATTTTGGTGGCCAACCAAATTATATGACTATTCAAAATGAACAACTGGCTCATTCCTTTTTTTTCTAAGGGAATTTCTAAATTTTAAGATAGAATGTGTTTGGAGCCATCCCATCGCATAGACAAAATGTTACTCAACTGGAAAAGAAGCCACATGTTTTTACAAGTGGAAAACTACCTCTCAATAGTCTGCCTATTTTATGGGGCCACTGTTGTCAACCTGTAAACCCTACCTCCTTCTTTAATCCTAAAGCACTAGAATGTCATCCTATGGTTCCATTTACTAATCTATAACTAGAAACTTATCAGATTTTGGGAAAAAATGCATTTAGAACTCCTAGATTATAATTAGGCTTGGGCACAAATAATGTTAATTTTTTTAAAACCTTTAACATGTAAACAACGATTTAGAGTGAAACAATAAAAAATATCCAAATTTTTTGAAAAAAAAAAGTATTTTTAAGGTTAAAATTTAAAGTTGGAGTTTCAAAGCATAATACAGTATGTGCAAGAGTATAGATTTAATCTGGAGTGAAATTTTTAAGAAGCTCAAAATTAAATTGCTAGAACATCTTGCTACTAAATCTACTGCAAAACATAAGCTTATATTCCTTTATGGTAATTCATAACACATGTTGAAAGGCAGCCAATTCACTTAAGGCTAATAAATATATTGGCCAAGATTCTACTTGTCCCCTCTAGCAACACTGTATTGGATTAATCAAAATTTACTCTTTTAATAGACTAGCTGGAGGGCAGGTAGACTAGCTGAAATTCAGCAATCCAAAACAAACAATCCTAATGGAAGTGTGAAGATTTATGATAACATCAGTTTTTTTTTCCCTTAGGAATAGAGACAGATTTGCAAATCCTTAAAAAAAACCTCTTTAAAAAGACACAATATTTAATATTGATCTCAAAATGCATCAAATTAAGTATCGTGAACAAGATTTCATGTGAAATTTGACTCACCTCTCAGGTTATTACCTTAAATATTCCCAAACACTCCTACTGCCTCATGTAAGGTCTTCTGTCTTCATGCAGGTCTAAAGGTGTTGCTGGACTGAATCAGGGTAGTGAGTAGAGTCATACTTCACTAATTCCAAACAACTGGTGGGAGGAAATACAAGAAGCCCAACTTTTGGCTAAGTCTGAATTACAAATTGCCAAAGCAATTTTAAAGTTTTTTTTACAAAATACTATTACACTTTAATGTAAGTTACAGAGCAAATGTAAGGGTTTTTTGTTTGTTTTTTTCCCCCCAACTAAAATAGATGTTAATTAGAGAAAATTCAAAGAGGGACCCAATGGAAAGTAGAGGGGAAAAAAAGAAGAACAAAGTGAGGAAACCCTATTCAACTGGAACCTCTCTGGCCAAGGTTTGTGAAAACAGATCGAGATCTCATCATTCACTCGATAGAGTTTCAGCCAAGTCTCACTCAGCTGTCTTCATGCAAGAAAGAGAGACAGCAAGCTTAAAAGCACCAAACGAGGATTCACCGACAGACGGTGTAAAGAGTCTTGGATTGAGAGCTGGAGGAAATGAGATAATATCCCAGCTCTGTGACTCAGGGCAAGTCACAGCCTCTCTGAGCCTCTGTTTAACGAGAGGGCTGGACTGGATGACCTCCTGCTTTAAAACTGTGGTCCTATCAGTCTATCATTCAATACGTATTAAGTACCTCCTTACTGCGGGCTGGATATAGCGCTGCCCAGCCGAAGATCAAGCTACTAAATACAAATATATACTAAACAGTGCAATACAAGCTACTTCGGGAGGGAAGACACTAACAGGAGGCTATCAGGAGGGCTTCATGCAGGAGATGGGGCCAAAGCTGCACCTTAAAGGAGAGACTCGATGAGTTGGAGGAAAAGATAAAAAGCATTTCAGGCAGAGTAAAGGCACAGGGAGGGCAGACGGAATGTTAGGTGTGAAGAACAGAGAGAAGGGCTACATTGCAGAATGGATGAGGCAAAGAAGACAAGAGAAAGAGTAGGTTGTGCTGGGCTTTAAAGGCTAACTAGGAGTGTATGGCTTATCCCAGAGGCAGCAACAGGTACCGCTTTAGTCGGATGAGGAGAGAGAGGAACGGCATGGTCCGATCTGTGCTGGTGGAAGATGACTTGGGTAACTGAAACGGTGAGCCTTGGGCTGGGAGACCCACAAGGAGACTTGTGATAATCTAAGAGAAAGATGAGGAGGGCTTGGACCAAGGTGGCAGCCCTAAAAGTCATGGATGGGAGAGAGATTGTGATGTCACCAATGGCAAAATTTGTTAACTGATTGGCGATGGGAGTGGGGAATTCAAGACAATGCTGAGGCTATGATTTATGAATAAACAAAGAACAAAGGTGAAAAAAATGGTATCCACAGGATAGGGGAAGTTGAACTGTCCAGGTCCAAATGAATGGAGTTATTGTATGTGGAAATAAATAATACAATGCAACACACATTATTAGCCTATCACACGGCTATATTGTTTAGTGCCATTTGGAAACAAATACTAACCTTCAAAGTGCTAAGAGTAATACTCAAGATGAATAACTAGAATTATAAATAATTCAAAGGTTCTGTGGCATCTGCTGAAGAATAATTTGTAATTCTTTGCCTTGGAAATTCAATTTTGTGAGCCACTAGGGTTTTTTTTTTTTTTTTTGCTTTTGGACAAGCCTTATTTTAAGATAATACAGCATGGAAAAATGAACAAATTAATGTATTTGCAAAAAGGTTTGAAGATGTGGTCCCTTTACCAATAGGGGAAGGAGCTGCTGAGGTAACTCCTTCAGAGACTTCAAAATGCATCTTTCCTAGGAAAAGGAAAGACTACCATGCCTTTTCTATACTCTCCTCTCATTGTCCTCCTGGGAAGAAGCAGTATGGATTTTGAAGTAGTGAATGAGAACTTTAACCCATGATCCTGCCATCTACTTTGGGGCCTGGGGTCAGTCACTCTTCAACCTCTCTGGGCCATGGTTTCCTCATATATAAAATGAGGGGGTCAGACTAGACAGTGTCAAAGGTCCGTCAAAGTTCTAAGATCTTGAGGTGAGGAACCATATGTGGTAGTTATAATGTATTGGGAACCTGACAAGTTTCCAGAGAAGTCCCACTATTGAGTCTATAGGAAACAAAAGTAACTGAACTCAAAATGGAAAAGGGTGGTATATAAACTATTGCTTTTTGCCTTTTAAAAGTGGGGGGCGGGGGTAGAATAAAAACCAAACCCTGAAAAATATCCAGGCTGTCTCTCTAACCCAAAGGAAAGGGCCCCTGGAAGCTCCACTGAGAGCAACAGATGAGATTCCATGTGGAGACCACAGGCCTACTCTTTACATGTCCCCCTAGGACTTCTAATTTCAGAGACAAAAGAAAAAAAAAATAACTCCCAGGTCACCACAAAAAGCACACCTAAGAATGCAGCAGACATTTTTATAATAACTATCTGAAAGGAAAGCATAACAATTTATAAAAGCTGACTCACTCAAGACTTTTAGGAATTCACCTACTATAAAACATAGAAATGAACTTAAAACTGCACTAAGACTTTTGAGATGATTGGAAAGAGGAGGGAGGGGCAAAAATAAGAAAAAATTTCAAGAGATTGTCAAATATTTTCACTAAAAACACATCATTTTATAAACTCATGAAAAGCCACTCTATCACCTCAGCCTTTATGATTTTATTTATTACCATGCAAGTATTTTAAAAATTGATTATAAAACTAATACTAGTTTAATAGAAGATTTGTCTTCCACATTTGAGGCAACAAGTGATATTCAGAAGATGAATGAATAATCCTTCTCATACTGTTTAGGGCAGTGGTGGTGAACCTTATAAAGAGACAGAGGGCCCCAAACTACATCTTCATGCCGCATGTGAGCCCCTGCGTTAGCCCAAACAAGGGAGGGAGGAAGCACTGGGCAGAGGGGCGGGGCACGTCAGACATGTTCTCAGGTGTGGTGGAAAGGAGCAGCCTCCTCCAGCATGTGTGCCATAGGGTTCACCAATACAGGTTTTGGGGAACAATTATCGATTATTAGCACATGTAAAATATTTTGTCTAGGCTAAAAACTGTACTAGGTGGCTCAATAGATGGAGTCAGATCTATAGACAAGAGGTCCTGGGTTCAGATATGACCTCAGACTCTTTCTAGCTATGTGACCCTGGGCGAGTCTCTTATCTTCCATTGTCTAGCTCTTATTACTCTTCTGCCTAGGGACCAATACTTAGTATCAATTCTAAGATATGGGTTAAAACAAACAAACAAAAAAGACTATGCTGACAGGAGAGAGCTGTAAGATGAGCACAAAGTGTCTAGACCAAGAAGTCTATCTGTAGTTTTGATGGGCTAACAAGCATGCTCCTTGAGACGCCATGTGTACAGATAAATGTTCAAACTCCCATATAGAGCAGAAGACAGCATTTTAAATAGTACCAAGGTTAGGGTATTACTATACAGAGGTAATTACTCAGGTCCATTTTAAACCACACCAAAGAAATGAAAATGACCTCCAAATATATTTAAGTGCAACTGACACAAACCCACTTAGAAAGAAAGCCCACCCCCCTTTTGTGATAACATAAAATTTAAAGGAAGATGTGTTAACCAATTCTCATGTCCTTAAAGAGTAATCAAGACCATGAATCACTTACATGTCCCAAAGAAAAGAACTGAGAAACTTTAAAATACCCAATCATTTTTCTTGGTTTTAAATTTTAAAAAAGTGTTTCATGTCCAAACACCTTAGTTAATTATTATCTCCTCAAAGTTCATTGAAAAACCAGATAACAAGGCAAACACTAACAACATTAATAGTAGATATGAGCAGGCACCGCAAAAAACTATTTGTTTACTAATTAAATAATGCCATTCCAAAGTAGTAACATTGAAGAAGTTCTTTTTCTATAAAAACTTCACAAAAAACTCTCTAAATAGTCTTTAGAGCTGAACACCTTACAACAGCAGCTCAATGAACTATTTTAGAAACAAGCACTAAAACTCTTATTCCACAAAAAAAAAAGAATTTTATTTCTTTGTTTTAAAATGAGCAAATTCATTGCAACATTAACTAACCTCTTTTTATGGTACAATGCAAATAACATATGCACATCTTAAATTTGGTTGGTCACAAATCAGAATGTCATCCTCTTTTTGATGAAGCAGAAAGTAATAAATAAATGAAAATTAAATACTTCATATCAACAGTTTGGTATCAACAATTCAGTAGTGCCATCCCCACATCTGAAGGATGACACAGTCTGGTTTTATAAAAAAATACTTGATATGTCACGTCATGTGGGCTAAAGATATATTAAGATATCATTAGTTGTTCTGTGTTTTGTTTTTTCTTCAAGGAAGACAATGTGAACACTGTCCACCGGGTGCAGTAACACATTTTCAAGGGGTAAGTGACCAGTTGGTCCATGGCACAATCATATATTTCACACTTCTGTCAGAATGAAACCTGTGCAAAAGGCTCCATGTTTATAAGCGACAATACAAACTGACAAGGTCAGTCCTTCACACTTTCTAAAAAAATATCAACATTTATCCTCATAAATGCCTAAATGTTTAAACCATCATTTGTTCAAAGAAAGAGATGCACATTCATATTGTGAAAGTTATTAGGAAAATACTCTTGCAAATAAACTATATAAAGATAAAATACACTTCAGAGGTTTTTTGTAGTTGTTGGGTTTTTTAAAACATTATTCTATAAAGTGCAGAGAAATCCTTCTAAGTAAAGGGAAAAAAACTACTCCCTATAACAACAATATAATTACAGCAGCTTTTGCATAGCAATACTTAGAGAAAGTTGGACACTTCAGTTTCCTCAGGAAGAGAGGGATGGAAGAACATCTTCCAATTCAGATTTTTTTTTGGACGTGGTTCTGTTTTCTTCAGGAATGGTTGCTGATGCCAAATCTCCATTGAGAATATTTCTTGAACAGTGAACAGGTCCTAATAAGAAAGAGATTAATATTTTAAACCTCCCCTTCCAAGAGAGCCCAGTATTAGGCTAATTTTTCTATTACTGGGTGTTTCCAATATGGTTCTTTCCAATCTACTAAAAAGACATTTAGTTTAGACAAATGTATGAAGTCACTTTCCTTTTAAATACTTGCCAGTCTCTAATGATACTTTTAACATTTCAGATTGAAAAGAAAATATGGAGTCTTTGACCTAGACCAGTGATGGGCCCTCAGGCCAAATGCAGCCCCCTGAAATGTTCTATCCCACCCCACCACATTATTCCTAATCTGACGAATACAATGAGTAAGATACAACACAATGAAACTTTGGAAGAGTTCCCTTAGAAACAGACTGACAGATGAGCATTTCCTTTCCTTTGGCCCCCTCTTTAAAAAGTTTGCCCATCACTGCTCTAGACAATAAAGCAGGAGCAGTATAGAGGTAGCTTTCTCAGTTAACTACTGGTTATTCAGGCTTGTAATTTTAAATATATAAATTCACAGAATTTTAGAACTGGAAAGAACGTCACATATCTAATCCAACTCCATTTTCCAGATGAGGAATATCACATCCAAAAAAAAGATCAAATGGGTCATGTAGTTAACTGGTAAATTTAAAACTAGACTTCATATGATTTTAGGACTTACAGCTTGAAGAGAGCTTAGATCATCAGTTTTTTTATCTACCTGTTAAAATTTCTGCATACCATTTCTAGGAAAGGAGTGTGGTATAATGGAGAACACACTCCTCTGGAATAAGTAGACCTAAATTCAAAACCTACTTGTGAGGGGCAGCTGGGTAGCTCAGTGGATTGAGAGCCAGGCCTAGAGACGGGAGGGTCCTAGGTTCCAATCTGGTCTCAGATACTTCCCAGCTGTGTGACCCTGGGCAAGTCACTTAACCCCCATTACCTAGCCCAGTGATTCCCAAAGTGGGTGCCACTGCCTCCTGGTGGGTGCTGCAGCAATCCAGGGGAATGGTGATGGCCACAGGTGCATTTTACAAAAAAAGGTAGAAACATTAATACATATATCTTTCCTATTAACTGCCATTAAAATTTTTAAAAATTAATTTCCAGGGGGTGCCTAAGTAATATTTTTTCTGGAAAGGGGGCAGTAGGCCAAAAAAGTTTGGGAACCACTGGCCTAGCCGTTACCACTCTTCTGCCTTAGAGCCAATACACAGTATTGACTCCAAGACGTAAGGTAAGGGTTTAAAAAACACAAAACAAAACCCTACTTGCATGACCTTGAGGGTAAGTCACAGTTTCTTCATCTGTAGAATGGGGGTGTTGGACTAGATAGGCTCCAAGGTCCCTTCTAGTTTTCAATTATGAGCCTATGACAAAGTCTTCCACTAAAGCTCCCAATGCTGAAAGTGAACCCAACAGAGCCCAGTACCAAAGCAGTTATACCCCACAAGAAGAGAAAATCCTTTGCAGTAATAAGCCTTATGACAATGGCCACCTACCATGTGCTCAGAAGATTGGTAACTAAGGACAGTCCATTGGTATGATATCCACTCTAATCGTCACCCACTGAGTCATTCATCAATTGTTAGCTAAAGTAGCTAAAGGTGGCTGTGGCTAAATGCTTCATCTATTCTTCAACTACTGAGAAGTCTCAAGAAGCCAGGCCTTTGTAGAGTCTGACATAGCCAGACCTTCAGGAAAATAGATATAGAAAACTTTAGAATTAAGGCAAGAATGATCCTATCACTAAAGAATCTAAAATAGTATGTGGCTCATTTCACTGGGCTACAGGAGAAATGAAATTTTGACTATAAATCAGAAATTATGGTATTGTGGAAGGAAAACAAAGCTTCAGAGGTAGTTCCTCGGTGAGCTCATATTTTTAAGTATGTACAAAAAAACGAAAGGAAGGAAACATTAAAAAGGTGGCCCAAAAAGTAGAGACAGAAAGTTTTAAAGTCAGGAAGGAACTGAGGCTTCCATTAAGTACAATGAAAAAGCCTTTAAAAGTTATATCTGAATCAAATGAAGAATAATGACAAACTTATTGTTTGAATAAAATTGTATAATTTTAACAGATGACAATGGAAAATCAGAACTACTTAATTTTAACTTTGTTTCCAAGTTCTCTGCCAAAGTAAATAATCTTCAACAATGGAGGGCAGAACATCATGAACCAAAAATCTTGAAATGTTACAGTCATTTGGGACCAATATGATATTGGTCCCAAATGGTCCCAGAAGGACTAAGTTAGTCCTTCTAACAATTGGAGGGGTAAAAAATAAAATAGATGGGTATTAAAAAACAGTGGGTATGGTACTAGAAGTAGTTCAACATTAACTGAATGGTACTGCCCATCAAGGCCACTACAGAAAGATTACTAGCAGTGAGTGAGGAATTGGTCCTGATGACCCAGAGGCAGATGGTGGGGCAGGAGATAAGAGTGCTGAAAGGTCAAGAAGATCTAAGTTCCCAGACATTTAATTAGCTAAATCACTTAATTTCTTTCAACCTCAGTTCCCTCATCAGATAAATGAGGGGAATTGGACTAAATTGGCCCTAAGGTCCATTTTGGTTTTGAAACTCTCACCCTATGACCTTTAAGATTTTATGATCCTACTAACAGTGAAGTACCTAAACCACTACCCTTTAGGTAGCATCAAACCACTGTTTCGGTGGCCTTACCAAACTTTTTAAAAATGAGAGATAATACTCAGCTGGATGGCAATAGAACAAAGACTAATTCTACAGGCTGGATGGACCAAGGTTATATTGTACTGTAACTGGATTATAAAACTTTAGTACCACTTAATGAATGTTAAATGGCTAACATCAAGAGCAGGGTCATCTGGGATCAATAAAACTTAAAAGACTTGAAAGGCAAACTGTAAGATAAAGACCTTAAAGCCCAATCACAAGCTGATGTGGACTAGAAGAACTCTTAAGATATGGCTACATTAGCAGGAGCAGAGGCAACCATGCACCTACCATACACATCAATGGCAAAGACATAATGGTTTCATTTTGGAGCTGAGAGCCTGAGGAAGCACAGTAAAAGGTAAGTAGGAATCAACAAACTTTGATTTTTATGTTAATTCCACAACTCTATGAAGTGTGTGACCTCAGAAAATGATTTCATTTTCTCTCTGGGATAACCTGGTGCTAACATGGGCAGAAAGACCTCACCCAAGTGCTCTCCCCTACCATCCTCTTCTACTTCCTTTTCTCTTAAAAGAGACCACATAAATATCACGCCCCTTTCCTTTCCTCCATCCTTTATTGCTCACAGTTCATAGCATATTTCAGACCACTTCTAACTTGTCCTCTTGAACCTTCTTCTTCTACCTATTTCTTCTAATTCCGAATCTTGGAGCTGGAACCCTCCTACCCTCCAACACTCTCTGCAACACCCCTCCCCCCATTTAGTCCAACCCATAGCTAAATAAGAAACATATCCACTATTTATCAAAGATATGATCATACAACCTTAAAGACAACTGGTGAAAGAAATCTATTACTTAACAAAGCAAATCATTCCACCTTGGGACAGCTCTAATTGTTAATGAAGTTTTATATGAAACCTAAAATTTGTCTCTCTGCATCTAATGAACTCTATAATTCTCAATTTTCTGGAGCCAAATAGACCACTTTTATAACCACTCATGCACATGACAATCCTTCAAATAACTGAGGATAGTTATCATGCTCCCAAGAAGTCCTATACATCCCGGGATAAACCCACTGAGTTCCTTCTATTGGATACCATTTGGCATGACACCAGGGCTATTAGCCATTCTGACTACCCATGCCTGGACACTGTCCAGTTTATCAAAGTCCTCCTAAAATGTAGCTTCTAGGAACAAGCAAAATATTCTCATTCTGCTTTCATTAGGAAGAACACAATAGGACTATCCCATCCCTAGACTCTGATGTAACTCAAATGCTATTCCAATTTAACCTAAAATCGCCTTAGCTTTTTTGACTTACTGAGTTTGCATTCCACTAAAATCCAAAGATATTTTGGGGACAATGCTACCTAGACTCCTCCACATTTTGTTTGTGAAGTTAATTTTTTTATTCCATGGATAAATTATAAATTATTTATCCCGATTAAATTTCAGCCAATGTATTAGCTACTCCTATCTTTGGGTTATTCTGCAAACTTAATAAGCAGACCATCAATGTCTTTATCCAAGTCATTGATAAAAGTGAAAAATAGTACAGAGCCAAGCACAGCTCCCTGGGCTACTCTAAACTGAGACCCAAAATAATCTTTCCAACATGTATGAATTGACCTAAACCTACCATTCTCTGGAACAAGTCCTGCTAAAATTCCCAAATTGCTATAAGAAAATTATTCAAATTCTCTATAGATGAACTAGGGAAGCGAATGGTACAAAATATGAGAACAATTTTAGGAAAGGGCAACAATGAATGCATTTCCAATTCACCAGGAGACACAAAAATACTTTCCTACTTTAAATATACATAGACATGCTTTACATATGCAAATAATAATGTCATTTAATTAGACTTGGGAGGCATGCAGTATGGTTTAATGTTTAAAGAATCAACTTTGGCACTAGAAAAGCCCTGGGTTCATAAAGTTCTGCCTCTGACACATATTGACTGATGGAATCTGGATATTACAATGGACAGAGCTCTGGATCCAGAATCAACAAGGCCTGAATTTAAGCCTGTCCCTAAATACTTCCTAGCTGACTAGCTAGACAAGTAACTCATTCTCTTCATCTGTAAAATGGAGATAATAATGGCACTAGTTCTCAGGGAATTTGTAAGGTTCAAATGAGACAATATTGTAAAGTGCTGTACAAATTTTTAAGCTCCTAGATAAAAACTTTAAAAGTTATCACTGATAAAAGTGATAAATAGTACAGAGCCAACTATAGCTCCCTAGGCCACCTAAGATGACAGTGAACAATCAATTAATAGAAACAGTCTTTAAGATAATAAAACTCAGAGAAGCTGACCTGCATTGATAGAAGAGTTTCCTCATCAAGAAGTTTCCTATAACAAGATTACAGACCTAGTCCTTCACCCTATCCCTTGATTATACTAAATACCAGTATGGAAAACTTTTCCTCTAGGCTTGGAATGGTCATTTGCTTACCTGCAGGAACTATTTTATGATTTACTCTTTTTCCAATTTAAAAAACCACCATGGAACAAGGACAGAAAATATTTTCACTTGAAAAAGATACAAATTTCTTAATTACAAAAAAAAATGTTTTATGACAAAACTCATGTTTCTTTTAACTACATGCCTTGCTTTCAATCACAGAAATATATGTATGTACGTGTGTGTGCATGTATGTGTCTGTGTATACATAAACACGCACACACATTTTAGCAGAGTTCTAAAACAATCAGTATTCTCATTTAATAACATTAATCTGGGAGACCCATAGTGAGAATGCTAATAAAATCCAAAGGCAGCTACAGCTATTTTCAAACTTACTATCTGGGTCTTCAGGGGGAATATCATTGTAGTCTGTATCTGAGTAGGTTCTTCTGCGTCGCTGGGAGATTCGATGAAGTGAAGGTCCTGGTTCCTTTACAGTGTGACTACTCCTATAAAGTAAGTTAATTCACTTTGCAATTAAACAAATTCAAACATCCCCAAGTCAACTTAAAGTCTTAAATTAATTCTATTTAAGTAGAAGAGAAATCTCCTTTCATGTTAGCAGACTAATAACTGAAATGTGTTTCTGAGTTGAGCTGGACAGAAAATAGCTGTAACAAAGTCCAAGAATTTTTCTCTGAAAGGAGGCAATGTGGTCCTCTACAAACCTTTGACTAATGCCTCTCAGCTTAGAATCTATGTGAAATGTAATACTTGAGAATTTTGATTTTACATGACTGGCCTAGAAAAAAATCCTCTCAGCCAAAAAAAAAAAAAAGTAATAAGGATACAATAAATGGCAACTTACATTTCTAAGAGATAAATATTACTATTAGGAACCTAATGCACAAACCAACTTAAAAACCTGGAACTATAAGAGGTTATTCAAGAATAAAAATAAATCTGATGTCACCAGTTTGACTAGTGTTTACTTTTAAGTGTCCGTGAATTTCTCTCTCATTTTACAATTTTTCACTATGATGATGACTTCTTTTTTTTTAAGACCCTTAATTTATGTCTAAGAATGGTTACTAAGTAGCAGTTCAAGGCAGAAGAGCAGTAAGAGCTAGGCAATGGGGATTAAGTGACTTGCCCACTGTCACATAGCTAGGAAGTGTCTGAAGCCAGATTTGAAACCTGTATCATCCATTTCTAAGCATGGCTCTCAATCCACAGAGCCACTTAGCTGACTCCATGATCATTACTTCTTTACCTCTTAATATACTTAAGAGAAATTATAAATTATACTTCAACTTTAGATACTAGAAGCTCTAATCAAATTCCCAATTATCAATGCCTGAGATGCTTATAAGCACTTGACAAATATACAAAGTGATCAGCTGATAAATGGCATGTCCTCTGCCATTTTACATGCCAAATTATCCTATTAATGCCCCCACACACACACAAAAAAAAGCATGGTGTAAGGGCTAGGGCACTAGACTTGGAGCCAGGCTGAGTTGGATTTGACTTCTGCCTCAGACTCGTTAACGTGTGACCCTGGACAACTTCATTTCCATCAACCTCAAAGTCCTCATCTATTAAATGAGGAGGCTATATCTGATGACTTCTAAGGTCCTTTGCAATGCTAAATCCTATGATACTATAGGTTTTCCTGGAGGGATAGAATGTGGTAAGAATGAGAAAGAAAGGGAAAAGAAAGATAATTTTACCTCTCTGAGCTATAAGAACCAGGGTGGCTGATGGAACGTTTCATCTAGAAATCAAAAAATAAAAATGAGATATATAAGTTAAAAGATGCACAAATAGGCCCCCCAAAAGTATAATATAAATGTAATCATCTAAACTAACTTTATTGAACCAATTCGACAAAGAGATTATTGGGAAAAGATTCTTAAAAATTAAATACTCCAACAGAACTGTGATTTCATTGGGATGGGCACTCTTTCCAATGATTTCTATTACAATCCAACTGTGTCTTCCCATTCTGTGCAGTTCTTGTCTATGACTTCCTCTGATAGAAAGTGTTTTCTTATTTAGGAATTCCCTATATCCCAGTGAAATCCCAGGCTCAATTCTCCATCCCTATAAAATCTCCAAATACTTTTTTTGGGTTGATAAAAATTAGGGGAGCAATCTTAGCTCTACAAAGGAATTCTTTAAATATGCTTTTAGATTTGATTTTGGAAAGTGAATTTTTATGTACAATTGGATACTGTACATAAACCTGAAAAGTAGTAGATGCTTAATAAATACACTTCTTGATAAAATGAAGAATATCTCACCATATAGTCTATTCAAAAGACTGTTTTGGGGAACAAATCTCCAATTTAGCCAACCATACAATATGCCAGTCTGAAACATCATAGATTTTGTAGAAATCCTTGGGAGAAATCTCTCCAAATCTTTTTTCAGGCAATTTCCAAAGTGGCAGTGACGGATATCATGAATGTCACCTTCTTCCCTTTGTGAAAACTATCCTGCACTTTTTAGTACAAAATTAAAGGTCTTTTTCATTTTATCTTACCTATGGGGCCCCACTTAAACATGACATCAAATTTAACAACCCTGAAATGACAACATACCAACTGACCCTGTCAACAATGTACTCATTCCAGAGATTCTGGTTAATTTCAAAATTGCAAGCTCACATCACTTGACAAGAAATTTTCTTTCATTTTTCCCAGTTGTGCTAATGCAGAATATTGAGCCTATGCATATGACAGTGACTATACCAAGAAATGCGGTTTGTTTTCTCCCCAAGTATCTTAAAAACTGAAATAATCCCACTGAGGGAAAAGAGTTCCAACCATTTGAACAGGTGAAGGTGACACAGGAGAAACTAAAGGATCTGGATGAGGCAACTGAAACATCTCTGGTTTAAACTTGGCATTTGCTATCTTCACACATTCTTCAAGTGTGGTGATGAATGTATTACATGTGGCACTAAGCAGAGATGAAGCTTCATTCATATTCTGAAAAAAAAATCAACAGACACACAAATGCCAAAATCAATGAAATCAGAGACACACATAAATGAATCTTGTTCAAAAGGGCAACATTACAATCAAGGAGGAAAATATTACCTTCAATTAATACATTTAAAAAACTGCTTTGAGTGAACATTTTACTTCCAAGTACAGGGTGTCAGAAAATTGCAGCAACCTGTGGATAGGTAAGTAATAGCTGTCTCTTCTTGAATAAATAATATAGGAATGAAACTAAATTCATGTAAAATTTAAAAACATGCTTTTCCCTGTTTACTTTAGACAGTGGTGATCTAAAAATGTATTAGGCAATAATTTCTAAACTTCTAAATAAAATGGACATATGTGGCAACAATTTTCTAATTCCTGGTGTACACAACTGGAAAAAAATCTCAATTCAATTTTGAGAAGGAGTCTTAATATTGACAATCTTGTTCTGAGATCATTACATGCAGTGTGGCTTTGGGGAGCCATTTAGGTCCAGCAGGCCAAATATGCAAACAAAATAAGCAAATGGTATTTTAAGAAAACATTTTCCTTGTTTCTCTAGCCTTAAACCTGGTAGGTGCTTAATAATTTTTTTAAACTAAACTGAGTTGGAAAAAAAAGACTAAACTTTTCTTTAATCCTTACTTTATCCTTTCCCACTTAGAACAAAAAATAGAGGTATACAGGGGGCAGCTGGGTAGCTCAGTGGAGTGAGAGTCAGGCCTAGAGACAGGAGGTCCTAGGTTCAAATCCGGCCTCAAATTCGTCCCAGCTGTGTGACCCTGGGCAAGTCACTTGACCCCCATTGCCCACCCTTACCACTCTTCCACCTATGAGACAATACACCGAAGTTAAGGGTTAAAAAAAAAGAAAAAGAAAGAAAAAAAAATAGAGGTATACAAAAGCCACTCCCCCCTCTACTTAGAGAAGAGTACTGTGGCTTCTAGGATTAGTCACATCATTAGCATATTCTTAGTATGTGCTAGTATAACCAGATCCTACATATCTGAATTCTAAACCTTTTCAAACAATATTGTGGGGAAAAAATGTATTAAAAAATGACACAAAACTAAAGACCATTCTTAGAAATATTCTCAGAAACCACATAGAAAAAATATTGTTTACCTAAATTACTAGATTTTCTATGTGGACAGACCTGACTTCACCTGAGAAACACGATGCTCCATAGATCCTGCTTTGCAACAGCTATGGAAGTACAGTGTAAAACAATGGCTCCAACCTGGGAGTTCACAGTTATTGTATGACACCAGCATACCAAGACTTGTCATTTTGCTCTCTATTTAGTTCCAACACACCCACTGTGTGGCAAACATGATTTTTTTTTAACATTAAAAAGGATTCCCAGTACCCAATGGGGATGAGAACCATAGGGTTAGGTGGCTTTTTAGATGTCCTCTTTGGATATTACTTTGCTTTAGATTTGACCCAGAATTTCTTATCTCACCCGCAAGGTGATTCACAATGTGACTCCCAAATTTTATCAGATCTGCATAGAACATTACACTTAATACCTCTACACTGGGGGATGAATGACTGTCGTCATGATGGACGAATTCTTGTATGGTATGAACTTGCTGCATTAAGAGGTCACAGTAGAGGCGAAGTTCAGACATTTTGGTTTTCAGAGATTCATTGGTTTCACTTATTTCTGAAAGAAAAAGGCATACACATTAGCCTGAGCAAGTTTAACAATCTTGTTAATATTCTTTAGGAAATATAATGATACAGAATCATACAGAATCATAAAAAGGGCACTAAGCATGAATACTAGAGTAAAAGGATTTCAATGGCAGAGGCGAATAATCCCCTGGTGATCTTTAAATACAAAATAGATAACCACTTATGTCTCTGGGATACAATTTAGGAAAAGTACCTTCAAAAGGCAGGGGAATGAACTACAAAATTGGTGAATATGTCCCTTTGGATATTTTACAATGGCACTCTTGGAAACTCACTCAAGTCTTCATATTCAATAGTTTTCTTCTTCACTTTGACAGGACTGTGTAAGCTCATCACCTAACCTACAATCTCTACTACTCATCCACTAGAAGCAGAAGCAGAGTATATGAAGGAGATGTTTGGGGCAAACAGCAGGCATGCTCCAGCCATGCTGGATAGAGTTGCTCCAGAATCACTGGACAGGGCCAAATGGAGAGGAAGCCAAAAGCAGCTTACAGCCTTCAGCAGAGATGATCAGAACAGGTTTGGTGTGATCTGCCAATCTGATCTAACCTAAATCCCTCCTGTACAATTAATTAGTCCTTTCCCATTTCCAACAGCCATAAATAATTTATCCCTTGCCAGAATTTTAAGACACAACTTACAACTGGACTTATAAAACTTCAAGAATCTGGAATTTCATTGGGGAAGAGAGTTATCTCTATACCACACCTTGGCAGAGTTTTTGCCTTTTTTTTTTTTAAACCCTTACTTTGCATCTTAGAATCAATATTGCGTATTAGTTCCAAGGCAGAAGAGCAGTGAGGACTAGGCAATGGGGGTTAAGTGACTTGCCCAGGGTCACACAGCTAGGAAGTGTATGAGGTCACATTTGAATCCAGAACCTCCTGTCTCTGGGCCTGGCTCTCCATCCACTGAGCCACCCAGATGCCCAATTGGCAGATAATTTTCATGACCAAACACAGCCAAAATAGAAATTCAACCCTGTGGAATCCAGCCTTCTGGAAAAGGTCCTCACTGTACCACACCCTTAAGACAACATTCAAAACTTTTTGAATTTAACAGAGTCTAGCCAACACCATGCCACTAGCCTCAGTTCTCTTGCTTTGGGGTGGGGTGTGTGGATAGAAACATAGATACACAAAGAGATACAGATAAAAGCCATATTTCCCTTTTGATACCTTTTTCCTTTTTTGCTCTAGTGTCAGTCAAACAAGCTTTTGCACTGCCCAAAGCGACTAGCCATCTCTGTCTCTCAGCGGCATTCACAGCTTTCATGTAGAAATGCTGCTCCCCCGGAATGATTAATTCCATTCTTGTATTGTCTGCGGGGTGAACTGCAAATAAGAACAAGAAAACAGTTTCCAAAAAGTTTCCAAAAGCAACACTGGGAGCTGAAACAAATGAGAAAACACTGAGGTGTCTACAGAACAAACTAATTTGGGTGGCACAGTGCTCCTGCAAGGGACAGGGGGAGCAGGGAGGAACTCTTTCCAGCGCAGCCTTGTCACCCCTCACTTAGCCAGGACCGGGGTCAGGCTGCCCAACCTGAGCTGAGAGCAGAAGAGAACAAGGGAGAGAAACAAAGCAAGAGGAAGAGGCAGATAAGGAAAATGCACCACTTTGTCTTCCTGCCAGCCTCCTTCGATACATTTACTCATTTTCTAAAGCCAGCCCTAAGAATTAGCCAAAACAATATTAAAGTGATGTTGACAAGTGGCATTTATTTAGTGTTGTTAAGGCTTCCCAAGTATGTTGCCCACATTGTTATCTCATCTGGTCCTCCCACAGCCTGGTTGATTTAGTGGATCTGTGACCTCACTGATGGGCATTTAGACCCAGATTGCATCTCTCCACTGCCCTGTGGCAGTCAGCTGCACAGAGTCTCATTAGGCCCCTCTGCCCCAGGCCTGGAAGACAGGAGGATGAGTTCCACAAGCTCCATCTGAGGAGGGCCTGGGGCCAGCCCCCTCTTCCTTCCCCGCTCTGCAACACACCTCCATATTTCTCACCACAATTTCCATCTTCTGGTTGTATTGTCTCCCCAACATGGCACTGGGAGCTCCTTGGGAGCAGACAGATTTTTTTTTTGTATCCCCAGAATTTAACACGATGGCTGGCACATAGTAGGTATTTAATAAAGGCTTACTGACTGATTATGACTTTGATTCCTCAGAGATCCTGGGATTTCCTGAGTTATAGGCATCATCCAAAACACTGCTGTTTAAAAGGAAACTGTTTCCAGGAGAACCCTGGGGTCACTGAAACCAATGTGCTATTTCTTTTCTTCCAATTCAATCCTGGCCCAACTGACTGCAAATCCATAGGTACTGATGGGACCAGCATATCCTAGCCTTGGCAGTGGACATTCCTCCTCTCCTTGGTTTCCCTTATGTAGACAGTCAGGCCTTATTCTCTTGGTTGACTTTTAATCTCACTTAGGAAGTTCTGCAACATTCCAGGGCTTGATGTAATCAGCCCAATGTTACTCACAACCAGAAGAATCCAGAGAGCCTCACCTTCTCTAAGTAATTACCACAGGCTTTTTGATCCCCACTTTATAGAAAATGTTAGAAAGGTTAAGTGGAATCAAAGGTCTTAGGTTCAAACCCTGGGGAATTCATTTTATCTTAATTTTCTCTTTTATTAAATGATGGTGTTTGGACCAGATGATCCCTAATGTCTACAAGTCCTAAATCTGTGATCCCAAGTATCAGAAATGAAATTCAAGCTCAGGATTTGCCTAACTCCAAATTCAGTGTTCTTTTCCTAGATTCCTCCCCAAGGTTGCTTGTGTGCAAACAGGGCCTTGATATCTTGACTGGAAAACTGATGTTGTACATCTCACATGCTATTCAGGCTAGTCAGTCTTTACTGCCTACTATGTGTCCAGCATTGCTTTAGCTTTGGATCAGGTGCAGAAATAAACAAAAAGTGGTAGTAAGAGGGAAAACTAAAATTCATGAAACATTATTTAAAGTTGTAGGTGTAATATGTACTGCAAGAAGGAAGAAAGCAGAATGAATCCAAAGAGTCAGAAAAGGCTTGAAGAAGGGGCCAGACTTGCACTATGCTGTTATTTGTTTTTGTTATGATGACTCCAGAGTCAATATGACTTTGTCATGCTTTTTTTTTTAACCCTTGTCTTCTATGTATTGGCTCCTAGGTGGAAGAGTGGTAAGGGTGGGCAATGGGGGTCAAGTGACTTGCCCAGGGTCACACAGCTGGGAAGTGTCTGAGGCCAGATTTGAACCTAGGACCTCCCATCTCTAGGCCTGACTCTCAATCCACTGAGCTACCCAGCTGCCCCCTGACTTTGTCATTCTTAAAGAAGACCAGTCACAACCACTGATCAATAAGTAATTTATTAAGGGCTTCCCCCTATTGCTCCAGGACTGTGTTGGGCACTGGGAAAGCAAAAACAAAACAGTCTCTGTTCACAATGAGTTTACACTCTAACAGGGGAAACAATATGTATATAGCCTGGATGTCCCCTTTGCCTAAAATTCTGTCTTCATCTCCAACTCCTGCCTATCTTAATTTCCTTCAGGTCCAAGCTAAGATGATGAGGGATAAACAACTGGCATTTCTATACAGTTTTAAGGTTTGCAAAGCACTTTACATGGATTACTCAATTGACACAATTCCACAACCTTAGGAGGAAGGTGCTATTATTATCTCCATTTTACAGATGAAGAAACTGAGACATTGAAAAGTTGAGTGACTTGCCCAGGCTCCGCTACTAAGTATCTAAGACTGGATTTGAACCCAGTCTTCCTGAATCTAAATCCTGAGCTTAAAAAAAAAAAATCTCACCTTCTGCAAGATGCCTTTCAAAATTCCATAAATATTAGAGCTTTCCCTCTGAGATTATCACCAGTTTTATCCAGAATACATCTTATTTTTACATGGATATTTGGCAAACTGTCTCCACAACTAAACTGTGAGCTCTTTAAGAGCACAGATTTGTTCTTTTTCTGTTCTTTGAATCCCTGGCACGTAGCACAGGGTCTGAAACGCAGTAGGTATTTAATAAGTGATTGTAGATTTGATTCAACATATAGGCAAATATAAAAAAATATGCAAAGTAGAGAGAGGTAATGGAGGAGGGAGGAGAGTGGGAGGCAGTAGGCTAGAGGATGGAAAAAGCTTCATGTAGAAGATGGCATCTGAACTGATCTTTGAAAGAAGTTAATAGTTTTGGGGTGTGAAAGTGAGAGAGGAGCATATTCTAGGCATTGGTGTCAACTGGTGCAAAGAGATAGAGTCAGGATATCCTTTATGAAAAAACAGAAAAGTGTACATGCCATTGTGATGAAAGCAAAGATCTTAAGGTAAATTTTAAGTTTTTTAATTTCAGTCATGATCTTTAAACTTAAGCCTATTCCCTAAAATTCCAAAGAGAAGTCTATGTGTACATTAATGGTTCTGGAGAACAAGCTAAAACCTGTCTCAGAGGCAAACAATGCTAAGATTCAACATTGACTTCCCAGCACATGGTATGGAAATGTTTTTTAAATAATAAGATTTATTCAGATGGTCTGTTCTGAGACTGAAGGTTAGAATGCACACCTCCAGCAAGAATGACACTTCTTTTTGGAATGCCTCTTTTGAAAATGCCCTCAGAGCATTAATATTTTGAGTAGCCTCAGTGGTAACTAGTTTTTACCTCTTTGGAACCAACTGAGTTTTAAAAGCAACCAAAAGTCATTTAGATCCAAGATCCAGATGAGTAATCCTGGAAGTAACAAAGTTAAGACAGGACCACACACTGAAACTTAGATTAATTTCATGTGGCTCAAAAACAGTCTCTGAAGGTAATTCCAAAAGAAAAGATCCTAAAATATTTTGAGTAAGTTTTAAGTGATGTTCACTAAATCTGCATGAAGATCCCAAGTTTGTGTGCAATATTTTATGGTAGGTTTGATTTTTTTTAACCTGCTTATTATTGCATGCCCAGTAAATTTCTGGGAACATGATTTGACTCAAATACAGGCATATCTTGGATACTGCGGGTTCAGGTCCAGACCAGTGTAAGAAAAACACACACATTTTTTGGTTTCCTAGTGTGTACAAAAGTTATGTTTACACTGTACGTTGTAATATTATATGTCTGAAAAAAACAATGTATAGCATTTTTTGCCTGACTATGGAGAGTTTTAAAGCTCTCTTCATTTGAGGACTGCCTGTTTATATCCTTTGACCATTATCAATTGCAGAATGATTTGTAATCTTTTATATTCAACTTATTTCTCTATGTATTTGAGAAATGAGGCCTTTATTAGAGAGACTTGTAAAAAATTTTTGGTACCATTATAATTACTTATGTATCACTTTGTATTCTATTTACCCCTGTTTATTTTCTGACCTCCTAAATCTGCACTCTCTTCTATCTGCCCCACTCTCTTCTCTTATCCCCTTCCCTGCCTATTTTCCTATAGAGTATGAGAGATTTCGATACCCAATTAATTGTATATGTTTTTCCCTTCGTGAGCCAATTCTAATGAGAATAAAGTTCACATGCTCTTCTTCCCACCCTTCCCCATTCTTCTCTTCCTTGGTGAACTTATTTTTTTATTTATTTGTTTATTTTTTTAAAACCCTTACCTTCCATCTTATAATCAATACCGTGTATTGGTTCCAAGGCAGAAAAGTGGTAAGAGCTAGGAAATGAGGGTTAAGTGACTTGCCCAGGGTCACACAGCTAGGAAGTGCCTGAGGTCACATTTGAACCCAGGACCTCCCGTCTCTAAGCCTGGCTCTCAATACACTGCACCACCCAGTTGCCCCCAGTGAACACTTTTTCATCTTCTTTTATGTACAATAATTTGCTCCATTCTATTTTTCCCTTCCCTCTCTTCACAATGCATTCCTCTTCATCGTGCCTTAATTTTATGTTTTATATCATCTCATCCTATTCAAGTCACACCGTCAGCCTCTATCTATATATACTCCTTTTGACTGCCCTAATAATAATCATCTTCCCATGGTGGGATGTTCCCAGTTTAACCTTATTGAATGCCTTTTGATTTCTCTTTCCCATTTACTTTTTTATGATTCTCTTGGGTCTTACATTAGAGAATCAAATTTTCAGTTCTGGTCCTTTCATCAAGAATGTTTTAAAGTCCTCTATTTCACTGAATATCCATTTTTTCCCCTGGACAATTATGCTCAGTTTTGCTGGGTGATACTTGCCTCTGAGCCCCTGCACTGTGACCTGGTTCTGTATATGGGCAATGTGACAAGAGTCTTGCACCCAGAGCCAGCAAAGGGACCCTGTAATTTCCTTGTGAACAGCTGAGCCCCCCTTACTATCTGTGGTTGACAGTTCTGGAAGCCTTCGGCTGTGCCCAAAGTCTGCTGCCTCAGTGGGGCCTGCCCTGGTGTGCTATACTCCATCTCCACCTGGTGCACTAGATCCCTGGTGCAGGCCTTCCAAGTTGTTTTGGGCTGAAAATTCACTTTGCTTTGCCTTTGTGTTTTCTTCCCCTCCCTCGCCCTCCAATACTCCTGCATGTCAAGCAGCCAATTCTTTTCCAACACCTCCATAGTCACTACTGTGAATACCCCTAAATATACTTACCCAATCATAGAGGTGAAAGAACATGTGAATGGCTCAAGGACACGCACTGAAAGCTTTTTTATTAGTTGCTTTTTATTTACCAGAGGCAGAGTCCTAGGTTTTTCAAAGTCAGGAAGAGCTGAGTTCAAATCCATCCTCAGACACATACTAGCTATGTACCTCTGGACAAGTCACTTAACCTCTGTCTGCCATGTTTCCTCATCTGTAAAATGGGGGAATAACAACACTGACCTCAATGGTTGTTGTGAGCATCCAATGTAATAACATCTGTAAAGAGTTTAGCACAATGCCTAGCATACAGCAGTTGGTATTTAATAAATACTTGTTTCCTTCCCTATTTCTTCCTCTTGCCCAGCCCCCACTTCCAATACTCTCATATTACTTAGTCCATTCTACCTCTAAAACTTACTCTCTCTGAGGAATGCTTCTGGTTTGTTATTAGAGAGAGGACACATGGAAAAGTTTGAACAAGGAACATTCTGTCTTCTTGGATAGAGGAAGTGAGGAGGGAGAAAACATAGACTGAAAAATGTCAGAATAAGAATGTTAAAAATTGCATTGACATGTGATATGGAAAAACCCCAACTTAGTACCTGTGAAATCATGAGGAAGTCATGTAAACCCTCAGAGCTTTAGTGTCCTCCTCTATAATAATGCTTGGAGGGCATGGTCGCTGTAGGCTCTAATGAGACACCATATTCAAAGCAGTGTGCAAGCTCTCGTGTGCTCTCTAAAGGGCAGTTCCTATTAGTAAGTGCAGAGCCCTGACCCCCTGCGCCAGTCACTTTGGCAGGAAGGTGCCCACAGGCTCTCCAAAATTACTGCAGCAGAACCCAGCTCAGGCAGCTTCAACCACCCTGGAAAGCCTTTTGGTGTATGCTTCCCCAGAAAGAGCCTGGTGAAATACTGAGGGCGCACCATCTGGTATTCTGGCCAGGCAGCGGTGCATCCTTAGACCATAAAAGAGAAACATATAACGTGAGACAGACCAGCTTCCACGTGGGCAGGGATGGTGGCAGAGCAGAGGAAAAGGGGACAGAGGTTAGACTATCACGGGGCTTGTGGCTACAATCCCCAAAGGGCTTTCTCAATGGTTCCCACCACAAAAACTCCTCTTTTTGATATCCATCTTCTCCCGTTTGATGTTAGGAGACCCAGAAGGCCTCAGCCTTGGAAGTTACAGGTCACCCCAAGGGCAAGGGAGAGTCACGGCATGGGTGCAGGAGGGTGTAGCATGCCGCCAATCAAGTCTTACACAAAGGAGAACAACAACAGGAGAGAAATTTGAGACTGACAGAGGAAGTGGGTTGGCCACATGAGGGGGAGAGACAACTAAAAGAAAGACCCCATTTACACTGGTACCCACCACATCAAGAGATCACAAGATCAGAGATTTAGAGCTGGACAGTAGTCAAGAGGTCATCAAGCCTAAATCTCTCATTCTACATATAAGGAAATGAAGGCTTGGTGAGGGTAAGTGGTTTATAAAAGGCCAAGAAGCCTAGTAAGTGTCTGAGGAAGGGCTGAACCCAATTCTTCCTGAGTCCAAGTCCAGCACTCTAATCAATCATACCATTTAACTGTTTCTATAGATCTACAAGAAGGCTCTGTATATTGTATTATAAATCTACAAGGATGGCCTCTCTCAGGAAGACTCGAGGAAGAACGTGGAAAAGAATGCATTAGGATAATGGCAAGGGCCCATATGGAGGAGTTGTAGTCTGTACCACTGGAAAGAGGATCCCCATTGAGGAGATTACATTTCTATCAAAACACCAGTTTTTCCTTCCCACTTTTCCACCAAGAATCTAACACTTTTCACAATCACTTTACCCAATTCAACCCAAAATGAAGTGAATGGTCCATAAATTTTTTTATCAATACAATCAGTACATCATTTCTCCTTCTCCAGAATGTGCACTTTTAAAAAAGGATTTTATTCCAAACTGGTACTCAGAATCTAAGTGGTAGATTACTTCAAACCATTAATATGGGAAATTGTCCATCTCTTAGAGCTCAACTTCTGAACTTTTAAGATGTCTTTTAGTGAAAGACTTGTAGAATCAGAGTGGATCTAAAATGTTAGAGTCCTTTTCTAATAAGACAACCAATTTTAGTAAAAGATTCATTTTGAATTTCATTCCAAATGAATGCAGAAGCAGAAAAAACTATGTTTAAGAATGTCCTTTGCTGGGCAAGGGACATGAATAGGCAGTTTTCAGATAAAGAAATCAAAACTTCAATAAGCACATGAAAAAGTGTTCTAAAGCTCTTATAATTAGAGAAATGCAAATCAAAACAACTCTGAGGTATCACCTCACACCTAGCAGACTGACTAATATGACAGCAAGAGAGAGTAATGAATGTTGGAGGGGATGTGGCAAAATTGGGACAGTAATGCATTGCTGGTAGAGTTGTGAATTGGTCCAACCATTGTGGTAGGCAATTTGGAATTATGTGCAAAGGGCTTTAAAACACTGCCTGCCCTTTGATCCAGTCAAACCACTGCTGGGTTTGTACCTCAAAGAGATAATAAGGAAAAAGACTTGTACAAAAATATTCAAACAAAAATGCTCTTTGTGGTGGCAAAAAAATTGGAAAATGAGGGGGCATCCATCGATTGGGGAATGACTGAACAAATTGTGGTATCTGCTGGTGATGGAATACTATTGTGCTCAAAGGAATAATGAACTGAAGGAATTCCATGTGAACTGGAATGACCTCCAGCAACTGATGCAGAGTAAAAGGAACAGAACCAGGAGAACGTTGTACACAGAGACAAATACAATATGGCACAATTGAATGTAATGGACTTCTCAACTAGCAGCAATGCAATGATACAGGACAATTCTGAGGGACTTATGAGAAAGATGCTATCCACATCCAGAGAAAGAACCGTAGGAGCAGAAACGCAGAAGAAAAAAATATAATGATCACATGGTTCTATGGGGATATGATTGGGGATTTTGACTTTAAATGATCACTCTTTAGCAAATATTAATAATATGGAAATAGGTCTTGACCAATGACACATGCAAAACCCAGTGGAATTGCTCATCGGCTCCAGGAGGGGAGAGGGGAAAAAACATGAATCATGTAACCATGGAAAAAATAGTCTAATTTAATTAAATAACTTTTTTAAAATTAAAAAAAAAATAGAATGCCCATCTGCAAAAGGGAAAGAATGATAAAATTTCTTATGAACTGCAGTTTTCTCAACTTTTTAGATACAAAGTTCAATCCTTCCTTCATTTGTTTTAAATTTTCTTCTAATTTCAGTTGTTCTCTTACCTTTAATTTCACAAACAGCCATCTTTATGCTTCCTTTGCTTCCTTTACACACATCATCTTGTGAATCATAATAGGATAATATCCCATTATCTAAAACAAACCATCGAGGTTGCCAACCTGGAAGCACAAATGGCAGAATTTTAGTGGGGAGAAAAATAAGTATTTTCACACTGAAAAGATACTGCTGGCAATTGGTTGGTTTTAAATCAATTAATAATTTTTATTTGCTTATTTATTGACTGTTATTACAGTTTTACCAATTAAATTTTACATGATCCAATTCTACTCAAGCATCCACTTATTTCCCCTCAGCCTGGAAAAATTTCAGGGCAATCTCAAGATGAATATGGGGAATATATGTTTATAATATTTTTATAATAATTTCCAAGTGTGCTGCTTACTGATACTTTATTTGAACAATATGCCTTTTCTCACAGTATACATTCTCACATGTCTCCAATGACATGTCCTTACCTAAAGGCTAACAACATTAGAACATTCTTTTATTCATTCATTCATTCATTCATTCATTCATTCATTCATTCATTCAATAAGTATGTTATATTAAGTACCTAATCTATGACTGGCAGGAGACAGGGTTGGACAGAGGATAAGTGAACTAGCCTCAGACACTTACTAGCTGTGTGACCCCAGGCAAGTCACTTAACACTCAATTCCTCATCTATAAAATGAGCTGGAGAAGGAAAAGGCAAACTACTCCTGTAACTTTGCCAAGAGAATTGCAAAAGAGGTCAGACATGACTGAAAAAATGATAAAGGAGGCTCTTCACAGGGATTTCCTGACACTGATGAAATCACAGCTCCAAATTAAAAAAAAAAAACAAAAAACTAAGTCACAGGGTAGTAAAAAAGGGTGTACTAGACACTCACTATAATGATGCTTAAGACAGAAAAAATTAAATAATCCTTGCCCTCGAGGAATATTAGGAAGGGAAAGTATACCTAGATGAATAAAATAGAAATATGAGAGGTAAGTAGATAACTTAGTGGATAGAATAGCAATCCTAGAGTTGGGAGGACCTGGGTTCAAATCTGACCTCAGACATTTCCTAGCTGTGGGACCCTGGGCAAGTCATTTAACCCAACTGACTAGCCCTCACTGCTCTTCTGTCTTAAAGTGGATACTTAACATCAATTCTAAGATAGAAGGGAGGGAGGGAGGGAGGAAAGGGAGGGGACGGGGGG